>NW_026865099.1:0-534472 GCF_026571515.1 Ruditapes philippinarum
ATGAACTGTGGACTTTAAGGACTTACCTTTGGGTTTTTTAGACTTCGTTACATTTTTTGACCGCCGAGGAGGTTTAGACGTTTTAGGCATGTCAGACTCAGAAAATCCAGAAAAACCCTCTTCCGAAGAAGACATAGCGGATAAAACATCATCCATGACAAAAACAAATAGCAAGGTATACTTTACCTACCAAAAATTAAAAGGTATAACCAGAAAGTAAGCGTAAAATAACCAACACGTGCGTAACATCGAAACGCCAGAAAAGATATGAAATTTCCGGGGTTTACTTCCGGTATTGTATGGTGTACTGCGCATGTGCGATGGGGAATACCTCATTACGCGGGAGATTTGATTCTTTTTTAAAGTGCGATTTAATCGATACGTCCAGGAAGGAATGCTATGTATACATGCGAAAGCCGAAGGCTTTATGAAAATAATGGCTTATGCTTGCTTATATGCTTTGGAAATATACCAAAATTACCTTTTAATATGAAACACATCCAAATGACTACTGCTTGAAAAACCATAAGCAAACTCACTTGTGTTTGAGAAACAATTATTCAAAGAGACTGACTTGTTCTCGAGACAAATTTTCATATGGCTTCTACTTGAGAAACATATTCAAATGACATTTACTTTAGAAATTTATCAAGAGAATCTTATGCAAATGGTTTCTTAGGAATCAAATTAACTGTTGCATCAAACTGTTTTCTGCTTCCAAATGACTTTGGCTTGAGAAATACATCCCCTTTGACTTCAGACTTGGAAATCTATCCCTTTTGATTCTTTTGAAACTTTATTCAATGGCCTCCATTGAAAGCTTATCAATCTGGCTCCTGTGTGTGAACAGATACAATGGCTTCAATCTATATGAAATACATTTCAAAATGGGTTCTCTTAGACAAAAATATAAGACAAGCTATACTTGAGAAACTTATTCCACCTGGCTTCTGCTTGAGGGACATATTCAAATAGGCTCTTATTTTTTGGCCTTTGTCCTACATAAGTGACCTTTACTTAAAGAGTTCCATGTCTGGATCATGCTCACACCACAGGATACATTTGTGCAAAGTAATTTCAAAATTCATAAAAATTATCAATTATGGATGAAACACAAATAATTGTGTTTTATGTTACACCAACATAGTAAAGGTCATACAGCAACTTTTGAGATAAAATGGTGGAGTGAACTGGTGGAGGAAGACCTAAGGGGGGCCTTGGTGCATTTGTTCTTGCACAAACTAGGCTATGAGTAGATCAACTGTTCAATTAGCTAATCAATGAAATAGTCCCAGGCAGGATTCATACCTACAGTAGTGAAGGGCAAGTAGTTTGAAGTCAACAAACTTAACCACTCAACCATGGAGGCCCAACCACTTCAACAACACATCCAGATATTTGTATGGTTTTACTTTAAAAAATTATTTCTCTCAAAATTAAAAATAAGTAAAACATTTTGTTCAGAATTAAATACAGATGTAAACTGCCATATTAAGCATAAAAATTAATTGGTGACAGATTAAGGAAAAGAGATTAATCTTTAATCTTGACCAGTTTATTCGGTTATAGAACAATAAGATTATGAACTGATTACAGCAATTCACACGGTATTAGAGGTGGAAATATGCTAGCTTATATGATCCTACCCTATACTGTCACAATCTATGTAAGCTTAAAGACATGAACCAAGTTAAAAACAAACATGAAGAAATATTCAATAGGATAGGAGAAAACTTATAAACAAATTAAAGACTAAGAATGTGCATTAAATGATTAACATGTGAAAATTTGGATAGTATTCCAGTTGACAACTACATGGTATTTTCTTTTGTTAAGTTACTAATATGCCAAAAATATTCATATTTGAAACACATTTATGTCATTTGTTTCTAAGTCCATTATTAAAATATTATTAAAGACACATGTTTGACATTTCTAAAGAATTAGAAAAAATACGGATTTCTGAGTGTTGCTGACTGTTAAACACATTTATGCCATGTTTTTTTATAAACATATTCATGTCATCTTTTTCTAGCTAAAACACATTAATGTCATCTGATTCCAGTTTAAACATATTAAAACATATTAAAGTCATGTGTTTCTCTTTTAATAAACCACATTCAATTCATATGTTTCTAGTTTAAACACATTAATGTCTGTTTCATGGCATCTGTTTCTAGATTAAACATATTAATGGCATCTGTTTCTAGTTTAAACATATTAATGTCATCTGTTTTTAGTTTAAATATATTAATGGCATCTGTTTCTAGTTTAAATATATTATTGTCATCTGTTTCTAGTTTAAACATATTAATGGCATCTGTTTTTAGTTAAAATATATTAATGGCATCTGTTTCTAGTTTAAATTTATTTATGTCATCTGTTTCTAGTTTAAACATATTAATGTCATCTGTTTCTTGTTTCAACATCTTTAAGCTATCTGTTTTTAGTTAAACATATTTATGCCACCTGTTTCTAGTTTAAATACGATTTATGTCATCTGTTTCTTATTTATTCAAATTCGACATAAAAAAGTTCTTGAAACTTGTATCTATCACTTGTGCTTTCTGGAAATTTCCAATACTGGTGTTACTATCATGAGGATGATTGGATGTGACACAAGTATTGGGGTTCATACCCAGAAAGACCCCTTCTGTTAAAGGATTAGACACCTTTACCATTAGGCTATTTGTTCCTGTTTTTTTGGCTCAGGTCTTTCTATTATTATGAGTTTGCGTACAAAATTTGAAAAAAGCACAGCCTCCGGTTAATCATTAAAAATAGAATATTGCTAAATACATTTATGATGGAAACAAATAAAGATCTGCCTGTCACATGATCTAAAATATAAAAAATGTTACATAACAATTCAAGATTTAAAACAAGTAACACTTAATTCAGTTACATCACATGAAAAAAGGGGGAATTTTGAAACAAAAATTGTTATCTGTTCAGAGGATAAATCTGGAGATCACAGAGGCAGTGCTTTAAAATTTAAAAGAAAATAATGTTTTAACAAAATGTAAATTTCGAATAAACCTGAAGTTGTTTTTACTGCTTTAAAAATTATGAATTACTTCTTTCAATTTTATCTGTTGAAATCAATATATCAATAGATAGATAGTATCTTTTAAAATCATTTTAATCTTTTGAATTCTCAAGCCTAAATAGATAAAAGCTTGGTAACATACACAGTTATGTTAGTTTCTCTTCTCCTTGGTACTTTAAAATAACAAAAATTCCATTAATTTGTAAAGTTCATTTTATACTTATATATATTATATATAATATATATAATTTTGGGTGATATGATCTTTTGGCTTCAAATATCATGCCCCTCACCGCTGTGGGTTCGAATTCTGACAGGGACTTTGGATTCTTTCATGTGAGAAAGCTATCCAGCTAGCTTACGGACCGTCGGTGGTTTTACTCGTGTGCCCGTTCATGCCTGAAATAATGCACAGAAGGGCATCTGATGTCTTCCTCCACCATTAAAGCTGGAACGTCATCAAATGACCTATACTGTGTCGGTGTGACGTAAAACCCAAACAAACACACAAACATTAACTTTAATGATATACATAATTTTTATATAATACCATTTAAAACATGTACTAATTAAGGTACTTTAAAGCTTGAAGTGGAATATTCACAATCAAGATCAATCTTTGTTTAACTCAGAGAGGAAAATATATCATTCTTCATTTAACTCAAAGAAAAGCATTTCTTTTTGTATTTAACTAAAAAATTGTCATTTTTTGTTTAACTCGGAGAAAAGTAGACAAATAAACAAACATAACTGTTAATATAGGTATTATGTGGCCGACTAATGGGAAGTTATCCAAGGCAGTCTAACACAGGGCAGTGATTTTTCTACTTATATAACAGACTCCGAAAAAAGGCCTCTTCCCAATTTAAATTTTCTTTAAAATCATGCAGTTTTCCCAAAAATCTGAACTTAAACCAGCTTTTTTACTTCCCAAATCAGCAATTTTAGGGATATTTTTTCCCAAAATGAAGAGGCTAAGACCTCTTTCCAATTAAGTGAGAAAAATCACTGCAGGGAAGTAATCTGAAAACCTAGCCAATTACTAAAATTATTGTATTAATATAACATTAATATCGGGCCACATGACACTTTATGCATATCATATATCTAACTTGTCCTGGCTCTAACAAGTCATTATTATTTACTGCTACCAGCATTTACAGAATAACTTTGTTACCCAAACTCATTTCAAATATTGGGACTTTTTATACCATTTCACCACCCACAAGAAGTGATTTAATACCGCATGTTATTTGAATCTTGGCAGACAATAATAATATTTCCTAATCTGAATCATAGGAACTCGAGAACGGGACCGCAGATTGCGGCACATATTTTCAATCGTGTAACAGTTTTTAAAAAAGTTTCTGCTACATCTAAATATCTTTAAGTATTATCCGAGCATATGGCCTCAAACAATATATTATCACTTGAACCCAATCTGTTACTTTTAAAACTGGTAAAATTTTACGGTATTATAAAAAAACATAAGGAGTGACATCCGCCATTTGCCGCAACGTTAGGCATGAGTTTTCCCCCTTTGGCTACACTTGATTACTATTTTTTCAGAATTTTGTTCCCGTTATCATTGTCAACTATCAGTTTATTGTTTACACGTGTTGACATGCACTAGTGTTTGACATGTATAGTCGGCATTATAACGGGCGTATTCGTGTTATGATTTGTTTACATGGAGAAAACAGACACTTTAGTAATATGGTCTAATAGATTTTGCCTAACTAAAAAAAGGAATATTAAAACATGATCCATAGACAAATATTCAAGGCACTCATCTTGTATTCATTACTGGGAAATGTAAAAGTTTTCCATGTATTGAGTGACATAAAGAGAGTACTAGAAAAATTAAAACAAAAATCAAGCATATCAAGGGGGATAACTTACGCCGAACGTTGCGGCAAATTGCGGATGTCACTCCTTTTCTTTTTTCAATATACCGTAAATTTGACTGATTTTTAAATTAGCAGATTATATTAAATTGAGATAAGATAATTAAAGACCATCCGCTCGTATAATATAAAAAGATATTCAAAGGTTGGACAAACAATATGTAAAGCTGGTACGGATTCTGATTTATGCGCCGCAATATGCGGTCCTGTTCCAGAGTTCCTATGATCTGAATAACAATATGTAAACATTAAAGGCCCATTGTGCCTCATTAATGCTATTTTTTTTTTTTTTTTTTTTTTTAGAAAAACTTATTTATTTTTGGTATCATGTTACAGTTTCCAAAAACATACTCATTTGCTGTATACATGAACTATACATAGGATCTTTAGTTCTGTTGGGTTAACAGATTAATTATAGTGAATTAGTATTTTGTATAAAAGTCAAAAACTACCTTGATGACATTTTGCTACCTTTACGACACACAACTGCATGTTCAAAGCTACTTTTTCAATTGTAAAACATCTAACATTCACTTAATTCATTACTTAAACATTATTAAACACATGTTTGACATTTCTAAAGAATAAAAAAATATGGAATTCTGAAGTAGTCACTAGCTGCTAACCTATTGCCTCTCCTGCCCACTTCTCACTCGTGCCTCTCCTGCCCACCACTCACTCGTGCCTCTCCTGCCCACCTCTCAGTTAATCTCTTGCCTCTCCTGCCCACCTCTCAGTTAATCTCTTACCTCTCCTGCCTACCTCTCAGTTAATCTCTTGCCTCTCCTGCCCATCTCTCAGTTAATCTCTTGCCTCTTACCTCTCCTGCCCACCTCTCAGGTAATCTCTTGCCTCTCCTGCCCATCTCTCATTTAATCTCTTGCCTCTTACCTCTCCTGCCCACCTCTCAAGTTAATCTCTTGCCTCTCCTGCCCACCTCTCAGTTAATCTCTTGCCTCTTACCTCTCCTGCCCACCTCTCACTCTTGCCTCTCCTGCCCACCTCTCTTAATCTCTTGCCTCTTACCTCTCCTGCCCACCTCTCAGTTAATCCCTTTCCTCTTACCTCTCCTGCCTAACTTTCAATTAATCTATTGCCCTCCCATCCATCTCTCACTCTTACCTCTCCCCCCTCCCACCTCTCAGTGGATTTAAATCACATGTGGGACATTTTACATATTCCAGAAAGATATCCAGTTTACTTATGGTCGGCAAGTTGGCGCTTCAACTTCAAACTAGAACTATCACTAAATGTGATTAATACCCCCACGAGACTGCTTCGGAAATGAGGATGTTACTAGTAACAGAATACCTTGTAAAAGAATTGAAATATAGAGTTATGGTTGTGGGCAATTAAAGATAGTTGTGGTTCTTGTATGTTGCATTTCCTTTCAATGTGGTTGGCCATTGATGAAGTTTAGTTTAAACAATATTTTATTGATAATCCACACATTTACATAATAAATTACATAAAATAAAGTTTACGGATTGAGTAGGAAGCTTGTAAAGCTTTTTTGAAAACTCTCTCTCTTGATGAAGTTTAATTGAATTACTCTGTAATAAGTCCAGAAAGACAAAGAAAAGGAACAAAGGGCAATAACTCTATAAATACTGAAGATAGAGTTATAGTTCTTTTACACTGCACTTCCTCTTATTGTGCTTGACCATTGTATGAAGTTGTTTTGAATTCCAACCAGTACCTTTTAAGTTATGCTCCTGACAAGGAAAAGTATCAAAGGGCAGTAACTCTGTATTTTGTCAAAATGGAGTTATGGCTCTTGTGCACTGCACTTCCTTTTAATGTCCTTGACAACTGTATGAAGTTGTATTGAATTCCAAACACTAGTTTTCAAGTTATGCTCTGGACAAAGAAAAGTAACAAAGGACAATAACTCTGTAATTAGTCAAGATAGAGTAATGGTTCTTGTGCACTGCACTTCCTCTCAATGTGCTTGACCATTGTATGAAGTTATATTGAATTCCAACCATTAGTCTTCAAGTTATGGTCCGGACAAAAAAATCAATGGAAAAGTAACAAAGGGCAATAACTCTGTAATTACTTTAGATAGAGTTATGGTTCTTGTGCACTGCACTTCCCCTTATTGTGTTTGAAAATTGTATGAAGTTGATTTGAATTCCAACCAGTAGTTTTCAAGTTATGCCCCGGACAAGGAAAAGTAACAAAGGGCAATAACTCTGTAATTAGTCAAGATAGAGTTATGGTTCTTATGCACTGCACTTCCTCTCAATGTGCTTGACCATTGTATGTAGTTATATTGAATTCCAACCATTAGTCTTCAAGTTATAGTCCAGACAAAACTAGAACTATCACTAAATGTGATTAATACCCCCACAAGACTGCTTCGGAAATGAGGATGTTACTAGTAACAGAATACCTTGTAAAAGAATTGAAATATAGAGTTATGGTTGTGGGCAATTAAAGATAGTTGTGGTTCTTGTATGTTGCATTTCCTTTCAATGTGGTTGGCCATTGATGAAGTTTTATTGAATTACTCTGTAATAAGTCCAGAAGACAAGGAAAAGGAACAAAGGGCAATAACTCTATACATACTGAAGATGGAGTTATAGTTCTTGTGCACTGCACTTCCTCTAATTGTGCTTGACCATTGTATGAAGTTGTTTTGAATTCCAACCAGTACGTTTTAAGTTATGCTTTGGACAAGGAAAAGTATCAAAGGGCAGTAACTCTGTATTTTGTCAAGATGGAGTTATGGTTCTTGTGCACTGCACTTCCTCTCAAAGTGCTTGACCATTGTATGAAGTTATATTGAATTCCAACCATTAGTCTTCAAGTTATGGTCGGGACAAAAGAAAGCAATGGAAAAGTAACAAAGGGCAATAACTCTGTAATTAGTCAAGATGGAGTTATAGTTCTTGTGCACTGCACTTCCCCTTATTGTGTTTGACAATTGTGTGAAGTTGTTTTGAATTCCAACCAGTTGTTTTAAAGTTATTCCCTTGACAAGGAAAAGTAACAAAGGGCAATTACTCTGTAATTAATCAAGCTAGAGTTATGGTTCTTGTGCATTGCACTTCCTCTCAATGTGCTTGACCATTGTGTGTAGTTATATTGAATTCCAACCATTAGTCTTCAAGTTATGGTCCGGACAAAAGAAAGGAATGGAAAAGTAACAAAGGGCAATAACTCTGTAATTACTTTAGATAGAGTTATGGTTCTTGTGCACTGCACTTCCCCTTATTGTGTTTGACAATTGTATGAAGTTGTTTTGAATTCCAACCAGCAGTTTTCAAGTTATGCCCCGGACAAGGAAAAGTAACAAAGGGCAATAACTCTGTAATTAGTCAAGCTAGAGTTATGGTTCTTGTGCACTGCACTTCCTCTCAATGTGCTTGACCATTGTGTGTAGTTATATTGAATTCCAACCATTAGTCTTCAAGTTATGGTCCGGACAAAAGAAAGGAATGGTAAAGTAACAAAGGGCAATAACTCTGTAATTACTTTAGATAGAGTTATGGTTCTTGTGCACTGCACTTCCCCTTATTGTGTTTGACAATTGTATGAAGTTGTTTTGAATTTCAACCAGTAGTTTTCAAGTTATGCCCCAGACAAGGAAAAGTAACAAAGGGCAATAAGTCTGTAATTAGTCAAGATAGAGTTATGGTTCTTGTGCACTGCACTTCCTCTCAATGTGCTTGACCATTGTGTGTAGTTATATTGAATTCCAACCATTAGTCTTCAAGTTATGCTCCGGACAAGGAAAATGCAACGGACGTCTGGACCGAACGACCGACCGACCGCCCGACCAAACGACCGACCGACCACCGGGTGACTCCTATATACCCCCCCAAACTTCGTTTTTGGGGGTATAAAAATCAATGGAAAAGTAACAAAGGGCAATAACTCTGTAATTACTTTAGATAGAGTTATGGTTCTTGTGCACTGCACTTTCCCTTATTGTGTTTGACAATTGTATGAAGTTGTTTTGAATTCCAACCAGCAGTTTTCAAGTTATGCCCCTGACAAGGAAAAGTAACAAAGGGCAATAACTCTGTAATTAGTCAAGATAGAGTTATGGTTCTTGTGCACTGCACTACCTCTCAATGTGCTTGACCATTGTATGTCGTTATACTGAATTCCAACCATTAGTCTTCAAGTAATGCTCTGGACAAGGAAAATGCAACGGACGTCTAGACCGACCGACCGACCACCGGGTGACTCCAATATACCCCCCCAAACTTCATTTTTGGGGGTATAATTAAGGTACCTGAGTTAATGACACAATGTTCTAAGTGATTGTGGGGCACAAATAGTTTCCATCCATGACTTAAACTGCTGGAGAATTCTTGTATGACAATATTATACTATAATAATATCATAAAAAAAAAAAAAAAAAAAAAAAAATCCACAAAAAACAGGATCTTATACATGTATGACACCTTATATTATAATTTATAAAACTATTATATCATCTTCAAATAAAACTGAAAGCCGAACACCACAGGAAAGCAACAAATTAAAAACTGTTGTACTTCTTAGAATGTTAAGGACTTGTGCTTCAAAGTTTTAAAATACTGACAAAAAGGCGGGTAAGAAATTGCTATATTAAGAAATTTCTATAAATACATTTATCCAAGTCTTGCATGATACTATCTCGTGTTATTCTTTTGAGTTAAACAGAATTACAAAAAAAATAATTGGGCTACAAGGTTATGTTACACATGCAAGCATTAAAAGCATTAATCATAAAATAGCCTTCAATTAGTAATATCTCATTGGTTGAAAACTAGAATATTGCATGACATTTTCTCGTGCTATATTATCGAAAACTTTGGAAACGGGAAACGGGAAACATGACAAAAGCCCAGGTGACTGATACAGCTGTAGTAGACTTTGAGCCTTCATTCAATCTGATTATTTTGTTGTTGTTTTTTTTTCTTTCTGAAAATCTGTCACAGATCTGTGTATGATTAACAAATTAATCATTGAAGAAAAAGATATCTATTCAAATGTTTGAACAATAAGATTTCAATCTATACACTAATCTAGGTCAGTTTCTGATGACAAGAGACTAAACACTTAACCCACAATCTGTAATGTTATATCTCTATTCCTTTATTCTTCATTTATTTATTCTTTGTTTTCCCTTATCATTACCTGAATAAGACTTGGCACAAACATGTTACCTATATTTTATAAAGACAATAGATTGAGCAATTAAACAAAGTGATGACTTCAGAATGATCCGTCTTATGACATAAAATGTAGAATTGATGAAGCATTATAATAATGCTAGATGAGCAATAATTATTGACAATAATAAATAAATCTATCACATCAAAAAAGTAGTTCTTATTTAAAATAACATTATACATATAATTATCTTAAACAAATCAAAATTCATTTGAAACTGTGATATGAGGATTAGAGTATAAATACAAGTAAGTTTTTTTCTTTTTTTTTCTCTCAAGGTGTGTCATGCAGTGAAGTGGTGGGGCTATGACAATTTTTTAAAAAAGAAATATTTATTAATTAATGAGGACCAGAACAGAATGGTTTGAAATTATACAGCTTAAAATAGTTACTATACATTTTAATGAAAAACTTGATTGTACAGAAAGTCTGTTGTTTATTTATCTCTTAACGAATATAGCCTGATGGCGGCGATTGAATCTACCAATGTGACCAGTGCCGAATAAAATCAACTGGCAAATCTGTGCTGTCTGATAATGGTCTACACTGTTCATTCAGTTTATATTTTGAAATTTTTCTTAATTATGATAATGATGAAATGTTTTTAACCAGACTGAAAGCTGGACAAGCCCATTTAAGATACACTGCAACCTCATTATAACATGTCCCGTTATAATGTTATAATGATAACCTCAGTATAAAGTTCATTATAAGGCCTTGGCTCCAAAACAAAAATCGTAATTTTTAGCTGATTATATTTTTTTTTCATTTACATTTACATTTAGCACAGCATTCGCTATAACATTTGTTCAATGTGACAGTCTTAAGTATAATTAACAATGGTACTTAGGACACTTGTGAGCACAGAAGGTGTGTATTCTCTCCTTTGTTTCTTTTACTTGTTGAACAGTAAGGTAACGAAATGTTATAAAAATCTCAAAATTCATACATAAAGTTCTGTGACACGCAAACATCGATGAATTTAGTCAACCACACAAGCCCAAAACCGGCAAAAAGTAACAAGAGCCGGTTGAACTGGGTGATGCTCCCCGACTAGGATTTGGACACAGAAAAGTATATCTTTTGTAGTTTCAGAGTTCAAAGTGTGATAATTCAAAACTAAGGCAATGCAAAGTTTCTGTCCTTTGCACTGCACTTCTACTCAATTAGATATATCTACTGACTTGCGCGCGACACATCGTCTCAATATGTTGATCATTTCTGTGAAATAGTTGTAAAATCCAACTTCAATTATGAAGTTATGGGCTGGACATGATTTTGCTGCAAGGTCATGCTGTGACCTTGACCTTCAAGGTAGTGACCCAAATGTTGAGCGGGACAAGTTGTCTCAATGTGGTGATCATTTCTGTGAAAAAAGTTGTAAAAAATCGACTTCAAATAACAAAGTTATGGGCTGGACACGATTTTGCTTCAAGGTCATGCTGTGACCTTGACCTTCAAGGTCATGCCGTGACCTTGACCTTCAAGGTAGCGACCCAAAATTAATGTTGCGTGGCGTGTGACACATTGTCTCAATATGGGGATCATTTCTGTGAAATAGTTGTAAAATCCAACTTCAAATAACGAAGTTATAGGCCGGACACGATTTTGCTTCAAGGTCATGCTGTGACCTTGAACTTCAAGGTAGTGACCCAAATGTTGCGCGACACATCGTCTCAATATGGTGATTATTTCTGTGAAATAGTTGTAAAATCCGACTTCAAATAACAAAGTAATAGGCCGGACACAAATTCGGGACGTTCGTACGTACGTACATTCGTACGGACTGACAACCTCACGACTATATGCTTCCCCGAAATTTTTCGGGGAGCATAAAAATCATTAGTGTTATATCTATCGGAGGTGGGCTGGGGTCAAGTGGCAATTTCTCAATGAACGTTTTATATCAGAACTTCATTATAACGCAGTGTTGAGACCTTTGACACCAACATGAGTGTTATAACGGGGTTGCAGTATGTTAATGAGGGCTTAATTACTCTCAAGCCCAATTCTTAAATCTAACCTGTACTTGTGTTATGAGAATTAGGGTCATAACTCAAGAACTTGGGTTCAAACCACTCACCTTACTATTTTAATAGAACACTACAGAAAATTGAACACGTTTTATTTTTCTTTCAACATATTTCAAACAGTTATTTAGTTTATACTTCTTTATTTTAGTTAGATTATATTGGCAGCTAAAAGTTTATTGAAACACTCTTGAATTCATTCCTTAAACCAACCAAAACTAAACAGTTATTTAGATGAAACAATGAAAATTGAGTGTCTTGGGATGAAAGAACAAAACTGGGAATTCCAAATTCATTTTGTATCATGACAGATTGAAAAGGTTTACTTGTTTTACAATACATTGTGTACCATTAAATGATTTAGGACATATTGTGAAATGATATCAAAAAATAATCTCAGTGCACTGCACAAAGCATCTATTTCTTAAATAACTTTCTTGATTGCTTTTTTTAGAAAGTATTTTAAGACATTGTGCAAATAGAAGTTTAAGATAAAAACAAACACTGCACAGATAAAAAAAGAGGATGTATGTCTAAACATGAAACAATGATTTTAAAATCATAAAAAACCACAATCAGATGAAATAAGAAAATCTTTCTTCCTAACCTAGCTACTGTAAAGGATTATCAAATAAATGTGAATTGTTTAATGACGAAGAATATATCATACAAAGCGTTTAATCTTCTTTAATGAACATGAAAACGTAAGAAGATACCAAATGTGACAGGTCCTGAAAATCTTTCTTTTTTAAGGGGAAACTTTCGAAAGTTACACTGTGATTCAGAAATCGTATTTTAAGCATGATATCAGAATAGAGGGATTTAGAGTATAAAAGTGGATAATAAAAAAAAAATACCAAGTAAGATTGTGAAACTGTCAAATTGGTGGAAGAAAAAAAAACTTCTGAAAATTGCTGAAAATTAAGTAAAGGCAAAGGATTACTGAAAATAAAGTAAAGACAAAGGATTACTGAAAATAAAGTGAAGACAAAGGATTACTGACAATTCATTAACTTTTTTTAGACAATGTATTACTGAAAATTATGAATTCATTAACTTTTTTTAGGCAAAGTATTACTAAAAATTATGTAAAGACAATTACTGAAAATTAAGTAAAGACAAAGGATTACTGAAAATTAAGTAAATACAAAGGATTACTGACAATAAAGTAAAGACAAAGTATAACTGAAAATTCAGTAACTTTTTTTAGACAAAGTATTACTAAAAATTATATAAAGACAATAACTGAAAATTAAGTAAAGACAAAGTGAAAATTAAGAGAAAAGACAAAAGTATTACTGAAAATTAAGTTAAAGACAATGTACTGAAATTCAAATTCTTCTTAATTTTCTGTTTCTTATCAATAAGATTGAAACAAAAAGTTCAAATATTACAAAAACAGTAAAATCAATCATTTGGATTTTACTGAGATATTTTAATATTTTCATTGAGAAAGCAAAGGAAAATGAAGTTTGAAACATTTATGTTCTAGCTTAAATTTAAAGTATCAGAGATTTATAGATGTATATCAGTTTCAGTCTCAGAGTGAAACAAATTTATCATCATATTCTATTTTAAACTATCATAGATTTGTCTGGTTTAGAGTAAAAATAATAAATTTACATTCATTAATATTTATTGTAAACAATCACAGATTTCTCTAATTTAAATTTACAGTAAAAATCACAAATTTATTATATTTATTTTAAACAATCATAGATTTGTTTGCTTTCAGGGCTCTCATTTGGTAAAATTTGGGGCAGAATATGGGCCCCATTCCCCCATAATTAACATAGTGTTTTTCTACCTCCTATAACCCAAAAAAAATTCCCCCTTAAAAATGATATTTAACGGCCATAGATAAGGGATCACCTTTATAAGTTGAAATTTTATACAAAGTATCAAAGATGTATTCAATTTCATTGAAAACAAGCAATTATCATAGTATTGCAAGCAATCCATAAGTCAGTCCCCTACCGTTAGAACCCGCCAACATTTCTGATGGGCCATTTGCCATTAAATTTTACAGTGAATGAATGGACATGAAATGAACTTAAATCTTTTGAGTTCTAAGTTTGTCTATATCACAGTAATGTGGGTTAAGTTTCCATTCCTAGTAAGGAAATTATGTTTATACAACCTTGTCATATTATTACGATGCGGGATTTTAAAAGTTAAAATCCTATAAGGAATGAAGAAGTTGGAGTGAAAAATACCAGTTTCTCGAAAAAATCTAAGTTCAAGGGGGACATTTAATTCTGGAAAATAGTCTTGCTAGAGTATTTAACCTTCGATTGATAATAAGAAACATATATATGAAGTTTGAAGTAGATACATTAGGAAAATAAAGAAGTTATTTAAAAAAGACAACATTTTTTTCCTCTAAAAAATCTAAGTTCAAGGGAGGTAATACTGATAATTTTTGTGCTAGAGTTATAAACCTTGTCACATATGATGTGGTTGAAATGACCAGAAACTTAAATTTAAAGTTTGAAAGTAAACACCTTAAGAAATAAAGAACATATAGTGAAAAAGCTGAAAAATTTCAATCAGAAATCTTGAAATTCAGGCTATTTGTTGCCATAGCAACCAGAATTTTCAACATAGGAAGAAAAGAAAAAGATGTGCATAATCTCCAGACTGCCATCTACCCATATTACAAGTTTCATAAAAAAATTTTCAGTACTTTTTGAAGTTATCACTGGGATCCAGTTTTATGTGTTAAATTTGCCATATTTTTCAGATAATTTGTTGCCATAGCAACCAGAATTTTCAACATAGGAAGAAAAAAAAAAGAACGTGCATAATCTCCATACTGCCATCTATCCATATATAAAGTTTCATAAAAATATTTTCAGTACTTTTTACGTTATCGCGGGATGCAGTTTTGTGGACGGACTGACGGACTGACAGACAGACGGACAGACAGACGGATGGAGGGTAAACCTAAAGACCCCTCCGGTTAAACCGGTAGGGGACTAATAACCAAAATATTTCAAGACAGCAACTTATTGTTGGTCAATTTGTTAACTGAATCATGTTTTATTTGTTTTCAATTAATTAATTTTTTCTGTTCAAATTCCTCCTTGAATGAAAAATATTTAAATATCACCCAAAAATTCCCCCCCCCCCCCCACATGGACCCTGGCCCCAGTCTCAAAAAGCTAACGAGAGCCCTGGCTTTATAGTAAAGTTCATGTATTTACCATCATTATGTCTTATTGTTAAATCATGAATTTATCATCATTACAGTTTATTGTAAATTTGTCATTATTTTCTCTAGAGCATATATCTACCAATTGTAAACAATCATAAATATACAATAATTATCTTTTGTTTACAGTAACAATTCTACAATCATAAATATACAATAATTATCTTTTGTTTACAGTAACCAATCATGGATAAGAGACAGAAGTCAACACTTCGTAGTCAGCATATCAAAATAGCTGATGAACTTATCCTAGACGAAGACTTCTACGCTGCCCTCCGCAGAGATAAAATATTCACCAATGGCATGCTAGATTTAATCAAGGTAAACCGAAAAGTGCCAAAAACTCACTTTCAGGGGCTAATAACTCAAGCCGCAGGATGGCGACTCTCAATTATTTTTACAGCCATTTGTTTCAAATATGCTTCTCTTTAACCACGTAAAGTTTCAGAATATTAACTGCACTATCTTAAATTTTCCTTGGTTAAAAAATTCCTGGAAATTTCAGTCATTTAATGAAACAATAAGACGGCCATGTTTATAATTAAAGGTTTTTGTTGTTTTGCTCTTGTGTTGCTTTTTTAATAAACACATTGTTCATGCTTTTACCCAAACAATTTCAGGCTGAGGTAAAGCCTAGGGACCGAGTGTATAAAATGCTTGAACTGCTGGAAAAAAGGGGACCAAAAGCTTTTGAAAACTTTGTGTGGATTCTGAAAGAAAATTACGAATGGCTGGCTAAAGAACTCGAAGACCAGTATGCTAGACGGCTTCAGTCTTATCAGCAAGGTAGAATCATTTAAGTATATATTTTTTAGAAATGATTGAATAAACAATTAAAGAACCATATGATTCAATTAAGATAATACTACTTGTTTTATTTTTACTTTTCCTCAACAATGACTTGATGGAAAATGGGTTAATTTCAAAAGCAATTGACTGTATGGTAAGAAAATGGAACCCTATTTGCACTGACACAGGCCCCTTCTTGCTTTGAAATTAAAACTGCAATTGACAATAATGATACATAAAAAGATTAAAATTCAGCTTAAGTACTTATGTGCCAACTGCTTTAAAATTATCATATTTGGTAAAATATATTCATTATGTTTTTCCTCTCTTGTTTCACCTAGAAAGAGAATTGCAAGAGCAAAGACATGCTAGATATGAAACCAATCCAAAATACTTTGATCAAGATGAAGAAAGGTTCTACAATCAAGAAAATAGAGCTGTATCAACACCTCCACATAGAAGAAAGGCAAGGCAAGTAATACCAATGCAGGATTCAATGTCTGCTGGGTATAATACAAAGGATTGCCAACAATTCTTTCCTAAGCCAGGCTATACTGTAGAAACTATGCCACAACAGTATCCAATTAAACGTAATGAATCTTATCCAGATATGGGTTTGGATGATACAGATACTGGTGCTGTAGGTGTTACAATGCAACTATGTGATGAAACTGATTCAAGACCACAGAAGAAGCAGTATAAAGATGCTTGTATGAGCCCCATAGGGATAATAGAATCTCAAAGAAGTATAACGAATGATTGTGAATCAAAGGCACTAAAATGTGATGAGGATGAAGCACAAAGTGTAACTGAATCATGCGATCAAGGTTTTGATGAAATCCAAAGTCAAACAGCCACTCTGTCCACATCAAATAATGATGATGTAGAAAGTACAGTCACAAGAACAACAGCGGTGAATAGTGTTGGAGTAAGTGACAATGTAGATGGCCCAGAGGATGTGAATGTTGCTGTTGATGATATTGATGAAGATTTTCCATCTAGCGAGGCTTATTATGACTGTATTCGTAGGGGCAGCTCTAGATTCTCACACTTTGGAGATGCTTTTCATGCGGAGTTAGATATCAAAGATGATGAAAATGACATATCTTATGAACAAAGTGAGGCTTTTCAAATACAAATGGATGCAATGCGGAAAATGTATAAGAAGATTGTTGAAGTAAATTTTGGAAATGAGGACGATGAAGACACTGATGATGATAATGACATTACTTGGGATATGCTTGAATGTGAAACTGACAGGCTAATTGATAGGTTGGAAAATTCTGATGACATGAAAATGATCAGAAAATGTCACAGCCTTTTTCAGGAGAAGGAAAGAAGACAACCACTTAACACATGTATTGAGAATTTACAAGCAGACAAAAAAGAACTCGAGAGCAAGCTCAAAGATAAACAAAAGGAGATTGATCAGATGGTTTTTGATTTATGGAAGCATCAACAAGATATGAGTAACCTGAAGAAGCTACAGAAGAGGCTTAGTGAACAGGACATAGAGCTGAAAAACTATAAAACATCATTAGAGAACTTAGAAAAAGATGCTGAAATAAAACTTAGGCAAATATCAGAAAAAGATCTTAAGATTGAAACATTGGAAGTCAGACTTAGAGAACTGCAAGGGGATCAGCACAGGAGGCCTGGCATGCAGAGGCGAGTGACAACCACACAGAGGAGGACATCCAATGCACAGGGGCAGTCTCCAAGAAGAGCACAGCCCAATAACCTTGGAGAGCCAAGAATTTCTCTCATGCAGAGTGGCTATGGTAACAGTTCCCAAACACCAAGAAATGTGTCTGCTGCAATGAGAAGAGCACCTAATAATAGGAGATAGTTTTTCATAATAGCAGTGAAATTTAGATGCCATTTTATAGTGTTTAAGTACAGAAGATAAATTTGGCATCAAACTCAGTTGAGGTGCAGAAGTTACATCGTTTTGACGTGCAGAAGTTGCATCTTGAGTACTTGAGTTCAGCAGAAAGAGTTTAAAATTCTACCATGTTTAAACATTCAACTAGTACAAGGGATAATTTTAAAGAAGTAGAATACATAGAAATATTCATAGATGTTCTTTAAAAGGTTAGACTGCTAGGAAATAAGTATTCATAAATGAAATGGTGATATCCCTCCCATGATGTGGAAATTCTATGCCTGACTCCCAACTTTTTGCCAGTGGACAAGTAGATTTGCCCAAGTGAATTTATGAGCAATAAATAATAAAAGATCTGTATTTTTATCCCTTAACAGTTGGGAACATTAAAATTTTACATTTTGCAATGAAATCCATGATAACTTTGCCCTAATACACTCAATTTAACATTATGCTATAGATAAGGTGAAATTTTGGTGGTAAGTGGATGACACTATTGCTGATATACAACAAAACATTAAATCATAATCATTAAAATTATTTATAGTATACCAATTATTCAGAAAATAGTTTGCTATTTAAAGATTTGAAATAAATATATATTTTTAATACCTTAAACTTTGCAAATATAGATAGAATAAATACTAGTAGCATAATACATGTATAGGATTTAGTATGGACTATGGAATAATGTAAATGGTGGAAGCTGAAGACTGTTGGGCTCAGATTAGATTTTCAAAAATACCAATGCCACATATCAGAATTGCAATTTCTAATAAAGCATGCTAATCAAAGTTGGTTTGATTTTTTTTAACCTTCAATTACTAACACAATTAAAAAAATAATTATCAGGCAAGTGTTAGGGGGCAGTTGCCATGGCTGTTGCATGATAAAATTGCTTGTTAAAACATTGTGTTCCATTCTTGAAAGATTTATTAATGCCTTTCTGATATTTTCTCATATTGCATTGTTTTTGTTCTTTGTTTTTTAAATCCTATTTTGTTGTTACATTTTATTGACTTTGTTGCTAAATAAATCATATTATGCAATTTTTTTCTGATTGACTTATAATTCAAACCAACACAGTAAAGGTCATATAGGTGAATTTCCAGTTTTATTCATAAAATGCGCCAAAATGACATTGTTGTATGGCACACGACTCATCTGGCACCCCCTATGCCAGATCAAATTTCCGGCATGGGTAAATCTCACAGAAACTCACGTCTGCTATGCAAGAAGTTCAATTTCCTAAACTTTTCTTAGTGGCCTTCAGCAGTTTAAACATGTTATTTTTAGATAAATTGGTTCATATAATTGTTAAATCAAAAGAATACTGGTGGATTATGAAATTTGCTGTCATTCAAAAACATATAAACAATAAAGACACTCATCGATACCTGTAATCTACTGGTGCACTCTCTATATGTAAATTAGTAAAGTGGACAATTTGTTTTCTGTTCTTCTATTTTTAGAAACGAACATCACTGGAGGTTATTAATAGCTTTCGGGATGCTGTTTTGAAGGAGGCTTTTCATTTTCATACACCATTGAGGCATTTGACAAGAAAATTGTAAAAATCAAAACGTTTGAGTGAAATTTGATTAAATTTTTGGCGACACATTTTTGTAAAGCTAACATATATCAACATGATCACTAGACTTACCGGCAAATTTATGCGCTAAGTTTGTCCCTTATTGGTCTTAATTGAAATGAAATGCCGCTAATCTGCTAATTGTTGTTTATTGATATTTAATCTGCAATTATCAACAGTCTGGAGATATCACCCGTTGACTTCCAACATCCGCTAAATTGTATCACCACGTTTCATTGGTTTTCCAATTTTACTGATCAATGAAAATAGGTTGAATGTTTTGATAGAGGCTGAGCGTGGAGATTAAACTTTGACATTTGGGAAATTATTTTAATAGGGTGACATTGTTTTTGCTTTTGTGAAAATGGAGAGAGACAGAGCGACTTTTTTACTTTTTCACCCAAGTCGCCTATAAACGTGAAACAAGTTTATTTGTAATAGTTCTTCTACTAAAAAAATTACAGGACAGTTGGTCCAGAGACTTTCTAAATTTGTCGGACCTTTAAAAAAATTACCGGACATGACTGACGGTTCGACAATGTTTTTTTTTGACTGCACACACCAACACTGAACAGCCATTTTGACAACCGAGCAGGCTCAACAAAAGTCCTCTGACTAAGTATAATGCTTCAAAGCAAAAAAAAAGAACAAGAAACAGTGCGGAGAAACAAATTTTAATATTTTTATTTGACCTCTAGTCACATTGACCTTCATTTTGTGAAAGACAACTCGACTCATAATATAAAACATTTGTTCTAAGTTATATTAAAATCCATTTATATAGAAGTTATACTCAAAAGTGAATGTTTTAATTTGTAATTTAACCTTTGACCAAGTTGACCAAGAAGTAAGACCTTGACCTAAATTGCCACAGACACCTGAATTTTCCCTGTGACACTCCAATTCACTATAGAGAATATTTTTCCCAAGTTATATTAAAATCCCTCCATGCATGACTGACCCCTAAATGTGACCTTGATCTTTGCCACAGACACCTGGATTTTTCACGCTATACTCCGCGTCATTATGGAGAATATTTTTCCCAAGTTATATTAAAATCCCTCCATGCATGTAGAAGTTATGCTCCGGACACGGGTTTTGCGCTAACCCCAAACTGTGAACTTGGCCTTTGAGTGGCTGACCTAGGCTTTGTGTGCCTCACACCACCCCATCATGGTGAACATTTTTACCAAATTATTTTGAAATCCTTCACAGAATGAGCAAGATGTAGGCAAGACAAATCCCAAAGGATGAACAGAAGCACATACACCAAACTATACATCAAATGTAATGGCTAAGTCTAGCTCACCACAGGTGGGCTGGACAAAAATGGTCTAACTAAGAAAATAAATTCAAAGACAACATTTTTAATTCAGTCATTAACATAGTACAGACGTCTGATGTTTTGATAATGCAATGTCACAATATGCAGTGCCAAACAGCGAGTGAAAAAAAACGTCAAACAAAAAAAGCTATTAAGTAAATGTTTAACAGTTAAATATTACTTTTATTTCACTATAAATACTCTGGGTTTTTTTGCTTGAAAAACATAATATGAAATAAAACTAGAAATGTGTCGTCATGCCATGGATGCCCCCACATGCAGCCAAATTTCAGATGTTATAGTATTAAGTTCCAAATTTGTTTGCACAAACTATTTTTTTCATTTTAAGTTCAAAGCCCTTAAAACTATTCAATGTTAACACAAACCATTTTTATACCAAGTTCAAGGCACTGAAACTATTCAGTGTTAACCTTTTGTAATTTGCATATTGCATATTTGTAGCCAAAATAATGACTACATACACTTTCACAAAAGTATGAGTGCTGAAACTGAAAATTCAAAATTTTTCCAACATTCAAAATAGATAACTTTGTCCAAAATAATTAAACCATGACCAAATTCAAACTTGAACTGCTTATTCCTAAAATGTATTTGAGTTGAATGGGAGATAATGAACGGAAACGGAAAATTTCATAGTATTTTCAAAGTGAAAGGGGCAGAACTCTGCTAAAAATCATTGAACCATGATTAAATTTGAACTTGACCTGCACATTCCTTTGACTTATCCATATGTCAAATTTGAGTTGAATGTGTACAACTGTTGGGGAGATAACGAACGGAAACTGATGATGACGAAATGACGGAATGATGGAAGGACGAAAGGACGGAACAGGGTAACACTATATACCCCAGTTATTTCATGGCAGGGGCATAATAATAAAACCTTTTCAAAATTTGTTAACTTCAAAATGTTTATGCAAAGGGTAGATTTTACAACAGTTTCTTTATTTGTTTGGGTCGTCAGACCAAACAAATAATGGTAGAAAAATTTCAGACCCTGATACGCTTATTGGCAAAAACCAAAAGTAGTCCAAACTCCTCAAAGGGGTTACTTCCCTTTTTATGTACACTTATGCCGAATATTAAGGGGAGATCAATGCATAAAGATTGTCAAATGACAGGCGCATTTATATTCAAGCCTTCAGGGGAAAGAAAAAATGGTTCCAGATTGGTCAAGATTTCTAATATTATGTAATTCTTGACAGATAGACATGCTTATCTTAAGCTTCATGATTATTTACATCAGTGTTTAACAAAAGGTTTACCGTGAACAAAATATCTCGAAATTAATAAGGGTTACAAACCCTAATTTAGAATAATTTGGTTTCCTTCATAATGTTATCTGTTAACTTCACCGTGGTGCTGGGGTTTAAACGCCCGCTTAGGAAGCGAGAGGTCTGGAGTTCAAATCCCAGTTAAAGCAACTCACGTTGTTTTTGTTTTGTTTTTTTTATTCTAATTTTTGTTAAGCCAAATTGTTTAAGCCAAATAAACATTGCAATTACACTTATAGCCGATATACTACAGTTATAACAATGGAAACAGCATTAGTGGCACTATTAAAAAACAAATTGGTTGATAATCTCACAACCTTCACCTTTCTGACATTCTAAGACCCAAACAAATACAGCGTCATCGGTGTTTTGATTTACTGATTGGAACAACCTTTAAAGAACATTGGTATTAGAAATTCTGAAACCATCAAAAATGAGTCCAACTATATCTTTTTTCTAGACACGTAAGAATGGAAATAAGATCTTGATTTTGAGTGATCTGTGTTACATATTTAGCTTATTATGTCATTAAGATGACTTGATTTCCTGATTAAGGTATGATATAATATATATATATATATATATATATATATATATATATATATATATATATATATATATATATAATAATATATATATATATATATATAATATATATATTATATATATATATATATATCACATTCTATAATCAGAAACAAAGACACATTTGAGAATAACCAGGGTATTTTTTCTGATTTGTAAAGATTCTTTGGCAATCTTATCTGTAAGACAGAGGGCCATGATGACCCTCATATTGCTCACCTGATTTTGAAGGCTCATATTTGGACTGAAACAGTATCCCCTGCAATGTTTACAAGATTTTTCAAAATGTGGACTTTGTGACTTAGTTTTTCACCAAAGGTGATCCATATTCAAACTTGACCTAGAAATCACCAAAACAACCTCTCTGATCAATCTTCATAATATCATTTTGTATCATAATGATAGCCGCTAGAGTTGTAACAAGTTTATTTCCATATTTGAGCTGTGTGACCCAGTTTTTGGCCCCTGGAGTACCAATATTTATACCTGACCTAGAAATCACTTTAACATTTTGAACAAATTCCAGGATATTTCGATCAAAACAGCAGCCTCTAGAGAATTACCAAAATTTTTCCATATTTGGGCTGTGTGACCTAGGTTTTGACCCAAAGAAACCCATATTAAAACTTGACCTAGGGATCCTCATAACAACAGTTCTGAATAATTTTCAGGTTATTTGGATTTTTTTTTCCATATAATAATGGGCTGTGACCTAGTTTTTGACCAATTTGACCTAGAAATCTTCAAAACAACCTTTTTTGGCCAATTTGCAGGATATTTTGGTCAAAACAGTAGCCATTAGTGTTTGGGTCAAAACAGTAACCACTAGAGTATTAACAAGGGATTTTTCTATTTTTAGCTCCTGTGACTAGTTTTTCATCAGAGATTACCCATGTTTAAACTAATCTGAGCAATTACTTAGACAAACATCCTGACCAAGTTTGATGACAATTGAGGCTAAAATATGACCACTAAATTAACTATCAATGAACTAAATGTGGACGGCCAACGAACTACGGATATTCAACGAACCTAAACCAGGTGAGCTTCAAAGCAAATGGACCTGACATAATCTTTATTTTTAGAGCTTTAATAATGATCATTGTTTAAGGATTTGAATTAATGATCGTTCATTGGAGGAAAAATCTTTAAATTGTCAGTACTGCACAAAACTGTTAACAGAAACGAAAAGGGAGTAATCAAGTTAAATAAGCTATGGATAACAGACACAAATCAGCTCTTCGAAGAGTGCGTACTGACTTTTGTGATGATCTTGCTTTGGGTACAAAGTTTTATGCTGAACTGATAAAAGAAAAAATCTTTATAGAGGATCAGATTGAACAAATAAAGGTATTTAGTTTTTTCATGTTCTGTAAAGAAAATTTCCAAATATGGCAACAAAGTGGCCTTGTAAAACTATTTTAGATGAACAGATTTCCAATATTTTTTCATAAAACTGCAAAAAGAATATAGACCCTATCATTTAAGACTGGATTCAAATTGTGCTGTTGGATGACGTCATTGGGGAATACGACAGACATTAAATTTTGCCGCTATGATTAAGTACATTAGATATAACGATCTTAGTCCTTACTTTTATAAGATGGGCAGATTGAAATTGCCAAAATTTTGTTTAATTGAATAAGATATTACATAAAAAAGATGAATAAAAATGTTTACCATGATAAGGTTAACAATTTGTTTCAATACTAGACCATTTGGCTTGGTAACTGATCATGGTAACCATTTTTGTTTGATTTTTTAAGCAGGATGCCTCCAGATTCATGCTAATTTTCATGAAAATTTTGAAAATGTAAATGATTAATTAAATATTGAATATTTTAACTTTTTCTAAGGATCTTAATACATTTTTCTAAAGATTGAATTTTTTTTAATATTTTGGCTCATCAGGAGAGGTGCAGCTTTTATAATGAAAATTGTCGCACCGTGTTTTACCAGGCAGTTAAAGGGAAAGACAAGGTTAAAATAAAAACTTGATTTCAGAAAAAGAATACTATAAATAATAAGTCTGCAAATTTTCTGCCGCCAAATAATAATATTAAACGAATGATAACAAAATTTAAATCGCTAAATCACCGATTTCTACAAATCGGTAAGCGCGGCCATGTTTGTGTATTGGCCGTATAAAAACAGGTGCGCGTGATGTCATTTCCCCACATCTTTTAGATTCATGATAAATCTAGTTGAAATCGTAAGGAAATATTAATATAATAAAGTATTGATCTGACAATTAATTTTTCACAGGAGGTGTAGAGTAGATTTTTTATGGTTTCAAAATACGTAACAATATCAAAAAAAAAAAAAAAAAAAAAAAAAAAAAAAAATAATAATAATAATATAAAATAAATACAAGGAAACGTACGGGCTAGCCAAAAGGTTCTAGCCGTACGTGAGAGTCACGAACGTCTAGCCAGGACGCACTGTATTGTCTAGCCGTACGGCAATTTTCAAAATTATATGGAAGTCGAACGTTATAAAATTGTTGATTTTCATGCTTTATCATTTGTTGTTTTTAATATGTATGAATTATTAAATCATTTTTGTTAATTTTTAAAGCACATGGATCGAAAAAAAAAATGATCGGAGTGGAATAAATAAATAAAAAGAACATGAATGGAAAAAAAACGGTGAAATGCAAAAATAATTATATAATTTTCAAAACAGTAGATAAAATATCGAACATAAAAGCACAGTCAATCAAATTTAATTAGCCTTAATTAAAACCTATTACCCAGGGACTGACAATAGAATTTTTAGAATGCCTTTCACGGGAAAATGCAAACTTTCCTTGATACAGTACCGTCGGTAATTGTCGCAATTATCAAGAGCCCAACAACAATCATTTTCCAGTGTTTGTTGTTGGGGTTGGTCTTTTTCCATTATAAAAGGTGTCGAAAATTAAACTGAATGAAAACAAAATAGGAATTATTATCAAAAATTTGTAAAACTATTTCAATTGGTGTAAATGCAAAGCAAAGGCTATTTTTTCTCGAAATCTTGTGATGACAAAGATCGATATATATAGCGATCAAAGGCGATTAATCTCTAAAAAGTTAACAATCCAAAGACAATTAATGCTGTTTCTTGGTTTAAAATCCTTTGCTTAAAGTCATAAAATAAACATATGCATTTTCGACTTCCATAAAAAATTTTTGAAAAGTGCCGTGCGGCTAGCCAATACAGCGTGTCCTTGGTAGTCGTACGTGACTCACGTACGGCTAAAACTTTTGGCTAGCCGTACGGGCCCGTAACGCTAGCCACTTCCATTATAAAACCCTACTAAAACGTGTTCTTAATAGTACATATAATTAATTTTTTTGCAGTTTGATTCTGACTTTCAAATTTAAAGGTGTGAAAACATATGTTATAATTTATGTACACATTTTCAAAAATATCAGCAAACTGTTTTGAAAAGTAATTGTTAACATGTCTGTTCAACGTATGATGCTGCGCGCATCGTAATCGTGGCCTAATATTAACTGCAGGCAAATCATTTTTATTGGCCTGCTCAAAAATCTAATTTGCATAATTTAAATTCACACAATTGCTGGTTCTTAAACTACTTATGTCTAATACGTGGCATTGTCCATTTTAATTGTTCCTAATTTGCACCAAATGCTCCTGTCACACTGTGTACTGACGAAAATTTTTATTGCTCCTTTGTATGCCTCTGTGCCGACAGACCTTTTGATCATGCACAATATTGCCCTAATTGGTTTATCACCCTTGTCAAATATTCTAATGACGAAATAGAAACATCTATTTTTTACCGCTTTATCAGTGGAACTGAATGACCTTAGGGGGAATTCGGTTCTAGCACCTGTTCAAATTGTACTGTAGTAAATTACAGCACGTCATAAAATAGCAACCACATTTTTTTCAGTTCCCCCAATAATCATTTTAAAAATATTAAGTAGATTTATGATTTTTTGTTTTATTGGATTAAGTTTAACGGTAGAAGAAATGCATATCTGTCGGGGAAAGTAATTTGGTAAGTAGATAACGTGGAAAAAAGCTTTGGGGAACTGGATAACCGACCCGAGAATATGCGTAAAATTATAGCGGAATGGGCAACCTTTGCTGTGGTACCAGTTTTGACTGGGTGCCTAAATAACTTTACGGACAGTATTTTGTTTTCATACGATATAAGTCTGGCTGCCGATTTTTCCTGCGCCTTTTCTCATTTTTTAGCGTCAATGGCGGAAAATCGCGCCTCAGCATATTGGATTTAGTTGATATTTTTACCTGAAAAATATGACCGGCGGATGTACCCTATTGGACAGCTTGTCTAGCGAAAATTAAGTACAAAATAAAAGAATATATCGTCAATTTGAAGAAGTTTCTCATAGTTTTTCCCAAAGTAAATTTATGGTTTATCTTTTTAAAAATTAAACAGTCATTGCTTAAATCTGGGGGGTTTGGGGTCATCCCGCAAGCTTTTAAATATCGGGGAAAAGAAATTAAAGTCGTTTGGGTTTTTCCTTTTTATTAAAAAAAATTTTAAAAGGGCCCAAATTCCCCGCCATATTTATTTTTTTTTCATAAAAAAATATAAAAATTACGCAAAAATTTAAAATTTAAAAGTTTTTTCATCAAGATATTTTTTTTCCCGTTTGTTACCAAACGTGTAAATAAAAACCGGAATGGGGTATAAAACGGGCACAAAACTCGGGCCCCGTCCCGTCTCGCGAGAAAAAGAAAAGAACGCCAAAAATTTGGGGGCGCCCATGAACTTAAATTTCTCAAGTAAAAAATAGTGTTTTTAAAAACACGAAAATTTTTCTCTTATAGGGTTGAATTTTCCCAAAAAGGGAAAAATGGGGATGGTTTTTTCCCCCCCTTTTTAAAAAGATGAAAAATTTAAAATTTTGACAGACATCGGGTCCATTCCATTCTTTATTCTTTAAATTGTAACCAAAAAGAAAGTAAAAATTTAAAGTTATCTTTGTTCTTTCTAAAAACTCAGTAAACCCCCAGGGTAATTTTTTAGTTTTCAAAATTTTAAGAAAATTTTGTAGTTTCGTAAAAAAAAAAACCGGCCTGAGTAATAATTAAAAATTTTTGCAAGGGATTGGTTTTTGAATTAGATTATTATTTTGATTTAAGCATTGTCTCAGACAAAGAAAAACAATAATATGAATCTATTTAATTAAAAAAAAAATGTTAAGGCAAAAAAATAGCAATTCTTTTGAATGTACATGACTGAATATTAAAGCTTGTAAAGTGATTTTTCAACTTCATATTTTTATTTTATTCATATTCTGCTTAACATTCTTTTCTTAATCACCAAAAAAAACAAACAAAAAAACAAGTTATGAAACACGTACACAGAAATTCGTTTTTTAACTGAATTATGATTTTACGCATTTTTTACTGTGCTAGTTGGTAGTCATTCTGGAGTATCAAATCAGTAAGGCATGACCAATAAAGAACCTAGATTGATCCATAGCCAAATACGGATGCCCGGATCATAAAATTTAATATTTTGACACCTAACAAAAGTGAGTTAATCTGATGTAATGTTTAAACTCTAAAATATGCACCCTGGTGATTTATGATATCACAGCCAATTTGTTATTATTATGCCGCTTGTAAATACAACATATGCACCCTGTTAATAAACATGTTACGGCACTGTAATAAGTGGCACTTATATATACAAATCTATTTATTTATAAAATAAGTAACTGAAAAAGATCTTATTGGCGTTTGTTGCGAATCTTAGCCACATGCTTTTCGTTCATTCAGGAATATTTATAAAATCATATCCTTCACTGGTTCTTCAAAAGATTTTTTATATGGCATAATGAAAAGGGATCAATAAGTGCTGACAGAATGCATTTTGCTATTGTTCTGAAGCTTGAAAAACAATCATTAACAAGATATGTTTGTAAAACATGTATGCCCCCTATCAGCAGCCAATTAGTCATGTGATAAGGTTATTATGCATGACTTCTGACCCAGTGATCAAACAATTAATAAGGGTTATCAAGTATCTACTGGTCATGACCTTAACCTTTGACCCGTTGACCCAAAACTCAATAGGGGTCATCTGCTGGTCACGACCAATCATCATACAATGTTTGAAAGTTCCTTAGGCCTAAGCGTTTTTAGTTAATGATCGGAAACCGTTTTTACCTTCAAGTTCAATGTGACCTTGACCTTTGACCCTTGACCCCAAAATCAATAGGTCGTCTGCTGGTCATGACCAATCACCATACCAAGTTTGAAGTTCCTAGGCCAAAGGGTTCTTTAGTTATTGATCGGAAACTGTTTTAACATACAAGGTCAATGTGAACTTGACCTTTGACCCCAAAATCAATAGGGGTCATCTGCTGGTCATGACCAATCACCGTGCCAAGTTTGAAGTTCCTAGACCGAAGCGTTCTTAAGTTATTGATTTGAAAGCATTTTTACCTACAAGGTCAATGTGACCTTGCCCTTTGACCCCTTAACCCCAATATCAATAGGGGTCATCTGCTGGACATGACCAATCACCATACCAAGTTTTGAAGTTCCTAGGCCTAAGGGTTCTTTAGTTATTGATCGGAAACCGTTTTTTTTTTACCTAAGAGGTCAATGTGACCTTGACCTTTGACCCTTGACCCCAAAATCAATAGGGGTCATCTACTGATCATGACCAATCACCATACCAAGTTTGAAGTTCCTAGGCCTAAGGGTTCTTTCATCATTGATCGGAAATCGTTTTTACCTACAAGGTCAATGTGACCTTGACCTTTGACCCCTTAACCCCAAAATCAATAGGGGTCATCTGCTGGTCATGACTAATCACCATACCAAGTTTGAAGTTCCTAGGCCTAAGGGTTCTTTTGTTATTGATCAGAAACCGTTTTTACCCAAGAGGTCAATGTGACCTTGACCTTTGACCCCTTAACCCCAAAATCAATAGGGGTCATCTGCTGGTCATGACTAATCACCATACCAAGTTTGAAGTTCCTAGGCCTAAAGGTTCTTTTGTTATTGATCAGAAACCGTTTTTACCCAAGAGGTCAATGTGACCTTGACCTTTGACCCCAAAATCAAAAGGGGTCATCTACTGATCATGACCAATCACCATACCAAGTTTGAAGTTCCTAGGCCTTAAAGTTCTTTAGTTATTGATCGGAAACCGTTATTGCTTACAAGGTCAATGTGACCTTGACCTTTGACCCCTTGACCCCAAAATCAATAGGGGTCATCTACTGGTCATGACCAATCACCATACCAAGTTTGAAGTTCCTAGGCCTAAGGGTTCTTTAGTTATCACTCGGAAACCATTTGGTCTACGGACCGACGGACCAACGGACCGACGGACCGACAAGTGCAAAGCAATATACCCCCTTTTCTTCGAAATGGGGGCATAAAAATAAACACTGACAATCTTACTTTCACGTTTGTCACAAAAATGCCGGAATTTTCTAAATGACAGAAAATCAAACAGAAAACTAGAAAAAGACCATTTAAATTTGTATAAGGTAATTTAACAGTGTATGGGTGTTTATTAAATATTAAAATTTGATTTAGTAACTAGCTTTAGAGAAAATCTAATAGATATATTCACTTTGAAATTCTGTTGTTTAAATTTACCCCCTAACAAGAATTAATTTTAATCTTTGTTTTTGAATATTTTTTTTTATTTTCTTGATATGAAATTTATCTATGCAGGAGTCAAATTGTTATAACCGTAATTAAACGATCAGTATTTATTACTTACTTTAAATAAGCTAACATTCTACGCAGTTTTGTATAATACAATCCCCCATTTAAGTCATATCTGGTAAGGGAAGTAACTCTTTCTCGACGCTTATCGCTTAAATGAAAGGGTCTATAGACTGGTCATGAAATTTTCTAAGATGATTAACTTTTTATAATGGGCACAACAGTTATTTTATCAATTATTACTGGACAGTTTTATTTGTCCTCTAATGCATTAGCAAAGTCATTTACTATGTAAAACTCTGGTTAATTACATAAAATGTGACCAGGTAAAGAGAAAACAAACACATTTGATGTATTCATATTGGAGGGACAAAAAAGCCAAATGACAAAACAAGACGCAGTCACAGACTGACATATCTACCCTAAACAAAAGAAAAACTTATTTTGCACGCTGCAATGTGACGAAAACCAGGTTTTCAACAACCAAGTTTTGATGTGACATCAATCAATAGGTCAAAGTGCACTGAAGTTATTGAGTAGAAGCTGAACATTCTATTGTAAGCAAATGCCCTTGACCTTGCTCCCAGATATCTAAGTGGCAATCCAAAGCTGCCACACAGCAAATTTGGTGTCAAAAGGTCAATGCAAACTCAAGTTATTATGTGAAAACTGAATACATTAACCTTGATCACAGACACCTCGGTAGCGATCAAAAGCTGCCTCGTAATATAAGCTACCCATATATCAAGTTTGGTGTCAATAGGCCAAAGCAAACTCAAGTTATTGAGCTGAAACTGAATTTCTATTTTTAGTAACAGTGACCTTGACCACTGACACATGGGTAGCAATCCCAAGCTTCCTCCTGCTATAACCTACCCATACTCCAAGTTTGGTGACAATAGGCCAAACCAAACTGAAAAAATTGAGATGAAACTGAATTTCTCTTTTAGAACCAGTGACCTTGATGACAGATGTCTTGGTAGCAATCCCAAGCTGCCTCTTGATGTAAGCTATCCATACACCAATTTTTATGTTAATATGCCCAAGCAAACTCAAGTTATTGAGCGAAAACTGTATTTCTATTTTTAGTAACAGTGACCTTGACCTTGATGACCTCTTGATAAAGGCTACCTAAACACCAAGTTTTTGTGTAAATAGGCCAAAGCAAAAACAATTTATTGAGCAGAAACTGAATTTCTATTTTAGTAAAAGTGACCTTGACCTTGATCACAGTCACCTTGGTCGCAATTCCATGCTACCTCTTGATATAAGCTACCTACACAACAAGTTTGGTGTCAAAAGGCCAAAGTAAACTCAAGTTATTGAGCAAAAACTGAATTTCTATTTTTAGTAACAGTGATCTTGACCTCGATCACAGACACCTGGGTAGCAATCCCATGTTGCCTCTTGATATAAGCTATCCATACACAAAGTTTGGTGTCAATAGGCCAAAGCAAACTCAAGTTATTGAGCTGAAACTGAATTTCTTTTTTTTAGTAAAAGTGACCTTGATCTTGATCACAGACACCTGGGTAACAATCACAAGCTGCCTCTTCATATAAGCTGTCCATACACCAAGTTTGGTGTCAATAGCCAAAGCAAACTAAAGTTATTGAGCGGAAACCAAAAGTTGACATCCGTCAGCCGGCCTGCCTACCCGGCAGACTTCAGCATTTCCATGAAAACCTGGTTAAAAAAGATTTTAAATATCATCAGTTTTACATTCTTTTATAGGCACAACCTACAACTTGTGATCAAGTAAACAAATTGTTGGACCTTCTACCCAAAAGAGGACCACAGGCTTTTACAAAGTTTGTAACACTTGTCAGAAAGGATCATTCTTGGCTTGCAGATAAGCTAGAAAATAATGTTCAAAAAGGTAAATTTGACAGTAATGATGGATTAGTCGGTATAAATCTTCATATATTGATTTAGTCAGTACAATAAATTTGAAGAAACAGTTAAGAATTTTTACCTTTGACAATATTTAACTTGAAAATACTAAAATGTTTTGTCTCATTTCTTTGACAACAAAGTGCTCAAGGGTGAGCTTTTGTGATCACTCTGCGTCGTTTCTGTGTCAGTGTGTCCTTCAAAAATGGCATTAAACTCTTAAATCATCAACTCCTACCTAACCAATGGGCCAATATTATTAAAACTAAGAAGGAATGATCCTTGCATAAAGCCCTTTAAAAATTGATCAAAGAATTCCATTCCATGCTAAATTCTAGTTGGCATAGCAACCAAAAGAAAAAAATCTGCTTGTAAAGAACCGCAAGAGATAGAGCTCAGATATTTGGCATGAAACATCTTCTAGTGGATGTCTACAAAGTTTGTTCAAATAAAAGCCCTAAGGTATTTTAAAATTGGCCAGCCCAAGGGGGTCATTGATTTTCCTTATATGTATATATAATAAAAACTTAAAAAATCTTGTGAAAATCCAAAAGCACTAAAGCTAAGATATTTGGCATGAAACATCTTCTAGAGGATGTCTGTTTGTTTAAATACAAGCCCTAGGGGTCAAAATTTGCCTTGCCCCAGGGGGTCAATGATTTTCATTTTATATTTTTTTAGAAATATTTGAATCAACAATTAAACTTAAAGAAAGAAACATATGATTTAATTTAGATAAATTAGATTCATTTAAAGTTAATTATCAAAAAAATGTATGGTTATACTACTAGTCTTATTTTCTTTTTTCTTCAACAATGACTTGATGGAAAATGGGTTATTCCAAAAGCAATTGACTGTAAGAAAATGGAACCCTACTTGCACTGACACAGGACCCTTCTTGCTTTGAAATTGAAACTGCAATTGACAATAATAATACATAAAAAGATTAAAATTCAGCTTGGGTACTTATGTGCCAATTTGCCTTGAAATTATCTTATTTCATAATATATATGCAACTATTTTTTTCCTCTCTTGTTTCACCTAGAAAGAGAATTGCAAGAGCAAAGACATGCTAGATATGAATCCAATCCAAAATACTTTGATCAAGATGAAGAGAGGTTCTACAATCCAGAAAATAGAGCTGTATCAACACCTCCACATAGAAGAAAGGCAAGGCAAGTAATACCAATGCAGGATTCAATGTCAGCTGGGTATAATATAAAGGATTGCCAACAATTCTTTCCTAAGCCAGGCTACACTGTAGAAACTATACCACAACAGTATCCAATTAAGCGTAATGAATCTTATCCAGATATGGGTTTGGATGATACAGATACTGGTGCTGTAGGTGTTACAATGCAACTATGTGATGAAACTGATTCAAGACCACAGAAGAAGCAGTATAAAGATGCTTGTATGAGCCCCATAGGGATAATAGAATCTCAAAAAAGTATAACAAATGATTGTGAATCAAAAGCACTAAAATGTGATGAGGATGAAGCACAAAGTGTAACTGAATCATGCAATCAAGGTTTTGATGAAATCCAAAGTCAAACAGCCACTGTGTCAACATCAAATAATGATGATGTAGAAAGTACAGTCACAAGAACAACAAAGGTGAATAGTGTTGGAGTAAGTGACAATGTAGATGGCCCAGAGGATGTGAATGTTGCCGGTGATGATATTGATGAAGATTTTCCATCTAGCGACTGTATTCGTAGGGGCAGCTCTAGATGCTCACACTTTGAAGATGCTTTTCATGAGGAGCTAGATATCAAAGATGATGAAAATGACACATCTAGGTCTGAACTATCTTACGAACAAAGTGAGGCTTTTCAAATACAAATGGATGCAATGCGGAAAATGTATAAGAAGCTTGTTGAAGTAAATTTTGAAAATGAAGACAATGAAGACACTGATAATGATAATGACATTACTTGGGATATGCTTGAGCGTGAAACTGACAGGCTAATTAATAGGTTGGAAAATTCTGATGACATGAAAATGATCAGAAAATGTCACAGCCTTTTTCAGGAGAAGGAAAGAAGACAACCACTTAACACATGTATTGAGAATTTACAAGCAGACAAAAAAGAACTGGAGAGCAAGCTCAAAGATAGGCAAAAGGAGATTGATCAGATGGTTAATGATTTATGGAAGCATCAACAAGATTTGAGTAACCTGAAGAAGCTACAGAAGAGGCTCAGTGAACAGGACATAGAGCTGAAAAACTATAAAACATCATTAGAGAACTTAGAAAAAGATGCTGAAATAAAACTTAGGCAAATATCAGAAAAAGATCTAAGGATTGAAACATTGGAAGTCCGGCTTAGAGAACTGGAAGGGGATCAGCACAGGAGGCCTGGCATCCAAATGAGGCGTGGGACAACCACACAGAGGAGGACATCCAATGCACAGGGGCAGTCTCCAAGAAGAGCACAGCCCAATAACTATGGAATTTCTGTCATGCAAGGTGGCTATGGTAACAGTTCCCAATCGCCAAGAAATGCATCTGTTCCAATGAGAAAAACACCTAATAATAGGAGATAATTTTTCATAATAATTTAGATGCCATTTTATAGTGTTTAAGTACAGAAGATAATTTTGGCATCAAACAAAATAGTAGACAGATAGATAGATTTATTTCAGTATTCAGTAAATAACATGGTAAAAACATATCCAATACATGATAAAACAATAAAAACAAATATCAATGTAAAGAAATGCACCATATCAAAAACATCATACCAAGGATAACACAAGAAAGAGAACTTAATCTCTTATTTCCATTGTGGTCCTTAGATACTGATGGTTTTGACAAAGAGAGGCATGAAAATGACTTATCACAGTTTTAAATTAAAGAAAGACAAAAGTATACATAAAATTTTCAAATTAAAATAAATTAATAAAAATAATAAATATTAAGACTAGAGTCCATGTTTTATTTTAAAAACATTACATAGAATGATTTGATCAACTCTTTTCTGGACAGGTAGCCAATTTAAAATTTTAAAGTGTTCATTATCAATATGTGACCTATAACCAAGATTTAGAACAAATCTTAACAATTTATTTTGTGTGACTTGGAGTTTATCCTTCCAGTATTTAGTAACCCCAGGAAACCAGAAACAACATGCATAATCAAAATGACATTGGATGAGGGCCATAACCAGAAGTTTTTTAGTGTGAAAAGTGAGATAATCACGTTTTCTATACAGAAACTTTAACCTTGCATTGGCCTTTTTAATAATAGAACTTGCCATTGCTTCACCGGAGAGAGACTGATCAAGTGTTGCACCTAGATATTTGACATTAGAAGTTGACTGTATATCAGTCCCTTTACAACTGACATGAAGAGATGAACCTGTTTTAACCTATGTTTAGAGCCAAATAATATTGTCTCTGTTTTGCCTAAGTGAAGGGAAAGTTTATTGTCAATTAACCATTGACTGACAGAATGTAGTTCATCTGTCAGTTCTTTTTCAATAGATGACCTATTTTTACCTGTAACAAGAATAGCAGAATCATCTGCATAAAGAAGAAGTTTATTTTTAACAACAGCCTGCATATCATTTACATAAATTAAAAATAATAATGGTCCCAAGATAGACCCTTGGGGAACACCACAAGTAACCCTTTCATGTGAAGAAAAAGTACCAAATACATCAACAAGTTGTTGCCTATCAGACAGATATGACCTAAACCATTGTAATACATCAGTACTAAGACCAATAGCTTCTAATTTCATTAAAAGGATTGAATGGTCCACTGTATCAAATGCTTTTTGAAGATCCATTAAAATCATGCCTACAAGATTACCTTTATCCATATGTAGCCTAATGAAATCAGATAGATGTGTAAGACAAGTGTCCGTGGAAAAACCACCTCTAAATCCTGATTGAAATTTATATAATATGTCCATTTCTTTAAGATAGGAAGAAATCTGATCATAAACAACCCTTTCAAAAATTTTAGAAACAATGCTTAATATGGAAACAGGCCTGTAGTTGCCAACTTCAGTTTATCATTCTTTTTGAAAAGAGGAACAACTCTGGCTGCCTTCAAATCATCTGGTACTGTGCCTTGTATCAATGACAAATTTATAATGTGTGTTAAAGGTAAGGCAATAATAGATGCACTATCTCTTACAAAACGTGAAGGAATACCATCCAGACCAGTGGATTTGTTTGAACCTAGTTTATTCAAATACTTAATTACACTTTTTTCAGACATCAATGAAAAAGAAAAATTATTAAATATAATTCTTTTTGATAAATAAAAAGAAGATACAAACTGTTTACCAAAAATGTTTAATGCCGGAGGTAGTTTTGCAGTAAGATTTGATGCAACATTACAGTAAATTAGTTTTTAGGTGCAGAAGTTACATCTTGAGTACTTGAGTACAGCAGCAAGTGTTTAAAATTAAAAATTCCACCATATAAACATTCAACTAGTACAGGGGATAAGTTTAAAGAAGTAGAATACAGAAATATTCATAGATCTCCTTTAAAAAGTGAAACTGCTAGGAAATAAGTATGCATATATGAAATGGTGATATCCCTCCAGTGATGTGGAAATTCTATGCCTGACTCCCAACTTTTTGCCAGTGGACAAGTAGATTTGCCCAAGTGAATTTATGAGCAATAGATAATAAAATATCTGTATTTTTATTCCTTAATAGTTGGGAACATTAAAATTCCACATTTGCAACGATATCAATGTTAACTTTGCCCTGATAAAGTCATTTAACATTATGCTATAGATAAGGTGAAATTTTGGTGGTAAGTGGATGAGCTGACTGTTGCTGATATACATAAAAACATTAAATCATAAAAATTAAAATTGATTATAGTTTACTAATTATCCGGAAAATGGTTTATTATTAAAAGATTTGAAATAATTATTATATTCTTAATACATTAAATTTTGCAATTCCTGTAAAGTTGGAATTCAACTACAACAGATTATAAAATCATTTATTTACATAATGTTGCATAATAGTACTCAAGAAGTGCAATATATATAATCTTAAGGAATACTTTTCCAGAAATATTAAGGGTTTAAACTGTAACTTAGATTTAAGTTTATTTTTAAGTTTAATCATATTGAACATGTTTTATTTTATAGACATTTCATTCTTATCATTCATTAGTTTAATGTTGATTATAGTTTGTAGAACTTATTGATACACTCTTTAACAGTAACTTAGCATGGTCTAAGACTCTTTACATACAATATATAGAGAATGGTTCTACTTTCACTTATACTGGCCTTTAAACTTAGTGAGATACATACCGTAAAATTCCTATTAAATGCCCCCGGGGGCTAAACATTTTCCAAAAGGGGGGCTATTATTACAACACAGTTTTTCCTAAATCCAAAAATCACTGTAAATACATTTAATGTTAGCAAGTGTAACATTAAAAAGTGTTAAGGTTTTAATTTTCATATTATACATATTTGTGTTTACTATAAAATAAAATGGATTCTGAATGATTTGAATAAAATTATGGTTTTAATTATGAGCTCAGCACTGATGAGTAGATCGTTTTCCTTATCAAAAGGTATGGGGGGGCCTTTATTAGGGGAGGGGTGTTTATTAGGAATTTTACGGTATTGTTAATTTAGCATTTATATATGTTTGTAAATATGTTAAGTTTCTTAGTAGTTTTTTGATTCTTTTGATTACTTTGTAATACTTATTCATTATTATCATCTTTTGTAGTAAATGTTTATTTGTTTCATGTCAAAATTTCCATATTTTCAGTTATTACATTTTTATCAACTTTCAACTGGTTTAAATCTTTTATTCAACTAGTTTATTCTGATTTTCATTTTTGGTTAAATAAGATAGCATAATATTAAGGTGATTATTGTAAACTTGTTTAGCTTTAAGTAACTTTTAGTTAAGTGTAAATAAAACTTAGTTCATTAAAAATTTGGTTGATTTAATTTAAATTTATTCAAAATTCGTGTTTTTTTCCCTTTGCAATCAAAGGGTGGTGTCATCCTGACAATTAGATTTTTCCCCATTAAAGAGTACTCCTGAGCAAACTAAGAACATTAGGTAATAAGTTACTAAATTCTATTTATAGAAAACATAAGGCTTTTAATTTTTAACACCACAACAATGGTGCCCAGTGGGATAGAGGCCTGCTTCTATTTTTAGAAACACCTATTAACACATTTATTAAACACCACAACACAAATATAGATAGAACAAGTAAAAAATTGCTGGCAAATGCAGCAATGTGATTGTCACGGCGAAAAACAAAAAAGAAAGAGAAAAAACACCCACGACAAAAACAAAAAACACAACAGTTAAGTGTAATGATAAGGTATCTCCAAATAGCATTGCGCTGAATTGACATGTTAACTTGTTGAGAAGGTTTTTAAGTATTATAATGTAACTTGTTACAAGAGCCATGTACATGTATATGTAGTAAAGCAGTTATTTATCATTCTTGTGTACTGCACAACTCTTGAGTGAGATCTATCCAAGAAGTTTAATGTTGATATCTCAAAGGCTTTATTAGTTATGACCTGGACAAAAATTAAGTATGAAAAATAACATAGGGCAATAACTGAAAAATAAGGCACAATTGGTTATCATTCTTATATGCTGCTTTTCTCCTAAATAAGATCTATCCATTTGAAGTTTGAAGTTGTAACCTCAAACACTTTTTGAGATAAGCTCCGGACAAAACGTATAAAACATAACAAAAGGCAATAACTCAAAAATTATAACGGATAGAGTTATCATTCTTGTGCACATCATTCTTTCTTAATCAGATCTATTCACCTGTCCGGAGCATATCTCAAAAAGTGTTAGAGGTAACAACTTGAAACTTTATAGGCGGATAGATCTCATTGAGGAGGAGTGCAGCACATAAGCATAATAACAAACCGTGCATTATTTTTCAGTAATTGCCTTTTGTTATTTTTCATTCTTAATTTTTGTCCAGAGTATAACTACAAAAGGGCAATAACTCAAAAATTAGGAAAGGTAGAGTTATCACTAAGTGAGATCTAACAACCTATGAAGTTTTATGTTGATATCTCAAAGGCTTTTTTCAGTTATGCTGGACAAAAATTAAGTTTGAAAAATCACAAAGGGCATTAACTGAAAAATTATGCATGGTAGAGTTATCATTCTTGTGCACTGCAGTTCTCCTAAATTTGATTTATTCACCTATGAAGTTTCAAGTTGATATCTCCACCTATGAAGTTTTAAGTTGATACTTTTTTAGATATGCTTCGGACAAAAATGTGGACGGACTGACGGCAGGAAGGACAGATGGACAGACGGAGACTAATTCTATATCCCCCTCGCATTTTCGGCGGGGGATAATAAAACTTTTTCCTGCTCATATCTAACATATATAAAGGAAACTCAGAATTTTGCTCACAATAATGAGACATGAATTCTGAATGAAGTTTGATGTTGTGGTAAAGACTTACGGACCAAATTAAGTCTATGCTGTAATCCTTCAAAATTAACCTCGCTCTATACTGTAACATTGGTTATTTTTTCAAACACATTTTACCTACAGGAAAAAAGGTTCAACTGGTCATTTACTTTTATAAACGTTTCTAAACACAAAGGACTAATGTTTTGTAGATTTACTTTATCTAGGCATGCTTAAATAATGTCGGAATGGGAGAAAAATGCGTTGGTCTCTCGATTCAAATTTTTAAACTGTCAAATCTGCACATTTATGAGACAATATAGCGATTAATCTGAGGTGCAGGGTCTGAAGAAATATATTACTAGATACCGGATTCTGTTCCTTACAAGCAAAGCACAAAAACAACTTTACGAAACTAAACTACTAGTAGTATGGACCTGACTAAAAATCACCTACTTCTTTTCCCATAAATAATCCTCCATCTTGAAAATTTTATACTGTAACCGAAAAACGCGATACTGTAACACGTTCCCTACGGTGACAATGTTAACTGGCGAATTTCTGAAGTGTGTCGAAAGGATGTGCGGAAATGTGTTAATATAAAACACTGATATTTCGTGTGTTGATAAAATACTGATTAGATTCTATATGGTTTTGAAAAAAAAAACTGTTTCTATGTAACTTTTCACGGAAATGGGCTGTACAATGATTGCGTAAAAAATCAATAAAATGTCGGCTGTAGAAATCGAAAGGCATTTTGTCACGTGACTTATGCCCATGCTACCGAAAACTACCCATCACAATATCACGGCGTTGAGACGCCGTGAAATAAATGGAGGGTATTCATAATTATGGAAAATTGGAAAAGGTGGAAGCTACAGTGTTGGGCTCAGATTAGATTTAAATCAATTTGCCACATTCCAGAATTGCAATTTCTAATAAAGCAGCTAATCAAAGTTGGTTTTTTACCCTTCAATTACTAACATATTAAAAAAATAATTATCTGGCAATTGTTAGCAGGCAGTTGCTTGATAAAATTGCTTTACAGTTGTTAAAACTTTGTGTTCCATTCTTGAAACTTTTATTAATGCCTTTCTGATGTTTTCTAATATTGCATTGTTTTTGTTCTTTGTTTTTTAAATCCTATTTTGTTGTTACATTTTATTGACTTTGTTGGTAAATAAAGTACATTATTCAATTTTTCGCTGATTGACTTATAATTCAAACCAACACAGTAAAGGTCATATAGGTGAATTTCCAGTATCACTGGTGGAGTCACTGGTTGAGTCCTGTGTCCATCCATGCATTATTTCAGACATACAAAGAAAAACTGCCATTCCATAATCTTAAGCTGGAATAGCTTCCTTGCTTGAAATGCAATTTATGATTTTTGATAGAATACTTGCAACAAACGGCAATACCTAGGTTGTATTTGAACTGAACAAGTACAAACCTGCTTCATGTCTCCAAACTATATAGAAAACTACAACCTATCCCTGCTTTATGGTTCCCATATACGAGGGTTGATCAATATATTCGTGGACACACTCCATAAATTTTTTTTTCGGGGAATGAAAATAAATATAATTATATTTAACATTTATTCAATGATTTATCAATTTTATGTGTAAGTTCTCCTTCTATCTTCGTTGACTGCCGATTTCACCCACATAATGTTCGCATAGCAACAAGTTTCGTTTGGTCTGCAACATCTCTTTTCACCCTGAAGTTCTTCTCTATCCTCATGGAAGCGTTTGTGCCACTTATAAACTAAGGAACGAGACACATGTTTGTTCCAGATACAATTTCCATGCTTTCTTCAGTCAGCTGTGGCGTCTGACCAAGATTTACCCAGAACTTAATAGTTGCCTCTGCTCCAACAACCTCGCACCCTTCTTTGGTGTACACACCCCTGTCTCCATTTACATCTCTTACAAACAAAATAAATCGAAGCGACACTTGTTGTTTTCAAATAATCTATAAAGCGTAATATATCTATAGCGTCCACTAATATATTGATCAACCCTCGTATATAGAAAAAAAATACAACCTATTTTGCTTCATGAATCCCATTCTATATAGAAAACTACAACCAGTTCATGCTTCATGGTTCCTGCTTCATGTTGCATACATAATTAAAACTTTTGCTTAATTATTAAGTCCAACATTGTGTCATATGTTGAAAAGTTCCTTCCAAATCTATAGAACTCCTTAATGTTTTCAAACAAGTTTATATGTTGAAAAGTTCATCCCTAATGTATAGAAATCCGTAATGTTTACAAACAAGTTTAAATGTTGAAAAGTTCCTCCCTAATGTATAGAAATCAGTAATATTTACAAACAACTGAAACAAGTTCATACCTTGAAAAGTTCATCCCTAATGTATAGAAATCCCTTATGTTTACAAACAAGTTCAATTTCCTAATTTTTTTAGCAGCCTTCAGCTTTTCTAAAGGTCAAATATGTTATTTTTAGATAAATTGTTTCATATAATCAAGAATAGAGGTGGAAAATGAAATTTGCCACTGATAAAATACATGAACAATAAGGAACCCCCATGATACCTCTTATCTATCAGTCCGCTCTCTATATTTAATTAGTAAAGCGGACAATTCGTTTCCTTAGGGGGCAGGGGACCTAACAAGAGCTGTCCGTAAGACAGCGCGCTCGACTTTTTTATTGCTTGCCAATAAAAAAAGTTTTTGCAGTAAAAGGCAATACAAGAATCTCTGTATTTTTAAAGTGAACTAGTTGTTTGATACCCTTGAATATTACAGCAATGTTTATATGACATAATTTATGGTAAAGTGAACAAGTGGATAGGAATGAATTTTTTTAGATTTTTTAAGTTTTTTAGTGCTTGCCTATAATACAAAACATTGACAGTTAAGGGCCATAATTCAAATAAAATCTTTGACAGAATTACCTTCTCCTGGACATGTTTGGGAATCATGATTGTAAACAAGTATTCCAACTTTCAAATTAATATCTCAAACAGTTCAGTCAAAAAGTGGACTGGTACTAAAAACTTAACCAAGATTCTAAGTCGATAAAAGGCCTTAATTTTTAAAACAAATCCTTGACAGAGTTACCTTCTCTTGCGTACAGATGGGGGTAATGATGTGAAATAGCATTAAAAGTTTCAAAGCAATATCTCAAAGGGTTAAGGCAATAAGTGGATTTTACCCATATTCAATGTATTTTCTAAGTCAAAAAGGGGCATAATTCTGTCAAAAACCTTGACAGAGTTATGTCCTCTTGTCTGTTGATGAAGGTCGTGATGGTAAACAAGTATGGTCAGTTTCAAAGCAATACCTCCAATGGTTTTGAAATAAAGTGAGGTGGTACAAAAAACTTAACCAAGCTCAATACACTTTCTAAGTCAAAAAAGGGCCATAATTCTGTCAAAAACCTTGACAGAGTTATGTACTCTTGTCTGTAGATGGAGGTTATGATGGTGAACAAGTATGGTAAGTTTCAAAGCCATACTTGTAATACTTCTGAAATAAAGTGGGGTGGTACGAAAAACTTAACCAAGGTGTGACGCCAACGCCGACGCTAACGCCGACGCCGACGCCGGGGCGAGTAGGATAGCTCCCCTTTTCATAGAAAAGTCGAGCTAAAAATGAAAAATTTTGTATTTCAGTGTTACCAGAAACACAATTCCAAATATTTCAAAATCTGTTTCACAGGCAGATAACCAGTTGCACAGCATTATTCAATGATATATGACATACATTAAAGAAAATAATAGTTTGCATGCATTGCTCCTTCAAAAATGACTGACAGCAATTTATATTTACCCCCACCCAGCCAAAATCACACCTAAAATATACCAATATGGGCAATCTTCATGAAGGTGCAGCATACTCCAGAATCCGCCCGATTCCTTTAAAAATATCAGTAACACGCAGTGCAAGCCATGGCATTTTCAGAAATGACCAATAAAGTGTCTGTCATACGTTTAGATTTTTCACAAAATTTATCTGAAATTTCTTACTTGTTTGGCGCCAACTGTCAAAGCTTGATTTTTAACTTTTTCACCTCCATTCGGAGAGTCAGAGATACATACAAAGCTACCAAAATGCTTAGTTTCGGGTAAAAACCCAAAAATACTTCTCATTTCCTACACACAAACAAGAAAGAATTACAATGACAGAGAAATATCAGAAGTTATCAGTACCTTCAAAACACCATGTCTGGATTATTATAAAATTTGACCGGGGCCATCATTCGAATATGACCCCTGCCCCCTTAATCTTCTATTTTTAGAAACAAACATCACTGGTTGTTATTAATAGCTTTCGGGATGCTGTTTTGAAGAAGGCTTAATGCAATATAATGTACTTTCCTATGATCAAATTATTGAAATACTTAGTTTGAAACAACACTGCATTGTTTTCCCTTAGATAAAAGAAGCTTTTTCTTTGTAAATCAAGTTTCAGTTGCCCGTCTTATCAACGTTTGTACGATTTTGGAAATCTTGTCATACGATTTTGATCGACGATTGTCATACGCGCGATCGTAAGACTGTCTTATCAACCCGGTCGTACGTTCAACCTGAAATCTTTAGATTTTCATAGACGCACGTTTCCTACGCCTGCGCAGTATCACCTACTCTCCAAAATGGCGATAAGGCGCAAATAAATGTCAATCTGAACGAAGAAGTCTGTTGTAATTCTAACACATCTTACAACCACAAAAGTAACTGGTCTGCTGATATGAGTCTGATGTGTGCAAGTGTTACAGGATGCTGTTATTGTGAATGGGAACTATTTCTCATCGCGGACAGTCGCTGGTAAATCCCATTTATAAGGTAACCATTTTGTAGCATTTATTGATATATTAGGAAAATTAAACAAGACTTACCGTCAGGGAAGTTGCAGTTTGATTGATATTTTATGGACCATAACTTCTGAAGGGGTCAAACTGAGATCACGTGACTTCGCGTGTCTGGAAATTCAACCTTTAGAGCAAAACGCAGAGATGAATCACGAATTCTTCGTGATGTAGTCTCCAGCGTCAAGGAACAAAATCCCATCCATATCATCAACGGGTTGGTGGGAGAGGAGTTTGACCCCTTCAGAAGTTATGGTCGATAAAATATCAATCAAACTGCAAAATCCCTGACGGTAAGTCTTGTTTAATTTTCCTTTTTTATCTCCCATTAACTTCTGAATAGGCCAAACTGAGAATTTAGAGAGGGATTTTTTCCGATGACAATGAGATAAATATAAAAGTAAAGTATATTTATTAAACGAAAACAATGAACATCTAGAATACAGTTATGAATACATCATGTATCCTATAAAACAAAACACATTACCCAAGAATTGCCTTTTGAACAGTCAAGTCATTTTGAAAGGGTTTTTTATAATACCGAAAAAATGTTTTGGTATTAGACCAGCCAGCTGATTTTGCTATACGGTCCATAGACACACCTTTTTGTTTAGCTAAACTGGTTGCCACAGCTCTAGTGCTATGTGTTGTGAAAGATGAATCTATTCCTGCCTTGATTAACATTGATTTTACCCATCGGGCGACTGTTGATTTAGCCACACCTCTGTGTGGAGCTTGAGTGCTGATAAGTAATTTTTTCTCTTCTCGGGAACGCAGAACATCAGTTCTATCTAAATATTCCTTCATTGTATTAACAATACATAATTTCTTATTCTTCGCATAGTGTTCAAGTATGATTGGTTCCAAATGATAATTTGGTCTAGACTGCTTTAACAAATGATTTGGATAAACAATAATTTGATTACACATGACTTTTAAATCATTAACATTAATCAAATGTAAAGTCTGGCACCTCTGTGCACTTAATAATAGAAATAATAAGCATAATTTTCCAGATAAAAACATAAGAGAATCATCTTCAACCTGACAAATATAATTGAAAACAATGTTTACATCCCATAATTCAGGGTGTTTTGGTATATTTGGTCTCTTATTAAAGATACCCTTCATAAATTTTTTAATAATTTTGTTTTCACTAAAGTCAACATGTCCACACATACTTGTATAGGCATTAACTGCTGCACGTGCAGTAACCAAAGCACTATAACTTAAACCAAGAGAAAACAAAGATGTTAAAAAACTGACAACAATATGTACATCCGGCGTAGAAGCTACCAATCCTTTGTGATCACAAAATTTTAGCCACCTTTTAATGTATGATGTATACTGACTCCTTGTTGATTTGCGCCATCCATTTATTATTAAATTGCAAGATTCTCTTGAGAAACCTTGTTGGAATAATGTTTCCCTGATATACGGAAAGCACCTAGTGTCATCTTTTTCAGTGGGTGGCGGTAGTCCGGTTTGTGTGGCAACCGAAGAATTTTTTGAGGAGACGGAAGAAAGAATACTGACTTTATTGACAAGTTCATCAATTGTGGGTACCACACTTGTGTAGTCCATAGAGGTGCCACTAAGATGGCTTCCGCAGTATCTTCTATTGTTTTCTGCAACACTTTTGGGAGGAGACTGAAAGGTGGAAATATATACATGAAATTGTTTTTCCATGAAAAAGAAAACGCATCAATTGCAATAGCTTTATGGTCCGGGAATCTCGACACATACTTATCAACTTTATGGTTTAGCCTAGAGGCAAATAAATCAATTTCTGGTATTCCAAATTCCTCACAAATTTTTTGAAATATTTTAATATCAAGAGACCATTCAATGTCATCATTAAACTTTCTTGAAAGTGTATCTGCCTCAACATTGTCTACACCAGGAATGTGGGCAGCGCTTAAATGTATATGTCTTTTTATGCACCAAAACCATATTTCACGTGCAATATCATTCAAAACTCTGCTTTTTCTTCCAAAATTATTTATATAAGCACAGCAAGTAGTATTATCTGTATATATACGAATATGAGTGTGCGACTTATCTGAACACAGTGCCAACAAACCAAGATAACAAGCTTTAAGTTCTAAAATGTTTATATGATAACTTTTTTCATTTTCTGACCATACACCACTAGTTTTTAAATTTTGGGATTTTATACAGGCTCCAAAGCCTAAAATACTTGCGTCCGTATGTATTTCCAACATAGGATTGCCATGTGATATTTGTTTAACACTGGTTGGTAAATTATCTATCCACCACTGAACTCCCGAGACAATATCAGACGAAACTTTCATGTAAGCATTATAATTTCCACATTTCCATCGTAAATTTTTAACCTTTATTTTTTCTAGAGGTTTATAGAAAAGGGGGGAATATTGAACCCCAGGTTCAGCTGCCACTAGTTTTCCGATAAGTTGGGCAAATTGTTTTATTGTTATAGTTTTTTGTGAAATGATATGAACACACAATTCAATAATTGCCAATTTTTTCTTATCAGTTAACCGGACTGTCATTGTTTTTGAACACAATACAAATCCAACAAATTCAATTTGTTGACAGGGAACAAATTGCGACTTGGTGACATTAACTGTGAGACCTAAACTATCCATCAATGAAACTGTATCTTGTATATTTTTAAGACAGGTTGTATAGGTCTGTCCTTGAAGACATGTATCGTCAATATATGCAGTACTTATATGTCCTTTTGACCGTAAATATGCGAACACAGGTTTCATAGCTTTTGTATATACCCTTGGAGCTGTGGTCAGACCCATAACTAAGGCACAAAATTGATATTTCTGACCCTTGTACATAAATCTTAAATATTTCCTATCCTCTTTACAGATGGGAATCGAATAGTATGCATCTGATATATCCACTGAACCAAAGAAACAATCTTTAACCATTAAATTGACAGCTGTTTTTAAAGTTTCCATCTTGAAATGAATAAATTTCATGTTTCTATTAAAATTCTTGAGATTTAAGATTATGCGGACGCTACCATCTTTTTTAGGTGTAGCGAATATGTTTGAAATATATTCATCCGAACAATTTGAAAACACAGGCTCAATAATTTTACTTTTTACGAAACGGTTTATTTCAACATCAATTTTTTCGAATTGGATATCTGAAAATTTTAATGGAACTGGTACAACAGTTTGTATTGGTCTAGTGTCTAATTCAATCTTATAGCCACATAAAGTTTGTAAAATCCATTTATCAGATGTAATTTTACGCCATTTGTTAATTTTTGTAGCTGTCTTCCCAGCAACAAAATTATCCTTACTATTGATCAAATTCAAAGTCAAATTACGCCTACTTACATCTAATAACGGTTCTTGGCTTTGTTCGGCCCAGACACATTGGCTTTCCCTTTGTAAATTTGTTTGTTCTCTGGGCGGGAAACAGGATTCCTTGACTTGAAGGTTTTGTTGAAATTTTGCTTGGTGAAGTTGTTCCCCACCCTCTGCTGGCCTAAAAAATGATCCTTTGTTGAGTTATTTGTCATTTGAATAGATTTCTCTCCTTGTAAGGCTTTGGAAACTTCCACCAAATTATCCCCAAAGAGCCCTGTATCTGATGGAAGGTGTTCATTTGAGCATAGAGACTTGAATTTGTTGGAAAGTTCTTTCTTCACACTTTCCCTACGTTCACAGTTAATTTTGTGGATGCTATTTGCAATAATTTTGAACAAATCCAATATTGCTTGCTTTAATGTTGGTACATCTGTCCCTTCTTTATTACATGCTTTGTCCATGGCTAGGACAAGGGGCGTAGCTGCTCTATTCAAATGAGCAATCGCTCTTTGTCGCTGAATATCAACTGATTTTGTTGATGATCTTAGTTGATTCCATAATAAATGATCAATTTTGGGGACCTGTAGGGCAGTGATGTTTTCTGGTCTTTTGTAGATTTTGTCCAGTTCTTTCATTTTTTCATCATTAACTTTACTGGGTCGTAATGCCGCATTTAATTTGAGGGCCACTTTTTCCTGTAATTTTGGCCCGACGTCTTTTTCTTCATTGAAGAACTGTTCCAGTTCATCAAATATTTGCACTTCGTCGTCCATGTCATTGATCCCAGGTTCGTCTGTCCCCTGAATTAAATCATCAAGGTCAGAATCCTCATCGGAACTGTCTGACGAATAAAGGAATCCATTCTCTCCTGATCCGGCCTGCTTTCATTTTGTTGTCGCGCACTTGTCTGCGCAGACAACTGCTGTTCTGCGGGCTGTTCCGCCATCCTCCCCCGAAAATAAACAATCCAATTGACGGCCAAATTAACCTAAAAAAACCCAAAATATAACTATAATAACTAACAGACCCACCAGAAACACAACTTAACAGAAAAGTAAAGCTAAGAATTGAGTATATACTCGCATGTACGCATTCAGCGAAATCTTTACAATGAATGACCTAGTTAAGTACTCTTTGTGATTTTTGATGGCATCGCCATTGTAAACAAAAACAAGATAAATATTATCGTATTTCTACTATACTGTTCAGTATATTGTACATTTTGACATTCAGTCGCAATGTTAGCCCATCGGGCTGCTGCCCATCGGGCTGCTGTTTAAACAGAAAATCATTCTGTATAATCTGTCCTTCAGACAATTTATCACATATCTAAATCGATAGCACGCCTGTTTCAAGGAATTTTACTACGAAAAACAATTCACACGAATCACTCAAAATTCTTACCAAAGTGCGTCTACAGCCTTGTAAAACGAATACCTAAATCCCTCCAATTGATAACTTAGTAATTTCTTTGAAATCGCACTTTCGATAAAGCAGATTTTTATTGATTTTTTATACTCTAAATTGAACGGTTGTTTTCACTTCCAGACAAAGTCTTCGTATGAATTTCCAGACACGCGAAGTCACGTGATCTCAGTTTGGCCCATTCAGAAGTTAATGGGAGATAAAATGATTGTTTTAGCTCCATCTAAGTAGAATGACTTCTACAACCTGAACTCTTGCATTGATATAATATTTTTGGGAGTGCGTTTAGGAGGGGCTTAGCCCCCATTAGCCCCACTCCAATGTTTGTTGGCCAGTGTTGTCATCTTCATAGCTTCTTTTCTTTTGTTTTTGTTTATGTCAATAACATGCCATGCATAACAGACTAATAAAGTTAAACAGTCATTCGAACCTACTATGCACGAGTTGAGAAGTTAAGCACTCCCCTTTGCTTATGCAACTGCTTGTTGGCTTTTATATTGCCTACTATGAAATATCAGCCAACCTTATTTATTACTCTCTGATAAAAGAATTTACATTATTAATACAAGCCAACTTGTACATGTAGTTATATTTGATTTTTCACATTTATTTGTTGTTTAGTACTTAAGAAAATTCATAAGTTCAGTCTTACATTATATCTAAATGTGTTTATTGGGGCTAAATTAAAGCAATATAAAGATAAATCATCATTTACCACTTTCTAAATTCTATTTTACATGGACTTACTGTTTCACATTTCAGAACAAACTGCTCATCTTTCAGAAAGAAAAAGAAACACACATGTCATGGATGAATAACAAACTATTCTCACCCTAACCAGTTCCTCCGTCTGACAGTTCTCACTCGAAACGTTTCCATCATTTTCCTCCTCTGACAGACCCCCCCACCCCCCTCTCAAAAAATATCATATATTTATTTTCATTTTTTTTACTACTTTACTACACAGGAATTTTAGTTTTATTTTTATTATTTTCTCTCATGGTGAGAATTATAGGAAATATTGTAAGCAACATTTTTATTTTATGAATAATATTATTAAAGAAGCAGTTTCAAAATTTGTTAATTAAAGTATAATATGCAATTAAGTTGTTGAAACTTAATCAATATCTTAAGATCATAGGTTTCTTTAATGAAAATTAACCAAGCTGATAGTCGACCACAACTAAATGACCACTAGGGCAATCCAATAGTTGCACATGATGCCTCAAAGGCTTACTTTTCTACGGGCTTGTAGCATTTACAGGAAGGACGGCAGCCATTTGTTTGATCTACAACTGCTTCTCAGTGATCGTAGAAAAAATGCATGTTCTTACGATAATCGTACGATTATGAAAATCTGCGACGTTTGAGAAGACACCGCCAAAATCGTATGATCAACGTACAACAATTGTATGATCAAAACGGTCGTACGACCGTTGATAAGACGGGCCCCAGTTTACTACAGGACATTAAAAATAAATCTAAAAGTAAGTGACATTAAAATGGGGCGTCTAGTAAGTCAAAATGCCATGAAGAGAATTTTTTGTCAGTATTTCTGGACCCTCAACAAACATTTTCTGCTGAGCATGCATGTAACCTATTTATATTATATATTTGTATTGTTTATTTTAATTTGCAAGTGAATAGGAGGTTTCAGATATATTACCATACATGTATTTTCTTTGTTAACAGGGGGGCATAACTTTTTAGTTGTAAACCATAGCTAAGTCTACTTAATTCAAAAACATTGAAATAATGAAAATTTTAACTTATGAAAAATGTGCATAACTATGTCAAAATGCAATGAAGCTCACCTGACAATGCAAATCTGTGTTTCCAATGCAAGCAATTCATAAATCATATAATTATATCACAGGTAAATATGCACCACATGTTTGCTATATGTTTGGTACCCCTTAAGTTTTCCATATGTAAAACATATCTGTTTCATGTGTTTTGAAAAACATGTTTTGAAAAACATGTGTTTTTCATATGTAAGATTAACATATGTAAACAGGACCATATGAAAAACATGTGTCAACAAACAAATGTTAAACTCATGGTTACCACATGTTTTACATATTTTTCAATGTTTGAAAATTGTTTTACAAGCATGATTATATACATATATATATTTTCACTTACATGTAGTGTTGAACACTTAACACTTGATAAATTCTAATCAATTATCAAGCTCTTGCAAACCAAACTCTGGAACACAATTTATTTACCATTTGTAATGAAAAACATATATGACTCATGTGAATCCATAATTATGATTGTGGTGTTCCAATTGTTAAGTTTTTCTTTTTTTTTGGCTCCAAAATCCAACTTCTTTAGCAGGCCGGAACAATTTCATTTTTGTAGATAATTTTTAATATGTGTCATCAAAATCTGAGATGTCATATGAAAGTTTTTCTACTTTATCTCTAGCAGCCATTTGTTTGAATTTAGCTTTTATATACATTATAAAACATACTGGGTTTCATCAAAATCAGACCGGCAGTTGTGGACGAGACATTCTTTAAATATCAACTTTGGCACATATGGCATACAGGAACAATTACAGCTATTTGAAGACTGTAGCAGATCACCAAAGACTATAGTCTGATGTAAACTATTGATGACTGACAATGTATGGAATATGCCAGACACAGGGTGATCCGAATAGTTCATCTTAGGTAAGAATACAGCAAGCAATAAAGTATGATATATATATATACCATGTTTTATGATCATGAACAAAGAAGCACTTGAGAGTTACCAAGGGTGTTTTTTTCGATTGGTAAAAATTTGTTTGTTCTTTGGCAATCTTATCAGTAAAAAAAGCAAGGGATCACATAATCTTTATTTTTAGAGTTTCAATTATCAGTCTTTAAGAATTTGATTCTTTAATTTGAGGAAAAATCTTTGTCAGTACAGAACAAAACTGGTAACAGAAAAGTTAAAGAAGAAATACAGTTTAATAAGATATGGAAGAAAGACACAGATCAGCTCTTCGAAGACAGCGTCCTCGCATTTGTGAAGATCTTGATTTAGGAACAAAGTTTTATGCTGAATTGATACAAGCAAAAATCTTTAAAGAGGATCAGATTGAACAAATAAAGGTATTTAAGTTTTTTCGTATTCTGTAAGAAATAAATAATTTGAATATATAGTGCAACAATGTTTAAGATCTAGCAAACATAGCTATGTCAAACTATTTTAGATGAACAGATTTCAAATTTTTCTTTTTTTTTAAAAATGCCTAAAAAGAATGAAGACTGGTCATCAAAATTTCTAAGATGATAAACTATTAATAATGGGCGCAACAGTTATTTTATCAATTCTTACTGGAAAGTTTTGCCACCTAATGTATTTAACAAATGAAGCCATTTACAATGTAAAACTCAGATCCATTATTTAGTTGTTAGTACTTCGTTGCTGCTCGCCATTACGTGATAATGGCCTGAAGATGTGCATAATGGCCTGAGGGCCGCAGGCTGACATTTCTATGCCAAACAGTAAAAAAATCACAAGAAGTTGATAGTTCACAAATACTCCGAAAAATGTGGGAAAAATGATGTAAAATATCATCTGTTCTACATTCTATTATAGGCACAATCTACAACTCGTGACCAAGTAACCAAACTGTTGGACCTTCTACCAAAAAGAGGACCGGATGCTTTTGAAAAGTTTGTAACACTTATCAGAAAGGATTATTATTGGCTTGCAGTTGAGCTAGAAAAAGACGCCAAATTCCAAAGTATTCAAAAAGGTAAATGTGACAGTAAGATGGACTAGTCATTATTAATCTTTAAGTGATTTAGTCAGTTTAATAAATTTTAAGAAACAATCAATTTATTTATCAATTCAGTTTTTAGTTAAGTACCAAAAAAAGAATTTGCACAAAAAAAATTAGTATCATTTTAAATCAGCTTTTCAGCTTTTAAAACAAATAAAAAGTTAGTCACCAATTATGTTTCAGTCTCAACTGGAAACCAAATCAAACTATTCCCTTCAAACAGTCAAGAGAAAGTGAGTGAGCCACCAGACATGACTAACACTAACCTAACCAATGCTGCTTTCAATGGAACTGACAAGGTTACAAACAAAAAGTTTAATGATAGATGTTCAAGCCCTATTCAAATAATTGAATCTAAAAGAGAAATCATGGCAAAGCAAACACATAGTACAACTCAAACTGAAGAAATGAAGGAAGGACTATTTGCTAATGCAGATGACAAGGCCATTAATGAAGATGCCTTATCAAAACAACAAAGTCATTCTGCAGAATCTATAAACATTGAATCCTTGGATAATGATGATGCTCTACCATGGAATAAACAGGTTCAAATGGAGGCCATGAAGCAATTGTATACAAAAGTTATTGGCATAACATCCCATAATACAGAAAATATAGAAAGCAAAGAAGTTACATGGGAACATATAAACTGTGAAATTGACAAATTGGCAGAAAAGTTGAGAAATTCTGATGATTCAAAAATGCTTAATATGTGCTATGAAATACTTCCCAAAGGAACTTCAAAACAACCACTGAATCAAACAATGAAAAGATTGCTAGAAGAGAAAGAAAATCTTCACAAAGAGGTTAAACAACTAGAAGAGACCTGTGAACAATTAGAAAAAGAGAATAAGAAGTATATTGATGATGTGTATAAAAAAACCAACAAAATAAGAGAGCTAAAGAAAGACAAAAAAGAACATGATAAAACACTCGACAAAATTAAAGAAAATTATGAAACATCATTAGATGCTAAGGATAAGACATGTATGGAACAGATAGAAGAAAAAAACAAGAAAATTGCGGATCTGGAAAAGAAAGTGGAGGAAATTTTAGCACAAAAGCCCAGTCAGAAGGTCCAAAATGTACCATTGAGTTCAAATCCCTTTAAAGAAGTTTCTACAAGAAAACCTGGAAGAACAAGGGCTCAAAGATCTGGGTTAATTTCTTCACAGGCATATACCCCAAAACAAACTTTCTGCAGGCAAAGAGATGGTCATAGTAAGATTCCAAAAGTTATGAAAAAAGTTAATTTGTAAACATGAATGTCAGTCAAACAGTGATTTTACTACACGGTTGAATCAACAGAGGCTTAAATCACTAATATACATTTCTGAAACTAGAGGGTTATGATGATCTCATATTTTCTATTTTAGAAAGGTTGAAAGTTTTGAGGGCCATGAATAGTTTAGTTACGATAAATATAATTTTCATTTTAGTTTGAATAGATTTTAGTTTAGATGTTAGAAATTTACGGTAATATTACTTGACAGAATGACAAAAATATCATTGCAGTAGCTTTTAAAATCATAACTTGCTTTGTTCAAGTATTTAAATTGTTGATATATTTTTTTTATAATATGTTCTTGCATTGTTTTAAATACCAACTTTCTTTTTAATTTTCTTTTAATTCATTGTAAATATTTTCTTTGTAATATTTTCTTTTTTATTTATATAAATTACATATATAGTTTTGAGCTTATTTATTTACTTGTGTTAAAAATTCTTTTTTTATATCACTTGCTTATTGCTATATAATATTTCTTTTTGGACTATTTTCATTATTGTGTTTACATTATTTGTTTATCATGACCCTTTACTTGAATGCAGATTCCCATACATTTTTATTTAAACAAGACATATTCATTAAGAATTTTATATATTTCAATAGATTTCTGTAATAAAAATATATTACTGAAAGATGCACATTGTATATCTTTAAGCATAAATGTATATGAATGTGGTGGTGTGTTATAGGTATCTGTGACACAGTAAATTGGTGACTTATAGGCCCATTGCGCCGTGTACTATAATCATACACATTAGGACATATTATGCTCATTATTTGTTATTGGCTATGCACATGTCACAATAATAAACAACTTCCTTCTTTCCTTATTATATATTGAACTGTATAACACACCTATTCACCACTATAAGTGACTCTGAGACATTTGGAAAGTAAATAGGCCAATAAAATTTGCCTTTTTAACCCTTTCACTGCCATAGTGACGGCACATGCCGTCCCTATTATTTTTGGCGTATTTGCCATATGGACGGCTTTTGCCATTTCTATAATAATGATAATAATTATAACAAGCATTTGATAGTATTGCGGGCAATACAGTAGTCCCCTACCGGTCCCTCAAAAAGTTCTTTAATTGTCATACACTCCTGTGTATTGCCATTTATAATGAATTTGAGGATGAAGTCTGTATTTGAAAATATCGACCACAAAACATAATAAAATAAGTTTGTTTATATCACAATAATGTGTTAAGTTTCCATGCTTAGTAAGGAAATTATGTTTATACAACCTTGTCATATTATTACGATGTGGGATTTTAAAGTAAATCCTATAAGGAATGAAGAAGTTGGAGTGAAAATACCAGTTTCTCGAAAAAAATCTAAGTTCAAGGGGGACATAATTCTGGAAATAGTCTTGCTAGAGTATTTAACCTTCTCAAAAATGTCGAGTGATAATAAGAAACATATATATGAAGTTTGAAGTAGATACATTAGGAAATAAAGAAGTTATTTAAAAAGACAACATTTTTTCCCCTAAAAAATCTAAGTTCAAGGGAGGTAATATTAATATTTTTTTGTGCTAGAGTTATAAACCTTGTCACATATGATGTGGTTGATGACCAGGAACTTATATTTTAAAGTTTGAAGTAAACACCTTAAGAAATAAAGAACATATAGTGAAAAAGCTGAAAAATTTAAATCAGAAATCTTGAAATTCAGGCTATTTGTTGCCATAGCAACCAGAATTTTCAACATAGGAAGAAAATAAAAAGATGTGCATAATCTCCAGACTGCCATCTACCCATATTTCAAGTTTCATAAAAATATTTTCAGTACTTTTTTGAGTTATCACTGGATCCAGTTTATGTGTTAAATTTGCCATATTTTCAGACTATTTGTTGCCATAGCAACCAGAATTTTCAACATAGGAAGAAAAAAAAAAGACGTGCATAATCTCCATACTGCCATCTATCCATATATCAAGTTTCATAAAAATATTTTCAGTACTTTTTGCGTTATCGCGGGATCCAGTTTTGTGGACGGACGGACTGACAGACTGACTGACAGACAGACAGACAGACAGACGGACAGACAGACAGACGGACAGACGGACGGAGGGTAAACCTAAAGTCCCAGACGGACAGACAGACGGACAGACGGACGGAGGGTAAACCTAAAGTCCCCTCCGGTTAAACCGGTAGGGGACTAATAATAATAATAATAATGATAAATATATAGATAATTATACCATCAACAATAATTATTATATACTAGCAGATTTGGAAACATATATAATTATTATAATACTAATAACAAATAATAATAATTATTTTAATTAATAATATAGTAATTTCTTAGAAAACCTTCTGGCAAATAGGTGATCAATAAATAACCCTCTGGCAGCAAAAGGGTTAATGTTCAAGTCATTAGATAGAGACCTTTGCAGCAAATAGGCACGTGCTTAACAACTGGATGACAGCATTATATGTTTTGATAAAGGAGTACACTTTGACCAATATTGCATGAAACTGACATGTATATATTCCATCCCAGCTCATGAATTTATCTTTAGGCTGAGCTGGAGGTTGGTGCAGCCCTTAAGCCAGGCCTGAATCCGCCACTGTTCTATCAGACTGTATACATATATAAAACTATATTGCATAATCTTTTTCTACTTAAATTTATATTCTTTCCTGGACAATTTATATATTTAGTGCTTTGTACGTATTTATATATATGCAAAAGAATACCGCAGTTTATGTAAATTCCGATGATAGGCGAAATGTGGAAAAATTCCAATGATCCAATAACAGAGTTCTCGCCCCTAAACAGTTCACAATCTCTAGACATTGTTTAAGTTGTTTATATATAATGTAAGATGATCAAAGATAATCCGAAAAGCATCAGACACCAAGCTTCCTAAAAGGACCATAACTATGTCAAATATTATGCAATCAAAAAACCTTCAAACTATGCGCCAAGGCACTTGATGACATAGCTTCTGTGAAAGTTTGAACAAAATCCCTTGAGAAATGTAGGACAGCACCGCGACAATTATGAGAAAACTATATTCAATTTGTGAATTTTTTTCTTAAAAAAGAAAATCTATATACGGTAGATTACGAAGAATTACCCAAATGACCCTTTTTCAGAAATTCTATGAATAATTTACAATAAACAGACAAGCCACACAAACACGAACATTCAGTAATTAATTTTTATAGCATACGTTTCGGCTATATGCCTTCATCAGTGCAAAACATAATAAAATTAGCCGAAGTGACGTCATATAGGAACACGCTTTAAACGCGCGTAAAACGTTATGGCGTTTCGCGGCAAAAATATGATAACATGTAGAAACAATTATTTATGTAAACAAGATTGCATTTGAGAAAAATGCTATGCCACCGCATTAATACAACACTAAATAGTAGTGTAGGAGATTTTCTTTGTTTCTATACAATTTTGAAGATTGTCATAATGCATATTTGTCAGATTAGTGGTTAAATCTGTTGTTAACTCAATAAAAGATCAGAGTAGGAATATATCAATGCACTTGAGTCTAGTGAATTTGGTGGTGAAGGTCATATTTCACACAGCCTAAATTTCATGACTACATCAAAGGACAACATAGTAAGACACTTTGTCAAAATCTAGGTCAGCTGAAATCAAAGTTCACTTAACATCTTAATCTGTACACATGGTTTAAATTTCATAGCTGTACATCAAAGGACAAGAAAGTAGGTCACATCATCAAAATCTAGTTCACCTGATATCAAAGTTCAATTTTACAACTAAAACTGTGCACATGGTCAAAATTTCATTGCTGTACATTAAAGGACAAGGAAGTAGGTCACTGTCCCCTTGGGCAAGGCAAAATTTTGGACCCAAGGGTTTAATTCAAAACAATCTTGATACAGGTCCACCAAACAACATTTCAAGTCAAATATCTAAGCTGTAGCTTTCTCCTATTCAGAAAAGATTTGTTTTATTTTCTGTTTTTACTATGTGAACATAATGAGAATCGCTGCCCCTGGGCAGGGCCAATTTTTAACACTAGGGGCATAATTAAAACAACTTTAGTAGAGAACCCATAGAATATATTATAGAGCAAACATCAAAGCTCTATGCCTTGTACCTTCAGACAAAAATATTTCTTTTTTTTTTTACTATATGTACATAGTAAAAATCAATGACTCCTGGGGGTGGGGCCAATTTTGACCCCAGGGCTATAATGTGTACAATCTTGCTAGAGGTTCACTACATAATGTTTCATGCAAAATATCTTAACTCTAGCCTTTGTAAATTTAGAGAAGGTGATTTTTTAAGTTTTTACTATATACATATAAGGAAAACCTATGGCCCATGGGGCGGGGCTAATTTTTGACACAAGAGGCAAAATTTGAACAACTTTGGTAGAGTACCTATAGATGATATCATTTAACAATATTCAAGCTCTAAGCCTTGTACCTTCAGACAATAAGATTTTTTTATTTTTTACTATATGTATATATTGAAAATCAATGAGCCCGGGGCAGGGGCAATTTTGACCCCAGGGCTATAATTTGAACAATCTTGCTAGAAGTTCACTTCACAACGTTTCATGCAAAATATCTAACCTCTAGCATTTGCTAGAAGAAATTTTTTTACTATAAAGTTTTTTTCTATATACATATAAGGAAAACCAATGACCCCAGGGGCAGGGCCGATTTTGACCCCAGGGCTATAATTTGAACAATCTGAGTAGAAGTCTACCAGACAATGCCTTATGCAAAATATCTAAGCTCTAGGCCTTTTGGGTCTTTACAAGAAGGTATTTTAAGTTTTTACTATATGTACATATCGTGAAAATCAATGACCCCCGGGGCGGAGCTGATTTTTGACCCCAGGGCTATAATTTGAACAATCTTGGTTAAGGGTCTATCAGACAATGCCTTATGCAAAATATCTAAGCTCTAGGCCTTTTGGGTCTTTACAAGAAGTTATTTTAAGTTTTTACTATATGTACATATAGTGAAAATCAATGACCCCCGGGGGCGGGGCCGATTTTGACCCCAGGGTTATTATTTGAATAATCTTGGTAGAGGTCTACCAGACAATGCCTTATGCAAAATATCTAAGCTCTAGGCCTTTTGGGTCTTTACAAGAAGTTATTTTAAGTTTTTACTATATGTACATATAGTGAAAATCAATGACCCCCGGGGCGGGGCCGATTTTGACCCCAGGGTTATAATTTGAACAATCTTGGTAGAGGTCTACCAGACAATGCCTTATGCAAAATATCTAAGCTCTAGGCCTTTTGGGTCTTTACAAGAAGATTTTTTAAATTTATTCTTATAATTCCTTTTGGTTGCCATGGCAACCAGATTTCTGCATGGAATGAAATTCTTTGAACAACTTTGGAAGCCCTTCACCCAAGGATCAATCCTGCCAAGTTTGGTTGAAATTGGACAAGTGGTTTTTCACAAGAAGATTTTTTAAATTCACTATATAATCTATATAACACACACACACACACACAAACAAACACACAGGTGAATCGCTATATGCCACCGCATCGCAGATGCTGCGGTGGCATAAAAATAAAGCTGGTACATGAATTAAAATGGATCAATAGTGATACAAATGTCTATTAGACAGTGTTAATGAAAATAAGATAATAGACAAACATATTAATATTCATGTAACCCATTATAAATCAAACAATACTTTATTATTTAGTCCATTTGGAAATATAGTATTTAATTTATGGATCCAAAAAGATTCTTTACATAACCTGTCCATGTAAATGTTATCTATAATTTCTATAGGCAAAAATGAAAAATCTGACAATGAACACTTATTATCGTTTGATCCGAAATGGATCGCAACATGTGAAACTGGATTTACGTCACAATTTCTTACATCAAATTTATGTTTATTCATTCTGCATGATACATTTTGATTAGCTTGACCTACGTATTGCTTTTTACAGCATTAACATGTAATGAGGTAAATAACATTACGAGTAGTACCTGTAAATCAAAAGAGCGACCTGTTATGCTGCTATTGAACATCTACCTGGTAAACATTGGCTAGATAAAAATGTGTGATCAAGTAAAGCACTTCTCATAAGATAATCTCGAATGTTTTTAGGACGTCAGTATATGCTAAAATAGGTTTGAACTTTGTATGTATATTTTTAACACTTTCCTTATCAGACAAAAGTAATAGATCCCAATATTTATTTAAGATTTCACCAATATTAGGCAGAGATTGCTAATATATTTTTTTTTTTTTTTTTTTTTTTTTTTATGAATAATTTACCACTCTTTGAGGGCATTTTTTGTCTGTTACACTATAATCAGATGTTTACCTTGTAATTATATATCAGATTTGTTTGCAATGTTACAATAACTTGATCAGAATAAGTTCTTAAAATTTGACCAGTTTGTTGAAAAATGTCTTTCATTATTCGGTAACCATACGACTGAAAGACAAATCTAGATTCATTGAGCTTGAAAAGTCTTTGTCCACAAACTTTAAATTATCAAAAATATTGCTGCAAATTCCCAATTTGGGTTTAAATATCTAATTGCATACATGTGAACTTTTTTTGATGATCAAATGGGAGGTTTTACTTCAGAAAGAGGGAAGTTTAGAATTTGCAATAAACATTAAGAAGGACATCAAAAATAGTAAGATTTTTGAAATTTGTGAAAATACCCCTTATTTTAGGAAAAATCTTTGAAAATATGGCTGCAAAAAGTGAGACTGACTCCCGCTAATAGTGGGATCAAGAGTTCACATGTATGCTTATTGAAAGACCTTAGATTAACATATTTTTGTCGTTTCTGCCATTTACTGATTAAACTGTGATATAAAAAAAAAAATCTGCGAATCAAATTGAAAGCAATTCAACTTTTGAGTAAGACGAAGTTTTAATTTTAAACAATACATCGACACAGAAAAATTGAGATTTTAATCACTTATACTCATATTAGAAAAATAAGGAAAAGACAAAATTGTAAGCTTAATTTATAAAGATTGTGATGTTTTGCCGATTTGTGATTTGGTCTGTTGTACCCATTCTAAAAATTGTGAAACTGTTCCTGATTGTGAATTGGCCTGTTTTTCGGTACCACTTATATAAGGAAAAAAACTTGCTGTAATATCTTGTCCTATGATCAGGAACAAAGAAGCACTTGAGAATTTCCAAATAATAATAAAAAAATTTGTCAATCTTATCTAAAAAACCAAGAGGGCCATGATGGCCTTTATATAGCTCACCTGATTTTGAAGGTTCAATCCCAATTTCCAGGATATTTGGACTGGGACAGTATCCCCTACAGTTTGTTTGAGATTTTTCAAAATTTGGGCTGTGCGACCTAGTTTTTGACATTATATTCAAATTTTTGACCTATATTCGAGCTTGATTATAACAACATTTCTGACAGATTTCCAGGAAAATTGGACTTAAACAATAGCCCCTAGAGTGTTTTGTATTTGGGATGTGACCTATTTTTTGACCCATATTCAAACCTGACTAAGAAATCATTAAAACAACCTTTCTGACCAATTTCCAGGATATTTAGATCAAAACAGCAGCCTCTAGAGTGTTTACAAGGTTTGTTCCATATTTGGATTGTGTGACCTAGTTTTTGACCCCAAGTGACACATATTAGAACTTGACGTGAAGATCATCATAACAACCTTTCAATCCTATTTCTAGGATATTTGGACTGGAACAGTAGCCCCAAGAGTATTAACAATGTTTATTCATATTTGGGTTTCGTGACCTACTTTTTGACCCCAGATGTCCTATTATTGAACTTTACCTAGAAATCATCAAAACAACCTTTTGGAACAATTTCCAGGATATTTGGATCAAAACAGTAGCCACTAGAGTGTTGTTAACAAGATTTTTCATTATTTAGCTCCTGTGACCTAGTTTTTCATCAGCGGTGACCCATGCTTAAACACATCCAAGCAATTACTTAGACAAACAACATGACCAAGTTTGATGACAATTGAGGCTAAAATGTGACCACTAGAGAGTTAATGAACTAAATGTGGATGGACAACAGACTATTGACATTCAACAATCCTAAAAGCTCTGCGAGCCAGCTCAGGTGAGCTGCACAGCAAAAGGGACCTGACGTAATATTTATTTTTAGAGCTCCAATAATCATTGTTTAAGAATTTGAATAAATGATCATTCATTGGAGGGAAAATCTTTAAATTGTCAGTACTGCACAAAACTGTTAACAGAAATGTTAAAAGGTGCATTAAAGTTAAATAAGATATGGAAGAAAGACACAGATCAGCTCTTAGAAGAGTGCGTCTTGAAATTGTTAAAGATCTTGATTTGGGAACAAAGCTTTATGCTGAACTGATACGAGCAAAAATCTTTAAAGAAGATCAGATTGAACAAATAAAGGTATTTAGATTTTTCATATTCTGTAAAGAAAATGTTTAAATATGGCAACAATGTAGCTTTGTAAAACTATTTTAGATGAAAGATTTCAAATATTTTTTCATAAAGCTGCAAAAAGAAAATAGACTGGTTATCAAAATTTGTAAACTGTTAATAATGGGCATAACAGTTATTTTGATATTTTATTTGTCATCTAAATTGCATTAAAAATGAAGTCATTTACTATGTAAAATTCTGGTTAATTACATAGAATGTGACCAGGCAAAAGTTTAATGCATTCATATTGGACAGACAATGACAAAACAAGTAGCAGTCAAAGACTCACATATCTACGCCAAACAAGAAAAAAACTTACTTTGCACCAAAAAATTATAAAAAAAATGATGTCAAATTTCATCTGTTCTACATTCTATTATAGGCACAATCTACAACTTGTGATCAAGTAAACAAACTGTTGGACTTTCTACCAAAAAGAGGACCACAGGCTTTTGATAAGTTTTTAAATCTTGTCAAAAAGGATTATAACTGGCTTGCAGATGAGCTAGAAAATGAGCTTGAAAAAGGTAAATTGGACAGAATGATGGATTAGTCAGTATTAATCTTCATACATTGATTCACTCAGTACAATAAATTTGAAGAAACAATCAAGACTTTTTAACTTGGGTATAGAGACAATAAATATTTAAATTGAAAATATCAAAATGTCTTGTCTCAATTCTTAGACAATATTAACTTGATATGTTAATACCTTTACCTACTTCCTTTTTTATTAAGTACCCACAAAGAATTATCCAAAAAGAAGTTGTAAAAAAAAAATCTTCGGCATTACATATCACTTAAGATTTTAAAACAAGTATAAGGTAATTGTCAAAAATTATGTTTCAGTCTCACCTGGAAACCAAATCAAACAACTCCCTTCAAACAGTCATGAGAACTTGAGTGAGCATGAGCAGACACAAGAGATGACTAACACTTACCTCACCACTGCTGCTGCTTTCAATGGAACTCACACAGATACAAACAAAAAGTTGATGAATAGAGGTGCAAGTCCTATTCAAATAATTGAACCTATAAGAGAAATTATAAAAAATAGGAGGCATAATGCAACTCAAACTGAAGAAGGACTATTTGCTAATGCAGACGACAAGGCCATAAATGAGGGTGACTTATCAAAAACTAAAAGTCATCCTGCAGAATCCACAAATATTGAATCTTTGGATAATGATGATGTAAATCATACAAACACTGCTCTACCATGGAATAAACAGGTTCAAATGGAGGCCATGAAGCAATTGTATACAAAAGTTATTGGCATAACATCCCAAAATACAGAAACTGTAGAAAGCAAAGAAGTTACATGGGAGCATATGAACTGTGAAATTGACAAATTGGCAGAAATGTTGAGAAATTCTGATGATTCAAAAATGCTTAATATGTGCTATGAAATACTTCCCAACGAAACTTCAAGACAACCACTGAATCAAACTATGAAAAGCTTGCTACAAGACAAAGAAAATCTTCATAAAGAGGTAAAAAAACTAGAGAAGATTTGTGAAAAATTAGAGAAAGAGAATGAGAAGTATATAGATGATGTGTATAAAAAATCTAACGAACTTAAAAAAGTCCAAAATGAACATGATAAAGCACTAAAAAAAATTAAAGAAAATTGCGAAACATTATTAGATGCTAAGGATAAGACATGTATGGAACAGATAGAAGAAAAAAACAAGACATGTCTGGAACAGATAGAAGAAAAAAACAAGAAAATTGAGGATCTGGAAAAGAAAGTGGAGGAACTCTCAGCACAAAAGCCTAGTCAGAATCCCTTAAAAGTTGATTCTACCAGACAACTTGGAAGAACAAGGGCTCAAAGATCTTATTCAGTTTCTTCACAGTCATATACCACAAATAAAACATTTTCCAGGCAAAAAGATGGTCACAGCAAGGTTCTAAAAGTTATGAAAAAAATATAGTTTGTAGACATAAATATCAAACAGTGATTTTACAATCAACAGAGGCTTAAATCATTATTATACATTTCTGAAACTAGAGGGTCATGATGATCTATTTCATGGTTCATACAGGACTTAAGCAAACAAATTCAAGGATTTTTAAGAACCTTTTATCAATATTTAAGGACTATTTTAGTCGCTTGTGGCTTAAATCTTTATGACCATTCAGGCTCTTCATGATGGAACAAAAGTTATAAATCAGTTTTATTTCTGAAAAACTACCTTTATGATTTACATAGAAAAAGTTCCAGTCACTTTAAATGTCAATAATAGATTTATCTGCCTACATACAAACAAAACAGTTACAAGTCACTTTAGAGCACTTTTTCTCATTGTTTCTATGTCTATAAGTTTATCGCAGAACGTACATAAACACTTATGCTTGTCAGACTTAAACTCCTTAAGCCACAGTGAATATTTATCCTCTGGAAGTCATTTAGTAGTAGCAAAACACACTTATTTTCAGGACCACTCATCTTGACCTTGCTTTGTTGTGCATGATCACACTAGAAATTATTCATGTTGTGAGAATTGTAATTCATACCTTAAACCCGTATTTATCCATACCAAAATCGCGTTTAACTTGTGTTCACAATCAGAGTGGGTGGGATGCACGTACATTTTCTTATTGTTTTTTTTTTTTCACTTTTTTTGATGTCATTGTTATTACACCCTCCATTTTTTTCAAAATCCAAGGACTTTTCCAGCTTTTTTTGAAAATTCAAGGACTTTTCCAAGGGATTTTTTACAAGCAATATTCAAGGACTTTCAAGGACCTGTGCAAACCATTCTTTAAATTTCTTGTAATACTTTTTTTATTTTTATTTTTTTATTTATTCTTTGTTTATAAATATTTATTTAAGCTTGATAGCGAAACAAGTTCTTGTAACTTATGTTAATCATTTTCGAGTTCGCTTCCTGGATCTAACCAGAACTGGTGTCATATGAAGAAACATGGTCATGACCTATAGCTTGAACCCATGATCCCTGGGTTGAGTGGCAAACACTTTAACTACTAGGCCACAACTCCCCTATTAATTACTTACATGTATACAGTTTTGAGACTAGAAAATTCTTGATATCATTTGCTTATTGTTTTATAAAATTTCTTTTTGACTCAATATACATTGTTGAACTATTTTCAGTATCTGAATTTTGCTTGTTGGTTAATGTTCTTTGTTTTTTATAAATTTTATTAATATGATATTCTTTGATGAAATGAGCCGTGTCACGACAAAACCAACATAGTGCGTTTGCGACCAGCATTCGCGCAGTCTGATCAGGATCCATGCTGTTCACTTACCAACTCTATAACAAGTAGAGAAACTGATAGCGAACAGCATGGATCCTGATCAGACTGTGTGGATGGTCGCAAACGCACTATGTTGGTTTTGTCGTGAAACGGCTCAATTGTACTTTGTTGTTTCATTCATTAAACAGATATAGCCAATTAAATCTTATTTTGTTTCTTGCAATTAATATTGTCTATTTGACCCGAGAAAAACAAGAGCACCCCATAGGTGTGGCATTATACAACTGAATGCAATTTTGTTTCAAGTAAATACTAGAAATGTGTCATCATGCCACGGATGCCCCCGCATGCAGCCAAAATTTCAGATGTTATAATATTTAGTTCCAAATTTGTTTGCACAAATAATTTTTTTCATTTTAAGTTCAAAGCCCTTAAAACTTTTCAATGTTAACACAAACCATTTTCATACACTGTTCAAGGCACTTGAAATTATTCAGTCTAAACCTTTTTTGAAAATAGCATATTTCATATTTGTAGCCAAAATAATGGCTACATACATTTCAGTGCCTGAAACTGAAAGTTCAAAATTTTTACAACATTCAAGAAAGATAAGTTTGTCCAAATCATTGAACCACAACCAAATTCAAACTTAAACTGCTTATTCCTAAGATGTATCTATATTATTCTCAAAGTGAAAGGACATAACTCTGCCAAAAAGTCATCGAACCATGACCAAATTCAAACTTGACCTGCCCATTCCTTTGACATATCCATTATTTGAGTTGAATATGTAAACACTGTTGGGTAGATAATGAACAGAAAACTGTAAATTTCATATTATTTTCAAAGTGAAAGGGGCATTACTCTGCCAAAAAATCATTGAACCATGACCAAATTCCAACTTGGCCTGGGCATTCCAAAAATATATCCATATGTCAAATTTGAGTTGAATGTGTTGTACCATTGGGGAGATAATAAACAGAAACTGAAAATTTCATATTATTTTCAAAGTGAAAGGGGCATAACTCTGCCAAAAATCATTGAACCATAACCAAACTTTGAACTTGACCTGCGCATTCCTGTGACGTATCCATATGTCAAGTTTGAGTTAAAAAGTGTTGTACCATTGGGGAGATAATGACCGGAAACTGAAAATTTCATATTATTTCCAAAGTGAAAGGGGCATAACTCTGCCAAAAATCATTGAACCATGACCAAATTCGAACTTGACCTGTATTTTGTCACGACATATCCATATGTCAAATTTGAGTTGAATGTGTTGTACTGTTGTGGAGATAATGAACGGAAACTGAAAATTTCATATTATTTTCAAAGTAAAAGGGGCATAACTCTGCCAAAAATCATCGAACCATGACCAAATTCGAACTTGACCTGTATTTTCTCATGACATATCCATATGTCAAGTTTGAGTTGAATGTGTTGTACCATTGGGGAGATAATGAACGGAAACTGAAAATTTCATATTATTTTAAAGTAAAAGGGGCATAACTCTGCCAAAAATCATCAAACCATGACCAAATTCGAACTTGACCTGTATTTTCTCACGACATATCCATATGTCAAATTTGAGTTGAATGTGTGCAACCGTTACTAAGATAATGAACGGAAACTGATGATGACGGAATGACAGAATGACGGAATGACGGAAGGACGGAATGACGGAAGGACGGAATGACGGAAGGACGGAATGACGGAAGGACGGAACAGGGTAACACTATATGCCCCGGCCATTACATGGCGGGGGCATAAAAATTTAAAGCTATCAAAAAAATATGTTTAAACTAAGAGGATACACATTTACAACATTTGTCCAAAACATGTTTTATTTCAATTATCAATATTTTTAAGATCTTTATTGAGACATGCCAAAGAGCTATGCTCTTGTCACATGAATACTTAGTGACAATAATATATGCGACAGCTTTCCCTTGTGGAGTACAGACCTAGACATGTCACCAGTCATGCCATTTTGAAGCAAAGAGTGGTAATTATTTATCTCATTGTATGTGTGTATGTATTCTAGGCTTAATGAGGGTCCATCTACTCTTTCAGGCACTAAGATTATGATCCCTAGACATGTCACCATTCATGTCCTAAAATGTTATATCAACCAAAACTTGACATATAAATTTTGACATTTTTGAAATTACAGTTACCATAGCAGGGACTCACAGGTATAGACATGTTAGAAATTACATAACTTTACAGTAGCAGGGGCTCACAGATATAGATATGTTAGAAATTACAGTTACAGAAGCAGGGACTCACAGATATAGACATGTTGCAGTAATTTGCTGAATGATACTAAATATGTATGCAAGTCAATTTTTGTGACGATACTATTTTGATGCATGGTAGGCCAATGAGACCATTTTATGCATAATAGAGAAAAATAAATGCTCATATTTTTCAGATGAGTTTGACTGACTGATTATGCAACTCAGACTGCTACCTGACACATATTTTCCATATCCACGACCTACATGTAAGTGCAATCTTTCCCTTTTTTTTCAGGCGAATTTGTAGCATATATACTGACTGAAAACAACAAAAATGTTGGTTTTTAAAGTATAAAAATTAAAAAAAAACATACAAATAATACTATACTAGAAATTCAAAAGCACAAAACATTATGCCTTAAAAATAATAACAAGAGCCATGTTAACATGGCCATCCCCAGCTGAATGTGGTTGCTCATTGGAAGAATGTATATGAAGTAGAGTAGAATAATTCAATTTTTAGAGATCTTTTGGTAGTGAAAACTGATGGCTGAAGTGATTACAAATTTGAAACCTATGTGAATACTGATGGCTAAAAATAACAAAGGGCAATAACTTAAAATTATGCAGGGTAGGTTATCATTCTTGTGTGCTGCACTCCTCCTCAATGAGATCTATCCACCTATGAAGTTTCATGTTGATATCTCAAAGGCTTTTGAGTTATGCTCTGGACAAAAATTTAGTTTGAAAAATAACAAAGGGCAATAACTGAAAAATTATGCAGGGTAGAGTTATCATTCTTGTGCAATGCACTCCTCCTCAATATGATCTATCCACCTATGAAGTTTCAAGTTGATACCTCAAAAACTTCTTCAGATATGCTACGGACAAAAATGTGGGAAGGAAGGTGATGCAAAACCTAAAATTAATGATATGACTAGTTGACACCTGGGTAGGTATGATTAGCTCCACTATTCATTCATCATTTTGTTTGTTTTACTGGATTTTAAGTGACAACAACTCTCTTAAGGTGACTATAACTTTACTGGAGCTGGAATACCTTCCGTACTGCTTTGTGCATTATTTCAGACACAAGCTAACACATGTCAGTAACACCACTCCCCTTACATGAGCTAGCTTGATAGCTTCCTTATAAGAAAGAAACCAAAGTCATTAGGGGATTCGAGCCCACAACATTGAGGGGAAAGTGATTTGAACTTAAGGACACAGCCACACCCAAGAACTATGAGGGAGGGGTAAAAACAATGTAGGTTTGGTTTTACGCTGACTTGAACATAATTTTTGGTCTTCTCTCAACATTAAGTTCACCTTCACTTGCTTCACTGGCTATCCAACCGGAAATAACAATTTCTCCATAACAACTATTAATCCAACATGATTTTTGAATCAGTGGTGAGAGAGAGACTCAACTGTCACAGACAAATTTTGCCTCACCCATTAGATTCAAACCTACAACATCTAAACCAAACTTTCTAAAACAGTAGTTGAAAAACTAGTGGAAGAAAACAAATAGAATTCCATTACAAAATAAGAATTTCAAGAATTGGTGATTACATTTAACTTGTATTATAACTTTTTTTCCTTTTCAGTCCATTCTTAATTTCATAAAACAAAAGAAACACATTTATTTTTTTAAAAAAAGACAGTAATCATGCCACTTGATGTCATAAAATTATATAATGATCTTATATCTTAATCTTTTCATCACATTAACTAGACCCTAGAAGCTATCATATACAACTTTAAATAATCAATGTTATGTTAATCTTTTGTAAATCTTTGGTACAGTATTTCAAATGCTGTCGAGGCCACCTGATAAATTATAACCTATCATTGGATATTCCATTTTGTCTTACCACATACAAAGCCAGAGAGGCCTTGGAAGTAGCAAACTTCAGCAAACATTTTTTTCAAATTTGGAAAAACACAGTACTATTCATATCAGTATATAAATTGGGAAAACCTTCAGCTAGCATAGTGACCAACAATTTTGAAGATTTACAAAAGGAAATTGGGAACAAAACACTTTTCTTTTACATGGTATATTTGTTAACAATATACATAAAAGCTTATTGAGGTAAACCATTTTAAATATGAAATTATATGCAAGAAAAAATATCTGACATATGTTTGCAGTTCGAATGGGAATATCTGTCCCTCGGGAAACCGCCCAATGGGCGGGGTCCCTCAAGATCTGAATATCCTTCCTGAGGGGACCAATTTACTCATGGGAAGTTTCCCGAGGGATGGATATACCAATCCTTACCGCAACATATGATAGAAATTATTACTCTTAAAATTTGTATTATTATTTGATAATTTTTTTTTTTAACACTTCACATAAGAATTTTCATCAGTTGTATCAATTACAGACTAAGTGAAAACTTTTATTCCACATCTATTTTATGCCAAAATAGGGGGGAAAAATAACAGAAGAATAAAATTATAACTGTCAGAGGTGCTACCAAGGTTACCCTATGTTTTGACATGTCATAAATTTCAAGCAGGTCTGGTACTTCATTTTCTAATATACAGATATATGATTATTCTACAATATGATAAGAATACATAGATTCAGTGGGAATAAAGGTTTGATTGCACTAAAGCTGAAAAAAGCTATCCTGGTTTCAAGGCCTCAATAGACTTACTCCAGAATAAAGAATATTTTGGGTTTTTCCCAGCTTATCCAGGGATACAAATTACAGTTCCGAAAATATGCGCAACAGGTATCTATTGTGACCGGTAGTGCACCATGAAGCTAAAACGGTATAGGTCTGTATGTACGAAAACTAACATCTATTGATCATTGATAATGGACAGACAGTAGAAGTTTCCAATTTTGTGAGGATTAATAGTAAATACATGTGGAAGAAAAGCAAATAATGATGCCTCTAAGGCTTCCCATGATTATTAATAATGTTAATATGCCCACATATAGGATTTATTGCAAACATATTAACACACTGTCAGATAAGCAAAGCTGGTAGCAGGGGCCTTGAAAGTTCAAGACACATTTGATCATTATGTTGATCCTTAAGGATTTAGCCATGCTGCCAGCAAGGCCTCAATTGACAATTATGAAGAATTGAAATATTTAAGATTAATGAAATCACTGTTTCCAGCAGGGCCTCACCTATTCATTATGTTGATTTGAAACATTAAGGAATAATGAAATCAGTGCTTCCAGCAGGGCCTCACCTTTTCATTATGTTGATTTGAAACATTAAGGTACAATGTATAATGAAATCAGTGCTTCCAGCAGGGCCTCACCTATTCATTATGTTGATTTGAAACATTAAGGAATAATGAAATCAGTGCTTCCAGCAGAGCCTCACCTATTTATTATGTTGAATTAAATGAAAACTGAGTGCTGCCAACGATGATAAAAAAGAGTTGACATTTATGATTTTAATGAAATCAGTGCTTCCAGCTGGGCCTCACCAGATCATTATGTTGAATTGACACATAAAGGATTAATGATCTTCAGAAACATGTACCGATTAATTCCATATGCCGTATTTGATCTACCTCTTATCGGTATTTATTTACATAAACTTTGAATGCAATGGCAACACTAATTCAAAACTGTTTATTGTAACAAGTGATCATTCTCAAGGATTTTTCGTGATTTCTTTTTAAAACAAGTCATTATATATCTATAATACAATAATTTGTTTTGCTTCTTTGACAAATAAAAGGAAATTTATCAATCAATCAATCAATTAATCAAGAAAGCTTCTTCCTTTTCAGTATCTAACTGTAATTCTTATCTTCAAAATTTAAATGTGGTATATCAAGTTACAATAATCCAAACTTTAAAAATTTAGACGGAAGATGGACACCCATGGCATAGAGTGGAATAAAAAAAACAATTTAAGGACTAATTATTGCAAAATATCGTTATGATAGGATTACTTATCATATGCTTTACTCTAAAGTGCTTTACTTACGATCGACACAATTACAACTTTGTGAAGGGATTACCGGAATAAGCGCGAAAAACAAGACCACTGATCAGACTGACCTAAATATTATTAATCTTATAAACTTTTTTAGTGGGTTGGTCAGTGAAGCCGATTAGTTTTTTTTTAATTGTTTCTCTTAACGGCAGTTGCTATATACATGGTGGGGTTTAAGTTCCTGACTCACTCACACGTACAGTGACTACATCAAAGACGTGATATTGTAAATTACTACTTGTATCATTGTGTCATTGAAAAACAATAATAGCAATAAAAAAAATATGATTATATTTAGAACTAGGAAAAAAATGGATTTCATAGAATTGGAAATAAGATGAATGGACGAAATTGACGCAATTAAAAGACAAAAAGTTGCGTATTATCAATATCACAATAACTGGAAATTATTTGATTTAGATTTACAAATACTGAAATAAAATTGTGATAATTTTAATGACTCTAAGGTCTAGTTAAAAGTAATCATTGTGAATCTACAACAACAGTCTATTAAACACATCAAATTTAAATTTTTGTTATAAATCTTTTGTGACAATTTCAAGTCTTGAGAACAAACCACAATGAACGAGATACAGAAATCGGTTTTACAGCGGCACTATAAGCAGTTGTCAGATGATATTATGATGACAGAAGATCTACTGGCAACACTCTTCACTAGAAAGGTGTTTGAGAGGGGGATGATTGAAACAATAAAGGTAATGCTCTCTTTTTTAAAATCTCTATAAAATTATTTCGCTATTTATTATTTATCTCGTTTTTCAAAAAAAAAATCTCTTTGTAAAAACTGTTTTACTATGTTATATAATGTTTTGTTGTGCTTCTTTTTTTTTGTTTCAAAACTGGGGTTCATTTTGATTTGTTGTTATTTGTTTATTTAAAAAATAATCCAAATGTCATTATCATCATCATCATCATTATCATCATCATCATCATCACCATCTTCATCATCATCATCATTATTATGTACATCTTATTCTTGTTTTTGTATTTATCATTATTATGATATCATCATCATCGCCAGCCATCATAATCATCAATATTTCATAATTGAAATTTCTTATCATTTATCTAATCTTATTTTATTATTATTGATGTTTTATTCTTAATTTTATTTTATAAATACCGGTATTATTATAACATCATCACCACTCATCTACTTATTCATAATCGCAATTATCAGTTCACCTGCTTACTGAGTGAGTTACTTATTCTGACTATGCAGCCAGTGCAATCTGATCATGGTCTGCACAGAGTTAGTTATTCAGTTGGTACATATTTTATAATCTCCCTAAAATTGATGAATTAGTATAATCCAGATTGAAGATGGGCAAGTCTATTTAAGATATATATTGTGGTACCGGTTATTACATAAAAAAGCCGATGGTACATTAAAAAGATCTATATCCCTAAGTTTTGACAAATAAAATTTTAAATAAATAAACTGAATAATATAACTGCATGTAACACATTAAGATTTCATTTTAATTCCTGAATACAGTCAAACCTGTGAACAAGGTCATACAAAGGAGGGACCAAAAGTGACTTTTATAGCCAAGTGGTCTTTATTGAGGGGTTGTCTTTAACCGTTTGTTAAATTTGTTGAAGAATGGTCTTAACTTGCAGGGTGGTCTTTCTTCAGAGGTAGTGTTTAACACAGGTTTAACTGTTACTTTGAGTTTCAAATTAAGATTTGAGTTTTCTCACACTTGCTGTATCTCTTTCTTTTCTTGAATGAAAAAGGCAAAGAATACCTGACATGCAAAATAACATTAACTTACAAAAAAGTGGTATTTTTTATCTGATAAGAATTCAAATAAGGTAAATTGAGCCTGTTTAGATAAACTGCATGTAACCAAATAAAACTTCAGCTCAAACTACTTTTATGTTAAGGTGTTCAGTAAATTGCACAACACCATATGGGTTACATAAATATATAAAAAAAAAAATCAAAGTATAAGTTTAAGAAATGTATCCAGGTGAAATCGCAAAGGCTCAATTCTGGTTGAACTGATCACACCCTCTCCTCTATCCCCAATGATAACATTAAGGTCTGCAAAACTTTAATTAATTAGATAATTCAATTCATTCTAGTGGCAATTTTCATTAATACAGGCTGAGAAGACCCCAACGGACCAAGTGTACAAAATGTTATCAATGTTACCAAAACGAGGTCCCGATGCATTTGACATCTTTGTTGACATTGTAAAAGACGAGTATCCTTGGTTGGCTGCGATGCTGGAAACCAGTCTTAAAAATGAAACAGAGTCAATGCTGCAGCTGCAGCGTCAGAATTCCCTCCTAAACCTGAGATGTACGTCTGCTACAACAACATCACAGAAAATAGAAAATCAGTCTCAAGTAGATGGTAAGTGAGAAAATATTTTAAATTTCGTCTTGAGTTACTTTTTCTTCTTTTTCATTTTTCAATATAGTTACAATCTTATAATTTCAAAAGTTTGTGTACCCCCTGGATTTCCTGGGAAAAACCAAAATATTCTAAATTCTGTAGTAAGTCTATTATCAGTCTATTATCATTGGAATAGGTTGAAATGTATAAATGTATTAAATGCCCATCATTGTTTATGTATTCTTTACCAAAATAAATCTATATATTGACAATGTTTTCAGTTGATTACAATTTGTGATGGATAAGTTTTCTTAAGCATTCAGAATCTTCTCTTAGACATTTGTCATGTTTTCTTAAACATGATGTATGTTTTCTCAAACATTAACTATGTTCCCATCTAATTTGGCTACCTTGCTACCATTTCCTTTTTTTTTAAATAACAGCAAACCTTTCTCTTTTACTTTATGCAATTTATTATTCAAAGTCATGGAAATCTTAATTATACAAGTTTGTCATCTTACCATTCTGCTTAATTTATGTTTAGGAACTACACCAAGACCACTGGAAGTGAATGCTGACCCTGACATAAAGACAAAAGTGGGAACCTTTATACACAAACAGTTTGGTCAGAGCAAAAGAATCTCACAACAAGATAAGAAAATCATGGAAAAATGGTTATCTGAACAATTACAAGCAGAGAGAAAAATTAGGTAATTGTCACTTATTTAGAAAACAAAATTCAGCAGTGTTATAATGGGTTAAGTATTTTTGCCTGTAACACAGTTGCTTTTTGATTAATACTCTTTGCCCATTGAGATATTTTGTATTCTTTGAATATATAGTCAAATTAGGTAAAATTTCTTAAGTCATTTATTGTCATAGTCAAATCATTGTCAGATATTTTGCAGTTCCTTAAATATATATGCATAGTTTCCAAGACAGTCTTTCAAGCTACCTCTGCTTTTACATTAAAGTCTAGACACTGAGAGTCAAATTAAAGTTATAAAATCCATGCTATTTCAGAATCCCAAGCTTATTTGTAAGCAAAATTAATACCTAAGTACACAGGTAAAATGTTTAAGATGAATAAAATCCTAACCATGTTTGTGTTTTTTGTATTTTTTTATATTTTATAACATTTTGAGAACATAGATAGAAAATTAATCTGCAATAAAAACAGCTAATTTCCTTCTCTATATCTAGTATTAACACTTAGTTGACACAGACCAGGACTACATTATTATTAACATAAATATTGTTATTAAAAATATGACAATTGTTGACACAAGAGAAACCTTTGGCGGTGAATTGTAAAAACATGCTTAAAACAAGTACAAATAAACTTTCAAAATATGTAACTTGTCTAATATCATATCTAAATATTATGGTTATGAATTATGATAATTCCAGGGCCAAGAAAAGTTCAATTTCAACAGAGGAAGAGATGCAAGACCGAAGTGCATGTACAAGTCCTGATCCTATTCAAGGTGACTTGCAAAAGGTTTACAACAAAGTACGAGATGAAAACCTCAGTGACCTTCTAAACAGTGCACATGCTAGCAAACATTTTGAAGGTGAGAATGAATCCAAAGGCTCTGATGAAATTGATGCATCTTTTAAAAATGATACACCCATGGACATGGCAACAGTTGTAACGAAGCTTGACATGGAGATAGACAAACTGATCAACAGAATGAACCATATGGAAGGTCTTCTAACACAATGCCACTATATCCTCGGAGACCCAGACCGAAAACAAAAGCTACCAACTCTTATTAAAGACTCCCAAATGGAAGGTAAACAGTTTGAAAGAGAGCTGAATAAGGAGAAAGCTAAAACTGAAAAGATGCTTCATGAGTTATATGACTATTGTAAGTCTATCAATAAACTAGAAAATGTCAGGCAACAGCAGAGAACAAATATTGAAAAGAATAGTGAAGAAATTGAAAGACTCAAAGCCGAGAACGCTGTCCTCAGGGAGAAATGTACAATGCTTGAAACAGTCAACAACAAGCATTTGGAAAAGGAAAAGACACTTAACAACTTGAAAAAGATGGTTGATGATTTGAGAAGTAGTCACACAAATCTAGCAGATGAGAATGCCAACTATAGAATCAATTATGGAACAAATGCTCTAAGAAACAATAGAAGACTAGGAGGAAGAAATGCAGTAATTCGTCGAGGGTCAACTGTTGCTGAAACCATGACAACCACAGTCAGAAAACCAGTTACAAAACAGGTTTTAAACACAAACAGAAGGTCCAAACCTTTGAGTAGAATTTGATGAAATGTTGCATTAGGAAATTGACATCCTAAATGATTAAACTGAAAAACTGGTCTTTAATTTTTATAAAGACGAATGTTCAGAGGTGCTGTAAAGTTAGAGATAAAAGGATGAAATCTGATTCTGTATTAGAATCTTCAATATGATTATGATCTCTCTGATGGTCATAAAACTACAGGAATAATTCATTTCCTATGATGCCTTTATCACTTGAACTTCTGTGACAAATTTATAGAATTATTCAAGGGAGAGGAGGCTTCAGTGAAAAAGGTAACTACTATGTAACAAAGAGTTACCATTATGGAACAGAGAATAAACAATTAAATATTGTTATTATTTCACACTGAATCTGTGTTAATCCTGAAAGGTTGATGACATGCATTCTGACAAAGGTTCTTTAGTTATATAATAACATGACTATTCTTCCAGTTTGGACCTGTTCTTCCATGCCGTATGACAAGGGTTCTTTCGTTACGAACATGACTATTCTTCCAGTTTATATTCAAGCCTGAGCTATACTGTTTGTTGCTCAGTTTTACAAATATTACTCTGAAATCCATGTTACTACCATGTGACTTTTTCAAATTTAAAGAAAGACATGTCAGACATATCAATTCAGCAGAAACAAGGGCTACTATCTGAATGTGCTGGTCACAGCTTACTTGTTGTTTGTTTTATGGTGAAAAATGAATGGTTTTCCCATCATTTATGATTTTGTAGGTAATATCTTATTACTTTAAACATGTACAATATGCATTATTTTATAGAATTTTATCTATACAGCCAAACCACTGCATTTTCTCATTTTATGTTTTATATGATTTATGATTTGTATTGACTATAATCTCCAACATTATTTCACAGAGTTTATCAAAACATCATTTTATCTAATTTTGTAAAATAATGTTTCACTTCATTTTCAAAATTTTGACATGTATTTTCTGCATTTACAAACATATGTGTGCATTCAATCAAATGAGAAGCATGTATACTTTGTATGTTCAATTTTTTGCTTTTTGTTGCTTGTTTCATGCTTTTACAAGAGACATTAAAGTATTCTTCAAGTTTGAGTAAATTTGAGTTGGCCTTACCTTACCCACAAACACTAGGGTCTGTATTTGCTTTCTTTAACTTGAACACAGAATGAAATAGAGAAAATCATTAATCCATAAAGAACGTCTAAAGGGCAAAAAGTGAAAATGTTCTAGGCTGCATTTGATTGAGCCTGTTCATGGACGGTACTAACAGCAGAATTCAACATTAAACATGAAGGGATTAAATTTTGAATTTAGAACTTCCATAGATGTGGTCAAAGCTTGTCAAGCAATAAGCATTAGATTTAAAGGATTTAAATATGTTATAATTTACTGTTCTTGTATATTATGAGATGCTTTTCACCTTAGATGAGGTTAGACATTAGACCTAATCCTGTAAGGGAGTTATCAATAATCAAGTTACCATAAGGAAGGATGGTTCTATTCAGATAAACCGAGTCCCTGTCCCACACCTTTACCTGATTACCCCCACCCTCACACCCAACCATTTCACCCTCCTTTCCTTCCATTCATCCTTAGGAGTAAGCTTTACCATTACAGCTATAGTGGGTGGCAAAATCACCATCATAATTATATAAATCTGAATATAAGCAATTGTTAGTGTGAATAAATACTGAACAATACTTAACAAAATATAAATAGTTATAAAAGAATTAAAATATGATGTACCTTCACTACCTTGACTTAAAGGACACACAAGGTGATATTTAAGAGATAAGATATTGCTTTGTTACTAATTCATTGACACATGACAGTGCTATCTCAGGGTCAATATAGGTAAAACGTCTAATACAGGAAAGAGTATGAGGACTCTTTTTCAACATTTTTTTGTATTAACATACTATCTAAAGAAAGGTAAATATTGGAAAAATTCTGAAAGTAAAAGTGAATTGTCTCCCTTTTATCACTTTCCATATATGTTCCACTGAGGCACTTTAATTATCAATCAATCAATCAATACAAAGATAAAAATAGCAAATAAAATTTTAAATCACTATTATTAATTCTTACATAATACCTTATTCTAATTGATCACAGATAATCTGATACTTTGTCATTTTAGAAAACCATGAAAATATATAAATAGTGTGTAATCACAACTTTTCAAGTATCTGGATCAGCGTTTTGTTCATTTTTATAACGTCACACCAATACAGTATAAGTCATATGGCAACTTTCCAACTTTCTGGTTCCCCTCTGTACCTTTTTTCAGGCACAAACAGGCACCTGAGTAGAACCACTGACATTCTGTAAGCTAGCTTTCTCATGTATAGAATCCAAAGACACTTGCCCACCTCGAACCTACAGCCATGAGAGGCAAGTGGTATGTAGTTAACGACCTTCACCATTCGACCACAGTCACCTAAAGTTTTTGTTCATGATATCTTAATGTTTCTAGAAATGTGTATGTAACCATTAATATAGAGCCAAGTCACAAATCATGTCCATTATTAACAAAAATAAAGTATTATTAATTGAACAAAGACTGTAATATATTCAGATGACTATTATCAATTTATAGATTTTTTTTTTGGTTATTCACTTACAGGTAGTCATGATTAATAATCTCGCAAAGTCTTGTATTATCTTCTTAATCCTTTAAAACTTATCTTTCTTATTTAAGGCACATCTCGACAAAGTTGTATTTTTTTGAAAGCTATCAAAGCTATTGAATAATCTATTCTTTTATATATTTGAACATTGAAACAAAATTAATGCTGAAGTTTTATATAGAGCTATATATAGACTGTGGCTAGTTTCCTTTCAAATAAAAGCTATTCACTAAAAATTTATTTTTATACAGAATTGAACAGCAGAACAAATAACTTAGTATTAAAACCAGCATCCTGATTACATATTTATTTCTCTGAAAATGTAACTTTTTACTATAACATTGACATGGATCTAGGAGGGTCAATAATGGTCTTTAATATTTAGTGGTTGCTTATAAACAAAGACAAGACAAGTCTTTAAAAATTTGTAAAATATGCTAGTCATATCAATATCACCATTACTATCTTTTATGACTATACCATTATTATTATCTATATCACTTTGTTGTATAGGTTCTTCAAATTACCTTATATTAGATTACATTTTAATATTTTCTTGGTTCTTATCTTCAAAGTAACCTAAATAAACTGTTAATAAAGTTTCAATCATATATACATGTAGAACATTTCAAAATCCAATACCAATATTACCCTGACCGAAATATTCTTTATGAAAAGAAATTTTTACTGGCTTCTATTCAAAACCGATATATTGATATAATATAGATATAGTCAAAGTATATTGATACCATTATAATGGTATTATTGTCAGCTTGAATTTGATTGGCTGAAGGATTTAAATATAGATCTAAAAATAAGGCTGGTGTCATTTTTGTCATGTGGTGCCACGTCGTTACTAGTCTCCCATTAAAGGCTATTAAAAGAAATTGATTTTGATTAAAATTACTATTATGGGATCAAAACAAAAGAAACTGATAATGATGAAATTGCTGTTAAGGATCAAAGCAGTTTATTTTAATACTGTTAAAAGAATAGAAATGAAATAGAAATAATGTAGGATTTTCCAAATTAGTCTGATTAAAAAATTATATTGGTATATAACATTTTCCTTTTTTTACAAAATCATTAAAGTTAAGGTACCTTAAAATTTAATGAATCTGTTTCATATGTAAAACAATAGAGGTTTGAAACCAACATATGTGAAGATAATACCAGAGTATTTATATGGTGTCACTTGCATGGAAATTGAATAAAAAAAACAAAATTCCCCAATGAATTTGATATAAACTAATATCAATCATAAAATTGACTGTCTTCCGAGAAAAAGGACTTTGGAACGAAAGGGGAAAAAAGCACCCAACTGCATTCCTGCAGAGCTCTTCATTTCAATAGGCCCACTTTAAATATTCGATTGACGTCAATAGGTATTAAAATTATCGCCGACCTCGTAAACTTTAATCAATTATTGTTATATATGACATACTCATGTCTAAATATAGCCACAGTTTATCTCCCCTTAATACCCCATACACAGTAGTCCTGACATACCACTTATATATACACAGCCACTTGTTACCTTTATATTTATATTGTATATCTATAATTTATTGAATAGGTGCGGGTAAAGAGGGGGGGGGGTATAAAAACCAAGTATCATTATTGCCTTCAAACAATTTTTAATAAACTTATATTTTTTTATGATCAGTCAAAGGTTGAATCAATGTTATCTTATATAAAGAAAAATTCAAGGTTTTACAGATATTTTATCTCTTTTTAAATCTGAAAGAACTTAAACCATGGCACTTTTAAAGCTTTTCAATCTTGTACAAACTAAGTCCAGGTTCATGTGATGATCTCATGGGCAAGATTTGATTCCGATAACAATTTATTAAGTGAAAAATTTTCATTCCTTAATTCATACCAATTCTATTGGGATTTTTTTTTGCTCAAGTTTTACAGGTTATTTGATTCACAAATAAGAACCTGATAGGACTCATTGGATAAGCAGGCTTCGAAAATTCCACTTGTCTGCTCGTATTTACAAGTAAAGATCGAGGCAGGACAACTACAAAATTGAAGTAAACTTTGCCCATGCATTAAACCGTTAGAATTCTTATAATCAGTTTATTAATGACATTTAATGATGGAAAATTGGAAAAAAGCTTGTGTTTTAGGTTATGTATAAATAACTCTGAACCCATAGTTAATTGGAAATGGGAGTGTCTGGAATGAGCCTGAAAACGCTGTATGAACTGCACAATTTATAACATAACTTAAACCTCTCGCTTTCCATCAATCAATTGAAACAAAATGTTTAAGTCTATAGGGCTGGGGTGAGTATCCGAGTACTGGGATAATCACGAATCAAAATGAAAAATCGAGTACAAATATTCATCATTCTGCGATCTCATTTGTTTATTATACATTCGCTGTTTCTCACAATAAAATGTCCAAAAAAAATCAAATTGAATCAATATGAATTATGCGACATTTACCTAATTACAATTTACAGAGATACAAACAAGCATGTACCATGATGCTGAGCTAGGATTTAGTCATTAGTTTCAAAAAAGGAATCACTTTATCTTTATTGAGCACTATGTTTTTACATGAAAATAAATAAATATTTTTAGTCGCTTTGTATAGATTTATAATAACGTGACATGTATCAAAGACTGTTTTATTTTTAATAATCCAAAATTTGCGAAACGCAAGTTAAAAGTCACATGTTCATGTTGGCTGAAAAGGAGTCGCGCCGATATAAAATCCCACCAGCAAAATTTTTTAAATAATTGCCTTTTCATGTGAGTACCACCTGTATAAGTCATTTCACCATGGCATGTTTTAAAAACTGCTTTTTCCTCATTTTCATTGAAAATAAATTTTGCTTGTGGAATTTTATATTGGCGCGACTCATTTTCAACCTTTAAACCTAGTTTATATTTGCATTGCATATATGTTAAATGAAATTAATGTTAAGTATTGTTTTAAGAAAAATAAACATGTTTTCAAAACTAATGTCTTGATAACAAAAGATACGTGGTTCGATTTGGGAATCACAAGTGCTGAATTGTGGACCAGATCATATCGTCAATTTTCCGACGATCCACACCCCTATAAGTCTAATGCATCGGTAAAATTTATCTTAAAAATCATGCGTAAAATGAAGGATGAGTAGTACAGCATGCAGGACGAGTAGAAATTTTAAGCTACCCGTCCTGCAGAAAATATTTTTTTGATCCCTGATTAGTGGTATTTACTTTGGCCCTACATTCAAGGCTGTACAAACAAACTTTTACAGTTACAGCGTTGAAAAAAAGTACAACAGGACGACCAATTTATTATGACCGGTAGTGCACCATGAACCTGTAACAGTAAATGTTTGTTGGTACCAGGGAATTCCAGCAGCTTGGAGAAACCAACATAATTTTATGCCAAGTTCAAGACAACATATATTTGTAATTAATTACTGGTTTATAACTAGTATATTAATTATCCAGGAAAGCCAATTAAGTGGACCAACCAGTGTCAGATATGATCTAAAAAAATATGTTAAAAGCAACTTTAAAACTTAACAAACAAAACATGATCTTTGAACAAATTTTGCACCTCATTCAATACAACAGAATAGATTTAATCCACTTATGAGTCACAAAATTTATAGGAAGCTCAATTTAGTATCTGATATTTGCAACAAAAAAAAACTCTCCATTTCATATTCTATAACCTTACATTTTTAACAGTGCTTGTGGTTTTGGGCTAATATTTACCTTCGTTCTAAAATCATTTAGACAGTTCTTTGCTTATTCAAACTTGGTTTTGCATTAAATGTAAATTTTGTAAAGAGTAAATAAAGATGGTTTGTAGTACCTAAATACAGTTTTAATTGCATTTTGACAAGTGTATTGTAATGAAGAATGAGCAAAATGTACAGGTCTTAAGCAGTACAACATTAAAAAACTTTGGGCCTATTCTTAACCCTTATGATAAAATTTTATCTTACATAATTTTACTTATCCGATTTTCAATCTGAACAAAACTGTTTGTCATTTATTCAAGGGGAAATTTCAAAATATGTATTGAGGGAAAAGCGAACAGTGAAGACCATGATCCGAATGCCAGGATGTGCTGACTGAACCAGGTTTTCACTGATCACATGGGTAGTTTCTGTGCCATAAACAGACAACCGATTAAGGGTGTGAAAAAGAAGTTGAAAGTTCCTGTTAAATTGAAGGAAAATCCCTTGATTGATAAATAAAAAAAAGTGCACAGTTTATATTCTTGGACAATTTCCAGAACTGTACCATATAGGAAGTATATGACCTCTCTATAAAAGACCAATGATTCCCATCTTCAAAGGGTGGCCTTAATTAGCAAGTTATACTTTATTTGCTAAAGGTGGATTAAAAGTTCAATACCATACAATATAACAGCTTTGAAATATTGAAATACCGAATAAGAAGAATGTATGTCCCATATTAAAATGACCATCAATAGTCGAACACTTGGACAGGGTCCAGAATACTTATGCTATGTAAACTTACAAAAATCGAACAACCTGCGATTTAAATTGATCAAAACTGTCTAGATTAAAATGTCCTTATGAACATTAAAGAACGTTGAATACCTGAAGCAAATATTATCACTTATTGGCAATTTTTAAGAGTCGTAAAATAAACACCGTTATAGATAAAAGATACGTATAAATGCCTCCTGGAGATCTGGCATACATGATGTCCGAGATATTCCATATTATGCTTTACGGTCACTCCTGAATTAATTTATAGCAATGTCACAGTGAACAAATTAAATTTATTTCCCCATTAAAAAAGTAGAAGCTAGGGCACTGATCGTTTTAAGTATACAATCATAATTATATCTATAACTTAAATAATAAGTCAAAATGTTTAGAGAGATAACCTTATTTCAATTCTTTTGTATGTATTTTTTATTAAAAAAAAAACAACAACAAACATTAAACATACTATTATAAATATTACAGATATCTTTGTTTTATCTTTGACTTTTACTAAAAGTAAACATATACTGACCACATGCTGTCACCATTGGTCAATCTCAAATGGTAAATCAACCAATGAGATAATAGAGTTTTTGAAATGTGACCTTTGAATAATACTTAATGCTTGTACTTTTATATGAAAGGAGGCACAGCTTATGAATGGGAAAGTCAAATAAAAAACTTTCATTCTTTTATTATTTTACATTTTTTTGTTTTAAAGGTGTCATTCCAGATTTCATCCACTGCTTCCGTTTTCAAGGAACACCTCAACGATTATTCTTATGCCGAAAAGGTGTGACTGTTCCGTTATCGGAATACCCGACCGATTATCATTGAGTTACATTAAAAATAGCTGCACCTAACTAAAGATGACACTGATAATTTCAGTGATAAGAATAGAAATCAATGTATTTTTTAATTGCATTTTATTTAATTATCTTTTAAATTTGTCTATAGCCAGGCAAGCTAAAACCTGGGCTCGCTTTATGGTCTCGGCCTTTGACTTCCCCATATTAATTTAAATTTAAAGGTCCAGATACTGAATCAATATTTCACTGGCTAGCATCTCATCATACAATCACCAAACCAGACTCCCCCACCCCAAATACAACAAATGTTGTACGGAGGGTAGACTGGTTATTAAGGCTGTCCCAAAGTCCGGCTGTCTGGCCATGCTGCTGTCTGGTTGCCTGGTTGTCTGTCAGAGCTCAATCTCTTAAACTGCTCAACTAATTTAATAAAACTTGATAGAAATAATTGTCATGTCTGTCATCATGCTTTACTTGCACATACCATTTATCTTGTATTTTGTTCACATGAATGACCTTAACCATATTCATTAAAATGAATGACCTTAACCATATTCATTAAAATGAATGACCTTAACCATATTCATAAAAATTTGCTGAAATTGACCAAATATTATCAATAAATGTATTGTATTCACCTGCCACATTACATTCCTTTTTTTAAACAATAACTACTGTAGAGTGTTTAAGTAGGCCAAACTCAACTTGACCTTGACCTTCATATGATGTTTACCTTTATGATTAAATGTCTGAATTCTGCTGACATTGTCCATAAATTTGCTATTTATAAATAAATTTAATTCATACTTTGAAAAACAAAACAATATATAGCATAAAGTTGTCATGTTTATTAACTCAAACTTGGCCTTGACTTTAAATGGTCTTGACCTTTAAGGTCAAATATTGAATTTTGCTAAAATTGGCAATAACTTTGTTAATATTTGATATTTTGAGTTTATTCTTGGGCAAAACAATCATTTAGTAAATACCTTCAAGAAGGTCAAGCTGAATGTGACCTTGACTTTTAAATAACCTTGGCATTCATGATTAAATTATTGATTTTTTCTTATGGCCTTTTTTATTTATGGACAGATTTGATTAATACCAGGACAAACACAACTGTCATGTCAACAAATTGTGTTGATCTTGTACTGCAACTGACCTTAAAATAACCTTTACAGTTAATGCAAAATCATTTAACTTTGCTTAAGTTGCCATAATTGTGTTATCAAAACACTGATGTTTTTAAAATTTGACTTATCACCAACTAGGATAAATTACTGTCAAGTGAAGCAATCAAATTATCACTTTGATCTTTATGTGACCTTGACCTGCAAAGTAAAATTATCAAATTTTCATTAAATTTGCAAAGATTTTGGTATGAAAGAATGGGTATGCTTCATATTTAGATATAACAAAACTTTGGACAAAACTTTCAATGTGATGTAGCTCAGGTATGGCCTTGACCTTAAATTGTCCTTGACCCTCAACTCCAAGACATGATGAATTATTTGAATTATGTAACTTAATTAAAGTAATTTATGCACAGATATGATTATTATTTGGACCCAATGATTGTATGATACCACTTGAAGTATGATTTAAAACTTTAAATGAGATCTTTAAAGTCTATTTCTAATTCAAATATGACCTTGACCTATGACAGACTTTTGACAGGGACAAGTGCAGAAAAAGATCAGCTGGTACATTTGTGCCAATTACACTTAAAATGTACACCAATTATAATACTTGAAATTTACACCAATTATACTGATAAACACCCAAGGTTAAAAGTTAAACAAATAATGTTTAAATTTACTACAAGACATCAACAAAGCTTAAACTAACTGTGATTGAACCATAAATAGAAGTTAATTGACAGAACTAGTAATATTACAAAGACATAAAGAAATACAATACTTTCTAATCATTATTTCAATTGATTTGTTGCATAAAATTAACAGTACCATTGTTTGAACGAACAGCTTTTCAAAACAAATAATGGGCTAGATAAGAGCATTATGATTTCGGATCAAATATTTTCGCGACAAAGGGTTCTTTAGTGCCCTAATAATCGATCAGTGGTTGCCGATTGGAGATAAAGTATAGTATATGGTACTGGGTTTTAAAATCTTTTGGCAAGGATTGAATAGAGATTATAGATTGTATTATTTGAGTGTTATGCTAAGATATGCGGCTTTTAATAATTTCAGTCAGTGTCGATCGTGGGTCAGGCAGTAGCGAACTGTTTGGAATAGGTCTTAAAAACGGTAGTTAAATTAATTGTGTAACTGACAACTCAATTTTACATTAATAAGCTACAAACGTTTTTTCTTAAATTAGGCATTAGTTAGACCTATAGAGTTTAGTTTCACTACAGTCATCATTGGAATAAAAATTACATCAGATTTTCTTTCTCACATTATTGGGATTTATACCATAAGGAAGACAATTAAAATTGATTTAATAAAAGAATTAAAAGGAACATCTGTTAAAAATTTATTACATTGTCAGTGTATTAGAAGAAGAGAACACAGAACAAAATATCAAGACATTAAGAAAAGAAGAAAAACAAAAGGAATAATTACACATAATGAATTAAGAATATAATTGATATCCTTAGGAAAAAAACACAGAAAAAAACATAGAAGATGAACAAATCACAAAAGCGTACGCTACAGAAACACAACCCTGAACTGGTCCATGATCTAGAATTGAGCGCCGATCTTGTAGCCAAATTCATACACCATGGACTCTTTAACGAGGACATGATTGATGATATTAAGGTAGGAACTATTTTTTTATTTACATAATTTTTGTTGCTGTTTTTTTTGTAATTTTTTCATTATTGTTTTTTAAGTTTTTGTTTTTGTTTAGGGTTTTTTGTGAGTATTTTTGGTCAGTTTAGAAAACATTATCTCACTTACAAACTTTTACAGATTTAAACAAGAACACAGACTTTTCTCTCTCTTTTTCCATGAATTTCTTATGGCATATGTAGGATTCAATCACTGAAGAAAAAAAATATAAAGACCTTAAATTTTAAATATTAAAATGGCAGTTTTTTAAGTATTTCAAAAAAGTATTTAATTATTCTCTTAAATTCATAATTTTAATACCCTTTTTTTGAATTACTCTATGAAACCTAAATGGCAGATGTACATTCTCTTAATATGAACATTTTCGCAAAATTTTTCTTCCCCGTATAGTTATCAATTGAGTGGTCATTCCAATAATGTACTTTTAGAGTTGAAATTGAAAGTGCCTATTTCTTAGTGATAATTTTATCAATTTGTTGACAAAAAAAATATTACTCTTATCCTTACACTTTGATTCAACTTCTAAATTGTCATATAAATATAAGTCATGACTTACAGAAAACTGTAAAAGTAACTGTCCAAAGGTATAGTTACCAGTATACTGTTTAGTTTAGTATCATCGAGAAAATGAAATATATTTCGAATGACAAGATATAAAAATTTGTTAAGAGTAGTGAAAGTATCATGAATTGGTAACTTGGTATCATTAAAAGTATTGGTGAGTGTATTGGTATCATACCATTTCCTTAATTCTTAATGATATCTGCATTTCGAAGTATCATATAAATTGAAGACTTTTAAGCATTATTATTTCAATGAGTCGTTCTTATTTTTCCTTAAGCCATGTGGTCAAATATAGTTTTGATTTCCAGAGTAACTGACTCACTTTCAGAACCTTGAATTACAAAATTAACAAATAAAGCTTTCAAACTTTTAAGTCACCTCAGATTGTTTATTATTTTCATCAGAAAAAGGAAATTTAACTTTTAAGATTATCTTATAATTCAATTCAGTACCAAAAATGAATTACGAACTATATTTAATTCTACATTTCATTCATTTACTTTACAAAGAACCAAAACAACAATTTTTAAAATCATTAATTCGATTTCAAAATCCTGTTTGTTCATATGCCAAATAAAAATGAAACAAGAGGGCCATGATGGCCCTAGATCGCTCACCTGAATTATCAAACTCATCCAAACAATTACCTAGACAAGCATTCTGACCAAGTCTCATGACAGGTGAGTCAAAAATGTGACCACTACAGTGTTAACAAGGATTATCGCATATTTGAGCAGTGCGACCTAGTTTTTTTACCCAGGTGACACATATTCAAACTTGACCTAGAAATCATCAAAACAAACTTTCAGACCAATTTCCAGGATACTAATGGATCAAAACAGTAGCAACTAGAGTGTTTAACAAGATTTTTCTATTTTTAGCTCCGGTGACCTAGTTTCACATGCGATTTCGAACTCATCCAAGCAATTACCTAGACAAGCATTCTGACCAAGTTTGATGATAATTGGAGTCGAAAATGTGACGCACTAGAATGTTAACAAGGTTTTTTCCATATTTGGGCAGTGTGACCTAGTTTTTCATCCAAGATGACCCATGTTCGATCTTGACTTAGAAATCATCAAAAACAAACTTTCAGACCAATTAACAGAATATTTGGATCACAACAGTAGCCACTAGAGTGTTAACAAGATTTTTTCTATTTTTAGCTCTGTGACCTAGTTTTTCATCCGAGATGTCCCATGTTCGATTTATTCCCAGCAATGACGCTAGACAAGTTTCCTGACCAAGTTTGATGACAATTGAGTCAAAATTGTGACCACTAGAGTGTTAACAAGGTTTTTCTATTTTTAGCTCCTGTGACCTAGTTTTTCATCCGAGATGACCCATGTTCGAACTCATCCGAGTTATTACCTAGACAAGCATCTTGATCAAGTTTGATGATGATTGATGCAAAAAATGTGACCGCGCTAAAGTGTTAACAAGGTTTTTCTATTTTTAGCTCCGGTGACCTACTTTTTCATCCGAGATGACCCATGTTCGAACTCATCCAAGCTATTAACTAGATAAGCATCCTGACCAAGTTTGATGATGATTGATGCAAAAATGTGACCGCTAGAGTGTTAACAAGGTTTTTCTATTTATAGCTCCGGTGACCTAGTTTTTCATCCGAGATGACCCATATTCGAACTCATCCGAGCTATTATCTAAACAAGCATCCTGACAAAGTTTGATGATGATTGGGTCAAAAATGTGACCACTAGAGTGGTCACAAGGTTTTTCTATTTTTAGCTCCTGTGACCTAGTTTTTCATCAGAGATGACCCATGTTCGAACTCATCCAAGCAATTGACTAGACAAGCATTCTGACCAAGTTTGATGATGATTGGTTCAAAAATGTGACCACTAGAGTGTTCACAAGGTTTTTCTATTTATAGCTCCTGTGACCTACTTTTTCATCCGAGATGACCCATGTTCGAACTCATCCGAGCTATCACCTAGACAAACATCCTGACCAAGTTTGATGAAGATTGGGTCAAAAATGTGACCTCTAGAGTGTTCACAAGGTTTTTCTATTTTTAGCTCTTGTGACCTAGTTTTTCATCTGAGATGACCCATGTTCGAACTCATCCGAGCTTTCAACTAGATAAGCATCCTGACCAAGTTTGATGATGATTGAGGCAAAAATGCGACCGCTAGAGTGTTCACAAGCAATTGTGGACGGCCGGACGGACGACGGACGACGGACATTCATCGATCCTAAAAGCTCACCCTGAGCAAGCTCAGGTGAGCTAAAAATAAATGATTTTAAATGGCTATTTGGTAAACAAACTTCGGTTTCAATTGCCAAAACTCACAAAAGCTTCAGATAAGAACAGACCAAATAAACCATTTAAATTGACTGGTTCTTTTATAAACTTAGAAGCCTGCACTTCACTAAAACAAATAAAATAAACCTCAACTAATTGATAAAATGTTATCACAGAATGTTATCACAGAAGGTTATCATGCCTGAAATTCATTTTGTTTTGCTCTTAAATTTCAGTCTGAGAGGACAAGAAAGGACAAAATACAAAAACTTCTCTCTCAGCTGCCAAGAAGAGGTCCACGTGCATTTGATATGTTCGTGCACTCAATTCAAGACAATTACCCATGGTTAGCAGATTCTCTACGCAAAACTCATCACAAAATCAGCATGAAATCAGGTATGTTGATTCAAATCACTTTCAATTATGATGATGATAATAACAAATATTCTATTTAACCTCTTTATCCACCCAAACTCCTCACAGTGGTTACTTCCATTTATAAGTACCCTATGCCAAAGAATTAAGGCGAGATCACTGTGTGGAGATTGGGATTGCACTGGTTGCATAGGTAGATTCAGTCACCGGCATCAGGTTAATGGTTAAAGAGGTAACACAGTTAGGCATGCCCAGTCTTCCCGATTAGGCTTTATCAAATTAACAATAGTATAGAGTAACAAACAAAAGATTTGATAAACATAATTTTTTTTTAAAGAGATGCCATACACAAAGTAATTTTTAATTTTTATTTTTATTAAGTTATCCTAGAAATTAGTGGCTTCACAACTCAAGGATCATGGGTTTGTGTCTACTGGGATCTGATAAACTCATAGAAAATTAAATAGTTAATAAAGGAGGCTGAATCCCAAATGATTCCACTAAAATTCACCGTAACCTTTATCATGCTAAAATAAAAATACGGTAACTTAAATTTAAATAACTAAAACATTCAACTTTTTCATGGAGATCTGAGACAGAGATTTCATTAAAAAAATGTGAACTTTAATGACCTTTATGACTATATTTTTACCTGTCAAATTTGTATTGGACAAGAAATGATTCACTTTTGAGTTATGAAATAACTTTAATCTTTGATCTCCGTAATTGGGCCTTTCTAATTACCCAATATAATGTGCCCGAAACTTAAACACAATAGTGTGAACGACTTAATCTCTATTTTCCGCTCATGTATACACGTACCACTATTACTATAACTATTATCATTATTATTATGAGATATAAGCTTCAATTTTTTTTTTTTCAATTATACCAAAAATAAATAAAATATAAGCAAGGAAAATTGTTTCACTAAAATACAAATATCATTTTTTATTTTTGTTGTTTTTGAAAAGATTTTTTTTTTGTCTCAAATTTCATAGAATTTTTTTTCTATTATTCCATAAATAAAATATCAATTAAGGAAAAATTGCATGTTTCACTAAATTACAAATATCTTATTTTTCTTTGTTGTTTTTTGAAAAGATGTTTTTCTCTATCTCTAAAATTTCATAGACTCAAGGTGAGATTTAAAATCCTGTGATATTATATTCAATAAAGAAAAATTATTGTCAGTGTCATTTGCCATTTAAATTTAAAACCCATACAAAACATGTCTCCTGGCTGTTCAAATCTATTCAATATTTACATTTACATAAACAGCCGGTGTCATGAATGTAGAAATACATTGAAGGGTAAACAGTAACCCCCAATTTACGTCAATATGTTCAATATTACATCAAACAACCTATATAAACCTATTAATGTCAACTTTCAATGGAGATATAAGCTCAATATTAAATTTAGTCATAGCCACATAATAGTGACAAGGCTTTAGAAAGGTTTAATTTCAATCATTCAAATGAATGACTACATTTCCAAATCTAAGCTGATCAAATCTGTATTAAAACTTTGAAAGAATATAAGGGATTGAAGGCTTAAAATTTTAGCTGAATTGCATCACAAGAATTTCTTTTCCTTGGCTTACACCCCCAAAAAAGTACAAAACAAAAGATCAATCTCAGACAAATTAATTTCCATCAATATTTAAAAAAAAAATTTTTTATTCCATGCCCTGTATACACTTCAAGAATAATACTCAAACACTTATTCGAGGAAACATATTAACCTGTTCAATCATATTGTTAACAGTATAACTAATGTTAATCAGATTAATTGCACATTTTTTTCCCTCTCTTCCAGAGCCTGAACTGATGAGCCTGAAAGAGAAGGTTGACATATATGTGCATGAACATTTTGGTAACAGTAGAAGACTATGCGAAGAAGACAAGAAAGAGATCAGGAAATTCCTGTATAAACACCTTAAAAGTCACGCTGAGGAGCCTATAGACAATGGAAATGATCGAAGAGACAGTATTCAGAGTGATATCAGTGAAGACATTAAAGCACTCCAAGAATCACACAAAAACCAAACACAGTTAAATGAAAAAGATATAGAAAATCAAGTGCTCCAGCGGGTGTATTCAATTCTAAATGGTGTTAAATTAGATGAGATAAATGATGGTTTCGAGGATCTAGATTGTGTTGATGGTCCATGTATCACGTTAGAAACAATTGAAAAGAAAGTTAATCAAATGAATAGACAAGTGAAAGACCTTCAAAATGAAATTGCAGATTGTTTTAGTGTACTTGGACTAGAGAATTGTGAATATACATTATACGAAGTTCTTGAGGCATACAAAGAGAAAACAGATGGTGAAATGAAAGAAATGAGAGACAGAGTGGAAGCACTTGATAGAAGAAGGCGAAAACTTGAAGAAAAACTAAAAACAAAAGAAAAAGAACTTCACAATTGTATGAATGAACTTGCAACTTCAGAGCATGAGAATGAAAAATCAAAAGTGCTACTTAAAGAACTGCAATCAAAATGTGATAAACTTGAGCAAATACAGGAGAAACACTTAGAAACACATAAGACATATCTGAAAAAAATAGTTCACGAGTTAACGCCAATGCAGAGACAAAGCCGCGAGACATTTCGAATGCAAAGTGTGTATGATGAAGTTGATGGCAACATTGTTCCACTTCCAAATCTAGGTCAATCACGTGCCTCGCGCACAGTTAGACAATCAAGGAAAAGTGGATACCGTGAAAGGTCTAGTTCAAACCATCATTCCCTACCAAAGCTTCAAAATCAGAACTCTAGTTCACCTTGGAAGTATTGACCTCTTTTAAATTTGCCTGAAATGGTAATTTATATAGGTCAATCAAAAGTGCCAAGATGTTTTCTTACAAATATTCAAGACAAGAATAAAATTAAACAAACCTAATTCCAATTTCAGAAATCAGTTGATCATACTATAGATCCAAAGTATTAAAATTGTCATAGAAATAAGTAAATAAATTGACATATTACATGTATCAGCAAAAAAAAAAGAAATAAAGAAAATATAGGTATATAGTATTACATGTCAAACTGATGACAGTAAGATTGAAAATATGGATGAGTTTGATAATGACATGGGAAATGAATTAAATGGATCGTAAATGTGACTGATTGATTGATTGATGATTGATTGATTGATTGATTAAATAAATGGCTTAATTATGTATTATTCTGTGATATAATAACAAACTCTGTGATTATAGTTATGTGCTAAAGTATTAGGTTATAACAGTATTTTTTTAAGGTCAGGATAAAAAAGGTAATTTTGGTGCCAGAAGTATTTTTTTTTTATATCTTTTTTAAATATTTTTGCTTCTTCCATTTTTTATATTTGGTAAAATCTCTGTGATACAATAATATAGATATATTTATAAAGTATGTTTGTTTAATTTTGGAGATACATGATAAAATTGTTTGATTGTTGACTTATGTTGTTATGAATAGTTTATATTTTGTTAAGTTTGTTAATTATTTATGTTTTTTTGGGGCCATAATAAATGGATTATTAATGGATTTCAGCATTTTTTTCCAAAACATAATACTTAAAAATATTGCTTCTGATTAAATCATTGGATTAATTTTGGAAATTAGTATGTACTAATGTTATATACTATATCATGTACTAATGTTATACTGATATATTAGGTGAATAGCTTTAAAGATCATTTTTTTTAAATCTATTTATCAATAATTATTGATTGATTAATTTATTGATTGATTGATTGATTGATTGATTGATTGACAATCTTATTTACTGACTGAAAATCTGAGACTTATTTATTTATTGTGGCCCAGTAGTGTTTTTTAATTCCAAGGAAAATAACAACATCTGAATGTGTTATTTTGTTGTGCCAATTATTTTAAAGAAAAAATTGCAAACTAATATACATAAAGTTTTAAGACTGTTTAGTTTTTTTAAAAAAGCATCACTTTCAATTTATTGAAATAGGTTAAACCCATTCTATATTTACAAAATTAAATGTAAATTTTAAATTTTATTATTGTCATAAAAGTTGTACATTTTTCCGTTTGTTTAACCTTGGCAAACCAGTGAGTGGGTATCAAAAAGTACAAGGATTTTAGTTTAGTTTATATTTAACCAAGATTATAGGTGACAGACCATCCAATAATGGTCATAAAATGTAGACAGAATGACTAAATAAAACTTTGTAACTGAGAAAAAATCCACCAATAACTTTAAGAGCTAAAAACATTCTATTCTAATAAAATTTTTGCTATGACTTTTTAAAACATGATCAAACATTTCCTACATTTTTTTTTACATTTTTTAACATTAAACATTCTCTTATTGGTTCTGACTTAATATTTATAAACACTAAGTCTGGATAAAAAATATTTTTTTATATTTTTAATAATAATATTCTTATTAATGCATTTAACCGCTATGCAGATCTTAATTTGAGAAGGGTAAAACATCAAAACTTTAAACATAAAACTACCTTAAAAGATTTAGAAAGTCATGAATATTTATTTTTTGGAAGTCAACTTTTTATAGACATATAAAAATTGTTGCCACTAACATTCCACTTTTTTTCTATGTTCACTGTTAAAAATAGTGCACAAGATGATATGGAACAAAATCATCTAAAATCAGCACCCATTAGTGCCAAAATTAATGGTGTAAATTATTTTTTTATCACTACTATCATTAAATCAAATCACCTCATGTTCATCCATGTTTTTTCATCATTACTCTATTAATTTATTTTTTAACTATTTTTTCGTTTCCTTTTTTGGTGGGGAAAGGTGAGGACAATAATCTGTTTCCATCCAACAAATAACAGTGGGGGAGGGGGGGTCATAATTTTTTTCACTTGTTTTTTGTTGGTTTTTTTTACAAATATTTTGATGATTTTTCCTATCAAATAAATACATTTAAGCAAAATCAACTTCCTTTGAAAAAAACTGTGTCCAATAATCCATTAAAGAATTTGATTTACTCCCAATAACTACTAACCACAAAGACTTATCCCCATCTTTTGATCTGAACAAAACCATTCATTATTCTAGGAAAACTTTCAAAATATTTACTGACTGAATAGCAAACAGTGCAGTCCATGTTCAGATGGTGTGCCAGCTGAGCTTGGATCTGTACTGGTTCCCAGCATGAGTAGAATCAGATGCCACTCGAAATATCATAAATTATGTTCTTAAAAATAACAACAAGAATCTAACAAATTCAAAATGACAAAATTCAATCAAATTGCTTTTGAAGAACCTGTTTTTTTTTTATTCTGCCATTCACTTCATTACAACCTGACCATTTTTATCTTTTAAACAGAATCATTACATCTAGCTAGTGTGATCTTCAAGTTCTATTATTTTGCTGTTCTGTCTTCTGTGTGTTTCATTCTTTAAATCAGAAATAATTTATTTCATTTTCATCTTGCTACCCTTTTTGTTATCAGGAATCTTATTTGACATTGTTCATTTTTCCTGTCAAAAAGATAATTGAGGCTGGTGGGAGAAAAATGTTTGTCAGACAGTTTCTGTAGAATATCAATTGATCTACACATTTTCGCAAATTTCGAAGTAGTCAAAGTTTAACCCTATAGATTGTGTTTTTGTGTGATAGATTTCTCCAGTATAATGAATATAAGACAGTCCCTTTATGAGACAGTCCCTTTTTCAGGTATTATGAACATAGGTTAGTCCCTATGTCTGGTATTATGGATATGGGACAGTCCTTTTGTCAAGTATCATGGATATGGGACAGTCAGTTTGTCAAGTATTACGGATATGGGACAATCCCTTTGTCCAGGTATTATGTATATGGGACAGTCCCTTTGTCCAGATATTATGATAATAATGGTTCCCCTTTCCTTTATTGATATCAGTTCGGCTAATGGGACATTCCCTTTGTCAGGTATCCTTGAGTTCTGTCAGACTGCAGGGAAATATGCTGAGAGTTTGTTTAAGAGATGATTGAGCTAACTTTGAAAAACAACAAAAAAACATGACATCAAAAGATGTTCACATTGTATTTTTTTTTTGTTCCCATAGTTTTCTATTTCTATTTTTTTTTTTCAAGAACTAAACAAAATTTTAATATCTTTAACTAGTAACTATGTCAATTGAGAAAAGGAATAAATGACATTAAAAGTTAGTTCCTCATGCCAATAGTGATATGTAAGCACTCAAACAAAAGGGTTAAACTTTACATTATGATAGTTAAGTGTAGATATATATGGATATTTATTATGCTTGAAGAGATCTCATGATTTGAGTAACACAACTACTACAACTTTTCTATCTATTGTGTGAAAAAAGAATTAAAAAATCCTGTTAAAAAGAATGTTGTTTGTTTTCATTGAAAATCCTCTATCAGCTGTCCTTGGAATTATTAATGAATGTTCATCAGCTGTCCTTGGAATTATAAATGAAAGTTCATAATCTGTCATTCATCAGCTATCCTCGAAATTATAATGTTCATCAGCTGTCCTTGGAATCATAAATGAATGTTCATAATCAGCTGTCCTTGGAATTATAATGTTCATCAGCTGTCCTTGGAATTATTAATGAATGTTCATAAACTGTCCTTGGAATTATAAATAATTGTTCATCAGCTGTCCTTAAACTTATAATGTTCATAAGCTGTCATTGAAATTATAATGTTTATGAGCTGTCCTTGGAATTATAAATGAATGTTCATCGGCTGTCCTTGAAATTATAATGTTCATCAGCTGTATATGGTATTATAAATGAATGTTAATCAGCTGTCCTTGAAATTGTAATGTTGTTCAGCTGTCCTTGAAATCATAATGTTCATCAGCTGTCCTTGTAGTTATAAATGAATGTTCATAATCTGTCCTTGGAATAATTATGTTCATCAGCTGTCCTTGTAATCATAAATGAATGTTTATAATATGTCCTTGAAATTATAATGTTCACCAGCTGTCCTTGGAATTATAAATGAATGTTGATATCTATTGAAATACTTTGGTGTTGATATAAGTGCAGTTGATGCTTGTCAAATAATAAATGACTACATTTAGGAAGTCATTATGAATGTGTCAGACTGAAACTAGAAGAATCACTAAATGTGACTGCTTCGGAAATGAGGATGTTACTAGTAACAGAATACCTTGTAAAGAATTGAAACAGAGTTATGGTTGTGGGCAATTAAAGATAGTTGTGGCTCTTGTATGTTGCATTTCCTTTCAATGTGGTTGGCCATTGATGAAGTTTTATTGGATTACTCTGTAAGAAGTCCAGAAAGACAAGGAAAAGGAACAAAGAGCAATAACTCTATAAATACTGAAGATTGATTTATGGCTATTGTACACTGCACTTCCTCTCATTGGCACTTGACCATAGTTATGAAGTTGTATTGAATTCCAACTACTTAGTTTTCAAGTTATGCACTGGACAAAAAAGTAACAAAAGCAATAACTGTAATTAGTCCAATAGAGTTTTATTGTTCTTGTGCACTGCACTTCATCTCACTGCCCTTGAACCATTGTATAAAGTTTCATTGAATTCCAACCATTAATTTTCAAATTATGCACTGGACAATAAAAAGTAACAAAGGGCAAAAAACTTTTAAATTAGTCAAAAAAGAGTTATGCTTTCTGTGCACTTGCACTTCCTCTCAATATACTTGATCATAGTATGAAAATAGTTTTGAATTCCAACTAGTAGTTTTCAAGTTATGCTCTGGACAAGGAAAAGTAACATAGGACAGTAACTCTGTAATTAGTCAAAATGGAGTTATGGTTTTCTTGTGCACTGCACTTTCTTCTTATTGTGCTTGACCATTGTATGAAGTTTTTTAAATTCCCAACCAGTATGTTTTAAGTTATGCTCCAGACAAGGAAAAGTATCAAAGGGCAATAACTCTGTTAATTTGTCAAAATGGAGTTATAGTTCTTGTGCAACTGCATTTCCTCTTTAATGTGCTTGACAACTGCAATGAAGTTGTATTGAATTCCAACCATAGTAGTTTTCAAAAAGTTATGCTCCAGACAAGGAAAAGTAACAAAGGGGCAATAACTCTGTCATTAGTCAAGATGGAGTTATGGTTCTCATTGCACTGACTTCCTCTCAATGTGCTTGAACCATTGTATGAAGTTATATTGAATTCCAACAAGTAGTCTTCAAGTTATGCTCCGGACAAAAAAAAAGCAATCGAAAATATTAAAGGGCAATAACTCTGTAATTAGTCAAAATGGAGTTATGGGTTCTGTGCATGGCACTTTCCCTTATTGTGCTTGGCCATTGTATGAAGTTGTTTTGAATTCCAACCAGTAGTTTTCAAGTTATCTTCCGGACAAGGAAAAGTAACAAAGGGCAGTAACTCTGTAATTAGTTAAAATGGAGTTATGGTTCTTGTACACTGCACTTCCTCTCAATGTGCTTAACAATTGTATTAAGTTATATTGAATTCCAACTATTAGTCTTCAAGTTATAGTCCGGAAAAAAGAAAGCAATGGAAAAATAACAAAGGGCAATAACTCTGTTATTACTTTAAATAGAGTTATGGTTCTTGTGCACTGCACTTCCTCTCAATGTGCTTGACCATTGTTTGATGTTATATTGAATTCCAACCATTAGTCTTCAAGTTATGCTCCGGACAAGGAAAATGCAACGGACCGCTGGACTGACCGACCAACCGACCGACCACCGGGTGACTCCTATATACCCCCCAAACTTAGTTTTTTGGGGGTATAATTAATGTATTTTAATTAAATATTCACTTGTGTTTTTCAATTTTACGCAGATTTTAATTTTTAACAAATTGTTGGCGATATTTCGACAGTCGGACCTTTTGTGGTAAAGGTCCATAATGACCTTTTGACCTTAAAACCAATGGAAAGGGTGAAAGACAATACCAATCTTACCGCCTAATCTGATGATGTTGGCAAGGTCAATATTCTACAGGAAATGATGCGGCAAGTTTTTTATTGTCAAGATCACAACAGACCTTTTACCTGTTGACCTCAAAATTAAAAGGATAAACTACTTATCACCAATCCCCCTAACTGAATCTGATGATCTTTTTTTGGTTAAGACCACTATGGCCATCATGACCTTGACCTATGACCCTGGTTCGTTACCTTAAAATAAAAAAGGATCCCAAGCTGTATGGGCTTACACCCCATTGATGCAACCTGCTGTTTCCTAGAGTAAGAAACTAAAATTTCACTCATTGTTTAGTAATGGCTGGTTCCAGGTACAGATTTGAGAGCATGTCTTTAAGCTTATACTTTCATACACAATCAAATGATCAATAAATAAATTCTGTATAAACTAAAATAAAATGGGCAGATCATAACAATCTTTCCAACAAATCAAAGGACATGTACAAAGTCACAGTTCCATATTTATTGATCAAACAAGGTCATAATGACAAGCAAAAAAAAGTGTATCAGTAATTTAAGCCATTATCACTTAACATTACCCAAGCAGAAAAATACCCGTTGGTAATAAAACAAGCTTGAAAAGTTGTGGTGCCTATAGATACAGGTAAATAAAACCACCGCCCTGGACTTGGCAATCATAGCAAAAGACCTGTGAAAATAAACCTCTTCAAACAATTAGTTTTATTCAATCTTGAACTGACCTGAAATTGAAATAGTTCAATGCCAGACTGTGGTTATTTTAACTTTGCTTAGGTCTTTTTAACATGAAAATGAAATATAATACGGCCTCACAGAGTACCACCTAGTTGCAAGTGAACATATTAAACTCTCTAAAACAATAACAATACATTAAGAACTCATTAAGCATGTCCGTTACAAATGACGTTTTGATTATATCAGCCCTGAATTTAAGATTGCATTACATGTAGGCGAAACGAAAATGATTATTCCCCATTTGTGAATGATCTGCTTTTGTTTAAAACAAAGTTGGCTGATTTTTCTTATTCAGTCATTATTTAAGAATAACTGCCACACAGTTGTAACAAAGTCTTTAAATTAATTTAATTAGTATAGTTCTAAGTTCACCAAAGATCATATGCAAATGAGGCACAGACTAATTGTGTTTCTTTAGACTGTAATTGTTTTAACATATATATTTGGAATGTACGTCATCACCAATTTACATATAATTTTTTTGTTATTTCAATAGTGTTATGAAATAATACAATATATTTCAAGCTAAAACAGTGAACATTGCTTCTAGGAAAAGGAACAGTCATTAAAAACAAAACTGGACTTTATAATTTTGAAAAAAAAAAAGTTTTTTTTTCTTCATTTAAATTATTTAATCATTTTCTAAGATTAAATCAAAAAATATATCTGCCATGGAGAATGATATATTTTACATAGCAAGTGTGACCAAAAAAGTCAGAACATAACATAATTAGAACAGTTAAATAAGCAGGCCAAAACAGGACATTGGTGTAATTAGTGGGTTTATTTTAAACAAAACTGAATAGACCATACAAACTGGTCACAAATTCAAAGGACACAAAGACAATGAAGGATTTAACATCGTTGCAACTGCAATATAAACAGGTGACAACACATCAGTAGGCAATAACACAACAGGCATCAACACATCAGCAGGACTGTGTCAACACAACAGCAGGCAACAACAAATCAGCAAGCATCAAGTGGGGAACAAAAATTAGCAGACAAGAACACATCAGTAGGTGTTAACACATCAGCAGGTAACAACTCGTCATCAGATAACTACATATCAGCAGGTGCTATCACATCAGCAGGCAACAACTCATCAGCAAGCAACAACACATCAGCAGGCAACAACACATCAGCAGACAACTTATCAGCAAGTAACAACTTGTCAGCAGATAACTACATATCAGCAGACAGCAAACACATCAGCAGAAAACAACACATCAGCAGACAACAACACATCAACAGACAACAAACACATCAGCAGATAACAACACATCAGCAGACAACAACACATCAACAGACAACAACACATCAACAGACAACAACACATCAACAGACAACAAACACATCAGCAGACAACAACACATCAACAGACAACAACACATCAACAGACAACAACACATCAGCAGACAACAACACATCAACAGACAACAAACACATCAGCAGACAACAACACATCAACAGACAACAACACATCAACAGACAACAACACAGCAGGCAACAACACATCAACAGACAACAACACATCAGCAGGCAACAACCACTTCAGCAGACAACAACACATCAACAGACAACAAACACACATCAGCAGACAACAACACATCAGAAGACAACAACACAGCAGACAACAACACATCAGCAGAAAACAACACATTGGCAGGCAACAACACATTAAAGAAACAAAAATTGAGCTGAATTTATACAAGGATCAATATCAAAGGACACACAGACAGAGACATAATAATGAATGAATTACACAGAGCTGTGCTACAAAAGCACACACAGGATATTGTCAGAGACATGATTGTTACTGAAACCTTACTAGGAACAATGTTTCAGAATAAAATCTTTGACAGTGAAATGGTGGAAATTATCAAGGTAAAATCAAAAACATTCATCTTTCAAATGAATTTAACAGTACATGCTTAAGATTAAGTAAATAAAGGTTTATTTTATCAATTTAAAGTGTATATATAGAGCTATATATCATTCTGTTGCCTGTATTTTGAAAAATTGTTCTTTAAATTTTGCAAAAGGATACACTGCAGTCCCATTATAAAACTCATGTTGGAGTCCAAGGTATTGCGTAAAAGTTCTAATAACATGTGATCTACCCGTTATAACTGCGTTCTGATATGTAAAACTCATTGTGAGTGAGTAGGTTAGTTTTAATTTCATACTGAAGGCTTAACAATCTTTGCAACTAGAACTCTCAGTGTAAATGAAGATTTTTTTTTAAGATATACCTAGTAGAGGTCAGTTGATGACTTCTAAAGCTTTATTGGTGTGTGAATATCTCCCTCCTTGCATAATTTAAGGCGCAAACTGGCACCTGAGTAGAACCACTTTTTATAAGCTAGCTGGATAGCTTCCTCACATGGAAGAATCCAGACTCCCTGACAGGATTCAAACCCACAGCAGTGAGGGGCCAGTGGTTTAAGGTCAGTAACCTTAACCACTATACTACAAACATTCAAATTATGTTCTGTTATTTGTTATTTAGTCTGGAAGAACACACAGTGAACAAGCGTACAAGATGTTAGAGTTTCTACCAAAGCGAGGACCAGATGCCTTTGACAGCTTCTGTGAGGCTTTACACGAAGATTATCCCTGGGTCGCAAAACTGCTGAGAGAGACTGTTGAAACAGAAAGTGAAAGAATTTTAGCTGTACAAAGCAAGAAAGATGATATTGCTACTGAACAACGTAAGTTGCTTTTATATCAATCTAATAAGGATGAACATAAAAAGGTAAGTAACTTATGTTAAAATCTATAAATTTATCAAATAAAGGATATGCACATTTACTTCCCTTTTTGATAACAAAATTAATTTTGTATATTTCTTCCGAAATGGTGCACAATTGAATTTTAAAATAGTCCTTCATCACTGTAGGCTGAATTCAGTGCTTGACCTAAACCGAATACATTTACTTTCTTCATGGAAAAGTGACAGCTTCCATTTAAGAACGTAAAAGTTCTGTCATTTCCGCATTTATTTACATGCATTTATTTGAATAAAGTACATCAATTAAATCAATAAAAATCAATTTCCCGATCTAATTTTATATTGAAATGAACAAAATAACTAAAAATTAAATTGGAAATCATCATCTTTTTGACGGACGGAACTCGCAGCTTCTTCACCAGGTCGGATATATACTCGCATTTTCGAATAATATTGGAAGTTTTATTTCAACAAAGACAATTTATTGTTGGGGTATGTATTGCCTTACATTCTATTTGATTAGTTTATGTGTTTTTCAATTATTTTGCAAAATAAAGGAATTAGAATAATGTAGATGATGAACAATGAACGTCTGTCAAAAAAGCAACGTTCGCAAAAAACTGTCCATCGACTCGGTTATTGTGTGATTATGTATTGGGTGGGGATTCAAAGTTAGTGTTAAACTTGGTACTTTCTGGTTTTACAGGTGGTTTCTTAAGTTTTGAAGCCATAACCAGAAATTTTATTGAAAAAAGGTTGCTAACGTAATTTCTGTCAATTTTAGTGAATGACGTTCGCACATTTGTTCCTCAGTTTATAGCTGTTACTTCCCTTTTTTGCGTAGTGACAAGAAACTACGATTAAATCTGTAAGTATCCGAATGCAAAAACATGGCCGAATTGAGACGCTCGATTACATGATCCAAATTATTTTGAGTAAGTTTGTGTCTGTCAAGTGTTTTAAATGTTGACGATAGCAACAATAAGTACATATAGATATTTTTATATATTTTAAAGAAGAGAAAACATATTAAAGTCGAGTTGTATGCAGGAAATAGACAAATACACGGACGTCTACTGCTTCCAATGACTGATTACGCTTAAAGCTGTTGCGAATGTCATTTTTTGACGGACATTCTTGTTGCATACGTCATTTATCGACATACACAATTGGTGCTATCGTCATTCTTTGACGGCTGTTAATGATGCGATCGTCATATTTTGACAACTGTCAATGTTTTGACATAATAAATCTACATGTAAACATTGTAGTGTCAGTAATACTAGGGAGTGAGAGATGGATTGAGTTGAATTACAGTCAAATCGGCCCCAAGTCAGATCGGCCCCAAGTCAGAGCGGCCCCAAAATAGTCAAATCGGCCCCAAGCAAAATCGGCCTCAAGTCAGATCGGCCCCATTTTTTTTCTTTGTTCATTTTCTTATTTAAATGTTGTTAAAAAAAATGTGTGGATTGGAATATCAAATGACTAACAATGGATTACATAGAAAACCAGAACAAAACATAATAATCAATATAATTTATTGTCTGAGTATAACATTTATCTTCACTGTACTAAACTATTTATTGTCTATAAACATATGAACAGTATGTAAATGTCACTTTTCATGTAATTGTCACTTCTCAAGCAAAGGTATAGTGGAACCCCATTGTATCGTGCTATTCATTGTATCGATCTATTCACAAATCTTTAGATTTTTTGCAAAATACGTCACCTACTGATTGTTAACATTAACAACAGTGTCACGAAAATCTTTCGCATTTATTTTTGTACAGTAAAATGATCAAAAACATGTTTCCAGTACCGTAAGACGCTGTAGATAATAAATAGACTTATAAATAATATGTTCTTATTAAAAGTACATTTACTGTCTGTTAAAAGTTCCTAAATTTATGCTGACATTTTAAAACAGACATCTATGTTATTAATTGACTTATTTATCTAACATAAAGATGGTTAATGTTTCCCAAACTTTGGCTAACTGAGCAATTCTCACAATGCATCGATATAATGGCGTGACCTAATTCTTCAACCTGTTTGACATGTCTGTAAATATCCGTTTATTCCAAAGCTAAAAACTATATATCAGTGATGTTTGCCAAGTAAATATTATGGCAAAAGGATCAAAATAAATGATACAAATTAAATATTCAGTGAGATTTGATTTTTTTAAATTCAGTTGTGATTTATGGGTAAATAGATCGATACAACAGGGTTCCAGGCTAAACTATGAATAACTTGCCTTATTACAAATTAATGCTTTCTGTTTTCTCATTTATATGTCTTTAAAAGTTATGTCTCTACAAGTTTGCAGAAAGGTATACCTAAAAATTCTGAGTAATGATATATGTAGGAATACTTAATATTAACTTTATAATGTAAAATCTTGTTTGTTTGCAGTGACTCGAAGCAATTGAAGACTTGTGGCGATGATTTGGCCGACAGTTTGATTGAAGACATTGGTATACCTGCTACCAAGCAAAGGTAAACTATGAATAGTAAATGAAACAATTTCTCTTTGTATACCCACCCTATAAAATGCCGGGCATGATGGCGCGGTGGTTAGTGCACTTGTTTTTCATTTTGAGAGTTGTAGCTTTGATTCTCGGTCAGGCCATTTCTCTCGGACCAATTGATAAAAGTCCTTGTGTCTTAAGTCTTTCGTCTCGCACCTCTGTTTCAAGTGAGGCAGAAAAAGAGGTAATATGTCTAAAATGATATGGAGAGTGTGTGCACAAGTTAATTTTTGAATCAGTTTTTAAAGGCGTGGTTATCAGTTTTTAAAGGTCTACATTTCAACAACTTTTCATGCAGGTACCCTGTAGGAACTAACCTTCTCATCAGAAATGGATCAGAAAGTTTTAAAGCTGTTGTAAGTAGTAATGTTTTAACAGATTGGTTAAATTCAGTACACAAAAAAAGGCAATGCAAACTAGCAAATTTGTCAGCTGTCTGTCAAAAGGTGCAATCAGTATTTTTTTTCAATTTTTCTGGAAATGGACAAAGATTTATCAGCGTTTATAAGAAGCTAAACAATTAGTACTGACTTTATTCTTCAATGCATTACTTTTGTTTGGCCTGTATTGTGCTGTTCCATTTTTGTTACTTTGGAAGTTATGTTTTTAAAAAAAATTGTTACTTGTGAGTTAAAAAGTTGTTTTTTTGTCTTCATCACATTTAATATATGTTAAAACCCAATATAAGGCACTCTTGCTGACAAGATTTGCAGTCAGATATCAATCTCCGGAGTTCATGAGTTTAAGCCTTAGCCATACAACATGAGTTGAATTCCCAGCCATATAACAGTATTTCAAGCCCCAGCCATATAGCATTTATTTAATAAAGATTAATTATTAAATAATTTTTATAATACTGCATGTTTGTAACGTCGCTTTTCATTGGATAATCTTGATGTTTATATAGTGTTTTATACACGTGACACAGCTATTGTTGATTAATAAAGAAATCTTGCTTTATTCCTCTAAAAATGATCCTTGCTAGCGATTTGGGTTTTATTTTACAAACAGCCATTTATATAGGGCCATATAACCTGTCAAAAATCTTTATAACTAATAATATAGCCTTACTATTCAGGTAAAGCAGTTGTCTGTTCATGTGCAAATATTATTTGTTTATACATGTAGTGTATATGCATTTTTAAGTCTTTTCTTCCGGTTAATATTGTGATGATATGAAGCAACATTTGAATGTCAATCAGCTTGACTTCATTACCAGTTGTGGATACTTGGTAAATACATTTGATTGGTTCATTGAGTCCAGTTTGACCTCTTTGATAGATACTGGTAATTGATTAAATGTTATTGGTGCAACAAGTCATTGATTGTACATCATTTTGCAGGTTGTTCAAACCCATGAGCTGCACAGAGAGGAGAAAGTCTATGGATTGTGGGTCCAGTTCTATAAGAAAGGAAAGCGACAATTATGGACATTGGAGGAGAAATCTTTCTTTGTTTGTTGGGAGGATATCATTAAACAAGTTGCTGAACCTACTGTCTATGCATGGATCTAGATAATACTACAAATTTTGAGTGTTTGGTGTACAGTTACACTTAATAGCCCATCAGAAAGGCCGACATGGTGACTTGTGCTTTTACATCCAATTTGGTGTAGACTGTTTTCATACTTTCTTACAAAAACTGTTAGAAATATAATATATCTTTTGAAAAGTTTCAATAGCCATTGTCAATTTATTTTGTAAAATACGTTCTTTAGTGCCTAGAACAGTTGATGGCCAGTGTTTTGACAGTTAATTTCGGATAATGTCCAAATAAATTTACATAATTTACTTGTTTGCTCTTAGAAAACTTTTACTTGTTGTCATTTGTTTTCTTGTATCCATTGCGAAAAAGTACTTTAGAAATTGTGAAAGAACATTTGTTCCGTCCAAAAATGATGGTAGCAACAATTTGTTCCGTCCAAAAATGATGCTAGCAACAATTTGTTCCGTCAAAAAATGACGTTTAGCAACATCATCAAAAATGAATAAATCTGTATCTGGCCTGTTCCCTGCAGAGATAGTACTTCCTTTACATACAGTTTTCAATCTTTTATTACTTAGAATAAAATGCTGCTAATTATAATAAAGAGAATGCTTAATTTTTCCAATTTCTGAATGTTGTGAACGTAAAAATATCCGTCAAATATTCTGTCAAATAATGACGTTAGCAACATGAAATTTAAAACATGATTAAAACTCAAAAATACATCTGCTATAATTTTTATTTTCATGTTTTTGACCTAATATAATAGCAATCTTATCATATATATTAAAAAAACTGCAATTATTTTATATGTACAAAAAAATATCCTTGGGAGCTATTTTGACGGAAATTTTATGTTCTTAAATGGAAGCTGTCTGTTGTAGATTCGAATCCCACTAGGGACATCAGATTTTTTCATGCAAGGAAACTATCCAGCTAGCTTACAGAATGTGAGTGGTTCTACTGTGGTGGAAATGCACAGATATTTACTTTTAAAACTTGTTGTCACACCAGTAAAGCTGACAGTGTCATCTGACATGATGAAAGTCATAGTGTCTCAATGCCAAAAAAATATCCAAAGTAAATAATTATCATTCATGTACATTATAATGAAATTGTAAACTACAGAAGTTTGTATTTTTTTCAGTAACCACACCCAGAAGTTCATCAGCATGTGGTAAGGCGGATTCAGATATCAAGATACGCGTCAGCGCATTTGTACAGAAACATTTTGGACAGATACGTCGTATATCTAATGGTGACAAGAAAGCTATTGAATGGATGATGATTAAATGGTTACAAGCAGAGAGAAAAAGACTTACTAAATCTATAGACGAGGCATATATGGGTAAAACGTCTTCTAATTTTTCTAATTTTGTTTCTTTGATTTAAATCACACTGACTATGGTGACAATCCAGTTTTATGAAAAGAGACAAAGGTATCTCTCTGTGCATCATTTGAGACAATTGTGAAGGCACCTTAGCAGAACCATCAACCTTTTGTTATCTTAAAGCAGGATAGCCTCTTCCAAAGAAAGAATCAAAAGTCCCTGTTTTAACTTATGTTTATACAGATACTTGTTTTCCATATGGTTTTAGAAATTTATCAAACATTTCCCAGGATTTATACTTAGATATATAATGTAATCCAATTTAATTTTCATTTAAAAATTTAAGACTATATATTAAGTTGATAATGAATGACAAATTTCTTTATCTAGGCAACTGACATAACACAAGTTACCTTGAAATTATTCCATAGGAAAGAGTATAGCAAGTTGCTGACAGTTTCAGTGCAATAATTTGCCTCAAATGGAAACGGCAATCCTTTAAAAATTGTCTTACTTTTTGTCAATAAATTGTATTTTGTCAATACAGAAACCCATCAGACGGATGTTCTTCAGAGTGAGAAGGTGAAGGACAAACTTTTCTTCCTTTACACCAAGATTGTGATGAAACAACAGAAATCTCCAGTGAAAAAGATCCTGGGCAGAGCAAAGGTACATCAAATATTACAGGGACTCCACTGAGGTTTTTTGACATGATGGGATTAGGATTTTTTTCAAAGATTTGTGTACCATTTGATGTATATCTGAACCACTAGCTTTTTGCAAATTTTCAGATTATTCTCTTGTCCTGTTTTTATAGAATATTCATTACAACCTTCTCCCTTAATAAAGTCAGTAAGATCTCCCTTAATAAAGTCAGTAAGAATTGCAGTTACTATAAATTTTCACTTTAATTCTGAGTATATTTCTTTATTATCCATTCTTTTTGCATTCTAAGTACTTCACTTGATTTATGTAAAAGTTTATGTAGTCAGTGGAGCTATTTTAGCTATCTTTTTACTTACATTGTTAAATGAAACTTTGCTACAGTATATATTTCATGGGTATACTGGAACCTAGAAAGAGAGTAGTCAAGCAATGTTGCAAACCATCAATATTTAAATGCACATTATGTCATAGAAATGAATTTATTGTTCCTTCCTCAGAAAGGACAAACATGTATTTTATAATGTTTTACTAACAGATATAGAGCATTTTGGATGATTTTCATCTGAAGAAAATACAAGTAAATGTAAAATAATCTGTCAAAAAAGTAGCAAAATGTACAATATTTTGACTTAAATTACAAAATACTTAATCACTACAACTGAACTTATTTCCAAAAATGCATCAGAAGGAAATGATGTTTGAGCTATATAGTTCAAGAATAACTTTTTGGAAATTAAAACCGGGCACTTAAATTTGATTTTTAAAGATTTTGAGGCATTCTCCTCTATACTATAAAGTAGGCCTAATATTTTCTAAGAGCTTATAGGCCTGTTAAGCATACTTACAGCCACTATATATAAGGCAACTACTATTGTTAAGTCATGATGTTAGTCACTTCATACAAATACAAAAACAAACATTATAAATTTTTTTTAATGATTCACTAAAGGCAATAAGTGATGGAGTTGAAGGAGCAGTTACACCTATAGAAGACAAGAACAGAGACATTGCTCCACAAGATATAAACTTTGATGTCCTTAAAGCAGAAATTGATGATCTCTTCACTCATATGGACTACATGGAAAAACAAATTGACAGAAGTTATGACTATATAAATGGTAGAATGAGTGGGAAGGACATATCTATACTTGTACATGAATTATGTGGAGAGTACAGATATAAAGAGAAAGAATTGGTTCAAGAAAAAGTGAAGACAGAAAAAATGTTAGTCGAGTTGTACACTTTCTCCACAAACTCTAGTAAGCTTGAGAATACGATACATGCTCAAGAGCATGAAATCATAGCACTTAAAGAGCAGATAAATAGAGTAAAAGAAGACAACTTGTTGCTTATTAAAGAAGTTACGGAACTTGAAAAAGCCAAGTTAATTCATCTTGAAAAAGAGAAGACACTGATTGAGCTGAAGAAAGCAAAGGAAGATCTACATGTAATGATATCAGTGGTAAATAAAGAGAATAAAGAATTAAGGGAGAAGATGCAGCAAGGAATAGCAAGAAATACTGGAGGTAGACTGTATCAAAATAATAGAAGAGCACTGGCAAATACAACAAACAATGCACAGAAAGCTGTACCGAGAAGAGTGGTGCAAAAGAAAAGATCTGTTAGTTTTAAGATGTGAATTTACTGATAAATTTTAAATATAAATTGTTATTGAATAGATAATGTTATTGAATGTTTATGCCAAACATTAATGCTAGCTATTATAATCAAATCATAGGGCAAAAAAAAATCTACTTTCTACTGATTTACTTGAAAAATTTGTGAAATGATTGTATAAAAGAAATAAATCTTTCAAATCATGATACATATGTATATATTTATGATATTTAATAAAAATTTTCATACTAAATGTTTAGATACTTTACATATAAATGCCATTTGTAATTCATATTCATGCAATGGCATCTAATCACCAAAACATAAAGTTCTCAAACTTTACAGCAGCCCAGTGTGACTTTCTGTTCCCTTAAAAAACATGTTCATACAAAAGATCAATCACCAAAACAGTCTTCAAATAAAACTCCCAATTTTCCTGCAATGGGGCACATAATTTCATATTTGGAACTTAATTTGACAAAAGTGGATTTTACTTTGCCAGACTCAAAATTATGATCTGTTTTGTTTACCTTTACTAAGTAAGAAAATATATATATATTGCTATTATAATACAGTGTACTCCATTTATAACGAGATCGGTTTTAACGAAGTACTGCTTATAACATACATTCTTTTGTGTCCCGGCCTTTTCCCTTAAATTTCCTAAGGTTTTGTTGCTTCAATTTCCTAAGGTTTTGTTGCTTCAATTTCCTAAGGTTTTGTTGCTTCAATTTCCTAAGGTTTTGTTGCTCGCTCTGAGCTCCTGGCTAATTTGTCCTTTAAGTGACAAAATGTTATAACAAAACAACATTTTTGAGTAATTAACACAAATGAAACAGCTTATTTCTTACAGTGTTATTCGGTGCTCGTGAGAAATTCACTGCATGAATTTTGAAACTTAGATTTAAAATGTACATTAAAATAAAATCACACATGTTTAGAAGTAGAAGTCATCGACTCTTACCCCTCGAGTCATTTTAGATTTTGGAGGATAGTTCAAGATACAGATACAGAAAAAATTCTAGAAGCTAGCTTATTCTAGAAGCTTCTCCCAGTTCTTTAGTGTGCCAAGTGTTAAAGCACTCATAGCTGGGACCTCAATTTAAGGTCTTATCTGAAAGACTGCTTTAAAAGATTTTTGTTAGCAACCTTGGGAATCGAACCCACAATGTCAACATTACAAGTCTCGCGCTCTTACGGATTTGCCTATGCGCCCGTATAGGTTCACTGCCAAAATAACATTTTAATATATGATATTTACAATTTATATTAAGGGAGGAGTTACTTTTTCAAATCCAAAATATAAGACAACCCTTTTATTTAAATATATGTATCTACAGAACAATTAACCTGTATAGAAGAGGCCATGTGGATCTGGCATTGTGATTTGATATGAACAATAAAATGAATTAACTAAAACAAGCCTAAATGTGTTATCTATGAACAGATTTTCAAAAGAAGTGAAATTTGATAGAAAGAACACAATGACACTAGTGAGTCACTCTTTGTTTCATATTGCTTAAAGACAATAAACTTTTGTAATAACTACAATGAGGCAATGTGACATACTGAAAAGTGAATTTAAACATAATGTGGGTGACAACAACCTGGATAAATCGCTATTTTTATAGGCAGTTATTTAAAAGAAATATAAAAAAACAGCCAAAATAAGCTTTAATTAAGATGTGAATCTGAATGGATAATTAGAATTTTAAATATGTGTTAGGAAGAACTGGCAAAACCTTTGCATTAATGTTGTTTAAGGTCAAAGAAAATGAATTGTTTAGGTCATAAAAACCATGAAAACAAACATTATAATACTCATGGAAAGATTGAGGAAATACTTGTTTTGCCATTTTGGAAAGTAATGCTCCAAGTTGAAAAACCAATGAGCTTGAATGTTTGACTTAACACTGGAATTTTTAAAACTTGAAAACATTTTGAATCAAATTGTGAAAAGGAGAAGCTCTGTCAATTTATTTCAATTTTATATAATCTCTAAGCTGTTTATCTTAATCAAAACTCAAAGCAATTATGCCAGTGTTTTTTCTCACTTAAATGGGCTTTTGGAAAAAATCATCACTCAAATTGATAATTTGGGAAGAAAGAGCTGGTGAAAGTTCAGAAGTTTCAGAAAACTGCATGATATTAATGAAAATTTATATTGGTAAGAGAGCTTTTATTGGTCTTCGTGATATGTATGGTGAAAAATCACTGCATACATCTATATAAAGACAAAATCTAACCTCAGACATTAAACCATCAAACATGGACCAGAAGGAACGGCGAGCCTTGGACAAATGCTTCGATGGATTTCTCCGTGACCTTGACCCATCCACATCATTCATACATTCCTTGTATGCAGAGGGTGTCCTTACTGAGGAACAAATGGACAGAATCAGTGTAAGTACCCTTTATGTGTATGTAAGAATTACATAAAAAGTCAAATCTTTATTGACTAGTCTTGGAAATTTGGTAAACAGGTTGTCTACATAATTATCACTGTATTTTTGTGCAGCGTGATGGTCTATAGTTTAAAGAAATTTAAATCAACAAATAAACTGATTCGAAAAAGGTGTTTTGTGATCAGGTTGATAAATTTGATAAAAGGTAGTAAACTTTTCACTTGAAGTTTTTTAAATGATTTAAAACATATCTATTAATAGAAGAAAGGAAGCTGAGAAGTTATCCTTCACTAGACCTCCGTATATAACTGTAAACTAACGAAATTAAAACAGTAATCCAGTGACCGAGGTTTCCCTATTATTCTTATTTCAGGATTTAAACCTATCAAATATGAACTTATAAATGCTCATTGAGCAAACTTATCCTTTGTTGCTTCTCAAATGAAATGGGAAAAAAATCATTTTTTATCTGTATCTTCAGAAAATCTCTTCAAGAGAGACCCAGGTAGCCATGTTGATTAGATTCCTCCCTCATCGTGGACCAAATGCCTTTACTGTGTTCAAAGACAAGCTTGAGAAGGACTATCCCTGGCTTGCCCAGAGGCTTGCAGATGAGCTAAAGAAGCTTCAAAGTGGTCAAGCAAGCATTAATAAGAGACTGGTAACTACAATAGAAACAAAGCTTGTTCCACTGGTATATTCTGGAGGAGCAGGTTTTGATATGTGCGATGAAAAAGCACACCCTGGTGTCATTATAGAAAAACTTGGTGATTTGTTAAACAGTCTTGAACTGAAGTGTCACAAAGCTCTTGATATAACAGCAATTGGAAAGCACAAAACTCCAATACATAAACTCATAGAAGATAGACTAAGACAAGAGAAGAGGAAGGAAGGTAATGAAGATGTAGATGACCTTAACAAAGAGGTTAAAGACTTGAAACGGCAAGTCAGAGAGATGACTAAGCTGAAATCTGAAAATGAAAAACTGAAAACTGTTATATCTAGACAGAAGGAGAAGCTAAAAGACTACAATAAAATGTCAAGAGATTCTAAAAGACATAAGCAGGATATGGAGAAGTTTAAGAAGGAGACTGAAATGTTAAGATATGAGGTAGAGACATTGAGAGAGCAGCTTAGGAGTAATATATCTAACCCTTATGCTTAAAGCTGTTCATTGAAGTAAACTGGGAATGTAAAACCAGTTTTTTTCTTTTACTCGACTTTGTCATCTAATATACTCTTAGATTACAAGGGTTGTTCAAAATTAAAAAGGACTCAAGAGTATGGCATCTTTATAATCCATTTACTAATGAAACTTTTTTAATGTAAATTTTTTCGAAGAGTGGGGGAAGAATTTGAACATTTTATTTCTCCCTTCATCACCACAAATGAGGACTGGCTATAGTTACATGATCAAGAAACCTTGTGCACTCGGGGAGAAAACTTTCAGAAATAATGATGTTTGTTGCAATTTGTATTCATTTTGGCAACAGCATGAATGTCATTCACTGTATTGTTGTTGTGCTCCGTGTCACATACCCCTTGTTATTTATAATTTTTACAGAATTGTTACACTTAAACATATTGTATTGATTTTTTTCACTGTATATAAAGAAAATATGTGCCCATAATTATGTCTTTTGTAAAACTGTGTACCGAATTAAAGGATGTAACAGTAGAGCTGCAGTCCTATTGCTTTTTACCAACCCTTGTTCTAGAATTGATAAAGAAATTTTGATCTTCCTGTTTACAACAAAAATGTGATATTCCACTTCTTTGTGTGTTACTTAAAGTAGTTTTATTTCTTTACAACAACAATACATATCTAAATAATAAATTGTTTCAATGTGTTGTATTTGGTGATTTTAAACCAATGGTTTGTTTGTTTTTCTACTTTTTATGTAGATTTCAATACATTTCTTTGGTCATATCCCTGCACTCTATCCACTTAAAATGTCCTTCAGCTTCTCTAAAGGTTATATATGTAAATTTTAGATTAATAGTTTCAAATAATTGTCAAATCAAAAACAATTAATGTGAAAAATGAATTTGCCAACGATAGAATAAATAAACAATAAGGACACTTCTTGGTACCTCTTATCTACCGAAAAGTTTGATATTTTTTCTCTAATGAATAAACAGGACAAGTACATATTGCAGGTCAGGACAAGTCGAACTGACATCCTTACAGAAAATTACAGGGTTACAGTAAGACAACATAATAGTAATAGTATACCATAATTATGAAAATTAATGTTCATCTGAACCCATATTAACCTGCTGTGAATTTGTGTAATGACTTTGCCCAGCTTTCAAGTTTGAATAGTCCTGTGACATTCACAGTTTCAGACATTTCAATATCAAAATACAAAAGTTAAGCTACCAACTGTGCAGAGCCTGACCAGACTGGGTTGGAAGCACAAAAGAGTCAGGCTGAGACTACACTAGTAGAAAAACAGCTCATTAATTGATTTCAGTACCACTAAATAATGTTAAGATTAATGCTTCTAGATAAAGAATCAGGTTTTGGTTGGTTTCTTGTCAAACGATTCTCAACTTTCTAACGCTGAATCAAATATTTTGACCTTACAGAAGAGTATATTTTTTTGTCACTCCTGCAGTTTCGCAAATTGAAAATTCTTATAACCACTCACTGGTAGTAGGCAGTGACCTGAATGACTTTATTATACAGTACAATTGTTCTAATTTTAACAAAATCAACAAGGAAAATCGTGTAGTACGGACCTTGACATGACATTAAGTGTTTCTAAATATATATTTGACTAAATAAATTTTAAAGTTCTTTTTAATTTTTCTGAAATAAGACACTGTTCCAAAACATTAAGGGTTATACTTGAGATATAATTATCAAAGAAAATGTAAAATATCCTCATATATAAAAATAACAAGTCGTTGGTATTATAACAAAAGACTGAAATTAAAATCTTTTATCAAAGACAATAGAAAATTAATGGTTTGATAATCTCCAATCACCTTATGATATGTAAATAGAAATAAACTTTAAAAAGGGAATCTTTAATTTTCCATTAAGTCATGCATTTTGGTCAGGTTCCAAACAAATAACTATTTCTTATATTTATAGACTTAGAGAAGACATTTTGATAGAAAATTTTGTGTCAGCTTAAAGGGCTGTTGCCTGATTAATAGCACTCTTATTTACACTCTTAAGAACACACAAGAAAATTTGTTGCAAAATTGTTTTTTTTTATTATTTAAAGCAGTGGAATAGTGTATGAAGTTGAAATACAAATAAATAAAGCAGACACATTAAATTCTTTTTTTAAGTGACTAAATAAACTGATATGACAGTCAAACAAAAGTAATTAAAAAAACAATGGCAGAATAAATTATGTTAACTGATGTGAAAAGATTTTATACACTTTGAAAAGGATTAGTATATTAGACAAACATTAGTATAAAACAAACATTTCGGATATATAGAATAGTATAACATATAAAATAAACATGAATTCAAAGGAGGTGGCTGCCTTGAAAAAATGTTCAGAGCGGATAAAGAAAGACCTGGATCCAACATATCCCTTTCTTCATTCGCTGTATGCAAATGATGTCATATCACATGAGCAAATGGAGACAATAATGGTGAGAAATTAACCTTTCACTTTCATTCTTACCAAATAATGATAAATAAAAAATATCTTTTCTACTTTTTTGTTTTAAAACAAATTCTGAATATATACTATATTTCTAAACGGCGGCTATAAACCATAATTATGCAAACTGCATTTTTAATTTTCTTCCTTTCGATTGCACTAATCTAAGGAAAATAGTTCTTATATAAATGCTACAATAAAAGAATGATTTGCACAATTTGTTTAACTTTTTTCTCAACAACACTCTAAAGGTCATATGGCAACATTCTGGCTTTACTGATGGAGGAAGACATCAGGTGCCCTTCCATGCATTATTTCGGGCATGAATGGATACCAGAGTAGAACCACTGACATTCTATAAGCTAGCTGGATAGCTTCCTCGCATGAAAAAATTCAAATTCCCTGGCAGGATTTGAACCCACAGCAGTGAGAGGCAAGGACTCAAGTGGTTTGAGGACAACATCCTTGACCAGTCAGCTAGGCATGTCCCTTACTTGAATCATTTTCAGACTGATAATTAACAGTTTTAAAAATACTATTGAACATCATTACTTAAAGTGGTCTTTTATCAATCCTTTTTGAAAAAAGGTTCAAGCCCTGAAGAAACAGGAAAAACATTAAACTTGTAAAATGAGTTAAATTTGGGTGAACAAAAATTTATAATACATGTCACGGTTCAGAACTGTTCACTATTTAGGGGAGAAGATTATGTAAGCAGCCGGATAGCTCAGTCTGTAGATTCCGAGGGTCCCGAGCTCGGGTCCCAGTCAGGCTGCACATTTTTCTCACCCTGTGACATTTGATGCCAAACGGGGGACCGTGACTAATATAGGTCAGAGTTTAATTTACATTGCTCTGTAACTCTGTGAAATTCCAGGAAGAATTTCAATATAGCAGGGGAGTACATGTATGTCACGGTTCAGAGCTGTTCACTATTTAGAGGAGAAGATATGTAAGCGGACAGATAGCTCAGTCGGTAGAGCTGTGGAATGGTATTCCAAGGGTCCTGGGTTCGAGTTCCAGTCAGGCTGCACATTTTTCTCACCCTGTGACATACATAATCTGCAAAGATTGTAACTCACACAGTTTTGGGGGGAAACCCTAAGGAATTTAACGAGGAAATAATTACTCAATACCATTATCTGGTTCATAAAAACAATTATCAATGCATTGTCAAATTATTTTCTTTTGATACAGGCAATCAGTGTCAGCTTAGAAAGAGTCACAAAGTTACTAACTATATTACCAAGAAGAGGTCCGAGCGCTTTCACAACTTTTCGTAACCTTTTATCAAAAGATTACCATTGGCTCGCTGAAGACCTAGATGCCGCTTTAAGAATAAAAAGGAAGGATGCCACTAAAGAGGAAATACACTTGAAGCTTATCAATGTGATCAATAACCAGGTCGTACCCCTCGTTTTCCCTGAAACTTTTAACTTTGTCAGCAGCAAGGACCATATCCATCATACTATTACCAAACTTGGTGATTTGACCAGAATACTGGAGAAAAGGGTTCTTAAAGCGTTAGAGCTGATGAAAACTTCGACCAAGACCATTTGCATTGAAACCCTCATTAATGAGAAGCTCAAAGCAGATAGATCTGCAGATGCCTTAAGTACGGAAATCAAGGAATTAAAAAGGAGGGCCAAACAGGATGAGAAATTGAAGAAGGAAAATGAAAAGCTTAAAAGAACAAACGAAAGCTTGATGAAGAAGCTAAAGGAGAAAAGTCAGGAAATTAAAGATGGTAAAAAACACTACAGTCACTTGAAAAGGGAAAAAGATGAAGCAACAAAGAAAGTCGAGCAGTTGAAGAGGGAAATACAATGCATGAAGAAAGAAATTGAGTCTACAAATTCTATGTGTGAAATAACACCTTTGTACGGGAATTAAAAACTGAATATATGTACATATTAAGTAAAGCTGTTAGGATACATTTTATGATATTTAAGACAATGTCTTTTAAAGTCAGGCTTCAAACAGGCAAAATACATTATTATGAAAAAAGGAAATAACTTGAAACCAGGACCTCTCATGTTTTACCTAATGGGTCGGGATAATCCCTGAAGCAATAAACCTGGTTAAAATTCAACAAAGATCTTAAATATACATATTTGGCAGTGTCCTATATTTCATTTTTTACACATAATCAAAATTTTAAGTAAACAAGTAGCCTTAAGCAATAATCTATCTAAAATGCTTACTTTTGGTATGTTTCCAAAAGTTGAAAAACTATATAAACCACATTTATGTTATACTATGTATGACAGTTTTATATTTACCTATCATAACATGTATAAATGATATTGATTGTGACACTTAGTTTTTAACTATTATTTGCTAGATGTTAAGATACTATACATGTATAAATGATTGATTATGACACTTTGTTTTCAACTATTATCTGCTATATGTTAAGACATTATTTAGATTTGAATACATATTACAAATAAAATTCATTATGAATACAATATTAAATTATTATTTGTGCATATTGCCTTTGAATTACTGTATATTCACACTGAATTGTTCTCCCTCAGCATATGCTGGTCATTCTAAAGCTGAATACCAAAATCAAGAGGCTTAAATGCCTCTTCAGACTTCCCGAAAGTTGAAAAAAACTGTCAGACATTCGGTCTGACATACCATGAAAATCTGTCGGACCGAAACAAAATCAGTCGGACCAAATAAAATTGATCAAAATCAAATAAAAACTTGTGTGTGTATTTCTAAGACACTTTTTGTTTTTCATTTTTTCGCCGTCAAAATCGGCACAATCCGTACAGCGCATTTTCATCCCCTCCCTGTCAAACATCAATGATTCATGGTTCTGCTTCCATTTTTCATTAAATTTTGTCTCAGGTCTATTCTTTTCATCATTTTATTGCTGTTCTGCGCACTTTTCTGATGTAGATTTTCGGTTTTTCCAAGGTTTGGCACCTTTAGCAACGCCATTTTGTATACATGCGGCTTGGATAAAAGCCGGACAGTCGGACCGATCCGGAATAAAAAATTGTCGGACCTGATCAAAATTTATCGGACATGTCCGTCGGACCGACGTATTTCGGGAAGTCTGCTCTTCCCAATTAAGTTAGGTAAACTTACGGGTCACCCAGTTTACACCAAACCTTTCAAATAAACAACTAAATAACTCACAGTCTGCATCAAGTTGATCTTGTTTCGATGTTAACTGTTTCATTAGGATATCCAGTTGACCTAGCTGAGACTCGAACCTGGACACCTGGCAAATATGTTGCTCCCTCTCGTTAGCCTGGATCTTCTCCTGACGCTCCGACTCTCTCACCTTCTTCTCTAATGAATAGTTAGCTAACTGAAGAACAAAATATCAATGTGATTATGAAACATAGGCATCGGAGGTCTCGTGGTTACACTGTCTGCCTCTCAACCCAGCAATCATGGGTTTGAGACCTACTAGGGTTACGACCATGTTTCTTCATATTATCAGTACTGTGAACTCAGGAGTGGTAGAAATAAGGCTTAAGCTTCAAACTTTCATTACAAATAAATAGTAAGTTTAAACAAAAAATATTGTAAAAACACTTCTTGATTCTGGACAAGTGTTTCAAGATTATTATGTAACTGTGCAGGCATTTCTGGATATTGTACAAGCATTTCTAGAAACTGTACAAGCATTTCAAAAGACAGCATATGCATTTCTAGATAATGTCTACAAGCAATTCTAGATAATGTTCAAGCATTTCTATACAAATTTCTATACAAATAGTTATCTCTCTTTTTTTAAAGTAACTGTCAACCCCATCACATGCTCATGTCAATATCTAAGAGCTGCAGCAGTTTACTGATATATACTAGCCACTTACTTGAAGTCTTCTAATTTCATCCTTCAGGGCATCTTTCTCTTTCTCTGCCATCTTTCTATACACCTGCTGTTGAGACTGTAAAAATATACAAGAAATAAATTTAGTGGCAGCATGGCCAAGTGGTTTACATGTCAGACTAGTAATCTAATGATCGCAAGCATGGGTTTAAAGCCTTTCAAGGGCAAGTTGTTGTTTCCTTGAGCAAGAAACTTAACACTCATTGCTCAGTACTGGTTGGTTCTAGGAACGGATTTGAAAGTGTGTCTATAACAGTCATCGAATTTAGCACTGGCCTGGTGGCCCATGGCCAGTGAAAATTAGTTCGGGCCAGTGTACATTTTAAGAAAATGTAGTTAAATATATAGTAGAATAAATTCAGAACTTGAATTCGGGCCAGTAAATTCAAAACCTTAAATTCAATGACTGCTATAAGCTTCTAACTTCCTAAGCAATTGAAATAAAATAAATTCTGCATAAACCAAATAGATTTATTGAAATATACTTTAGGTACAAGCATTTAGTCAAAAGTAGAAAATTTCAAACTAACAAAAAAAAAATCTTCGAAATGCATTAATTAACTAAGCTTGAAATGAAAATAGGTTTGGAAAATTTTCAATTACATCAAAAAAAGAAATACTGTCAATTCACTTCATTTTGTTGGCATGAAATTTCGTGGTTTTGTCACAAAAGGGTAATTTCAGCAATGTTTTGTTAAAAAATGGGAAAAAATGCATGACTGAAATTTTGCAGTGATTAAATGAATGAAAACAATCACTGTCTAGGATGGCATCTTCAAACATTTTAAGCACTATCACAGTGAATATATAAGCCCTTATTTTCAAAGATTTTATAATTTTTCATTCAATATTTTGCAACTTTCAACTGGGAATTTTTTTCTGTGGATTGGGAAAAAAATATAGTATTTTCAATTGGGAATATGACCAAATATTAGCAACAAAATAAGCCAAAAAAAACATAATACTTACAGCCTCTACTTGATAGTCCCTCATCTTCTCCTCTAGTTGCCTCCTTGTCTCCCTCAACTCAACCTCGTGCCTCTCACCAAGGTTAGCCACCTTACCAGATTCTTGATCCTGTATTTTAAATCTTTGTCACAGAACAATTTTCTCCTTAGAAGTCTTTTAATATTTACTTATCAATCTGTAATGGTGACTTAAAATTTATACTTAAAGTATAACTTGCTCTTTTTAATGACATTTGATTATAATGACATTAACAGCACACCAACATATTTGTTCAGTCCCATCTTTATTTTCCATATCAACTTAATATCATTTGGATCTGGTTGTATTTTTGGACACTTGTAATACCTGCCAGGTGACCATACATTAATGCTACTTTTTTTAGGAATTCCTATAGAAGTGTAGCCTTCACCTTGAGGTACAGGCACAATATGCTGTTAAGCATTTTGATTTATGTAGAATTATTTCAAACTTCATTTATAAATGACAAAGTTTTGGAATGGAAATAATTGTGGATGTCTGTCATTGTATCCAAACCAACATCCAATGGTTTATGAGCTTCATTCCATGGCCTCTACACAGTCAGAAAACCAAAGATCAGTCCATAACTCAATCTTTTTTAACTAGCATATTTTACTGCTGCATGTTGACAATGGAAAACTTGTCTAAGCCAATTCTTTTTGGATTGTATATCCAAGAAACTTACACTTCAGTAGCTGACAGAAAGTTCTACAAGCTCTTAATTCACAAGATAGAGCCCAACCACAGCCTTACCTTTTCTGTCATGATTTTGATCCAAGACAAAGTGTCAAACTAATATCATTTAGATGTCACTTCAGTTCTTAGTCTGACAGTAAATAATTTAATTACCCAAAAAAGCAACAACAATAAATACCAAAAAAAAAACAAGTAAAAAGCTACAATTTCATGTTACCAGTTTCCACCCCATGTTGTATCTCTCATTGATCAGTTTTTCTATTTTCTTTTCATTCTCTACAGCCAGTTCTCTTCTCATTTTTAGCTCCTCTATGATCTCATATGTCAAAGTACTGAACCTCATTTTGTCTGCTCTGCTAAAAGCTGGACCTGAGAATTTTGTTAACACCAGTTACAATTTTAAAACTACTGTAACTAACACAATAACTCACTCTCTTTAAATATTTGATACCTGAGAATAAACCTTTTTTCACATGCAAAATGATGAGCGGTTTCATTATGACCAGATAGTTGTGTCAAATCCCCTGGCCAACTGAGTTGATATACTTTCTGTAATTTCATTGCTCGTTTTTTTATATATGTATATAACAAGAGCACTGCACAGGGTGTACGTTAAGGCTTTTTCATTAAAATAACAATTTTTGACAAAATTCTAAGTTAAAAAGGAGCATAACTCCAAAAATATAGCTTTCAGAATAATGCCCCTTGTCTGACAACTGCACATAGTCAAGTTAAGCAAATATTCCAAGTTTCATATTGATAATTTTTTAAATGTTTGAATGATAGGCTATTTTAAAGTTTTTCCAAGACAACAATCACAATGATGATGACAATAACAACTAGTATAATGACACAGCAGTCATAATAGCAGTGTTTTATTTTCACTTTTGGAGGAAGGTGGTCGGTGCCTTTTGAAGGGGGAAAAATGCAGTAGGAGGGGGATTTTATTTGTTTACTTATTTTACATTGTTTTCTTTGTGGTGGAAAAGGGGAGCAACTCTTGCAACACAAGTTTAAAATACGTCTCTTTTTCTTAATATACTGATCTAAAATTTGATGCGTCATATGTAAAACTTATTGGGTAGCTCCCCTTACCAACCAGAGAACGATTTGTAAACAACCTTGCTTAACAGTAACTCTTACAGGCATTAAATAAAACATTTTTCAGCAGTTAGTTGCAAAAAAAAAAAATATTTATTGCAAGAAAATTCAGGCTGCCATATAGGAGGAAATTTAGGCTTTGAAGGGGAAAAAACATACTGTTTTGAGTTGGGGGGAATGGGGCAAAATTTCGCCTAATATTTTGGTGAAAAAAAAAACACTGTTATTATTATAATACATTCGGACATTATTCTGACATTTTTCATCAACATACCAGAACTTGTAGCATCTCCTTTACAGTCAGTTTCCCTCTCCATATTGTTACTGCAATGTATACAAACAAATTTCCAAGCAATTAAAAATTTAGTATCTGCTACACAGTTTTACCCATTACCCCTGTCTTAGTTTTACTAAAAAATAACTTTATAGGTAATTTTAAATTGCTTGGAAATTACACATAGACAAACAATTTCCTTTTCATATGAAAATGTGATACCACTAAATATTCATCAGACTTTACACATGGGTCTTTTTTAATTTGTTTGTTTGTTTGTTTCATTTTACGCCTTTTCCCAACAAAATTTCAGTCATACAGGTGGGTAGTTTCCTAACCTTTGTTCCTGGAGAGTTACACCAGTACTAGTCTACCTTCCTCCAAACTAAACTACCAAAGCATCTCCCAGGATCAAACCCACGCCAGAGAGGTAACTGGATTAGAAGTCATCGATTCTTACCCCTCGACCACGGATAAAATCTAAATTTGATATAAAGATTTTTCATGTGATGACTCTGTGAAATATTTTCTAAAAGTGATACCAGCCTGCAGATCTTGGACAAGTTCCCATAGAGTGCGTGTGGGTATTACTGAATATGCATGCATTGCAAAATATTATTTTCTTTTCATCATAACCTTCTTGATATTCCTCTAATAAGGCAGTGACATCATAAACATGATGTCACTTCCTTTCCAGACATATCTGACATAATTCCATCAGAAGCAAAGATTTTCAAGACAAAAATACCACAAAGCTTCACATTCACACAAGTTGAAGTACATGTACTCTGATACAGATTTTCAAATTTTAGATACTTGATGTCATAAGTTTAAATGGTCATGTGATTCGGATAAACCGCATGTTTCTTGTTATTTGTGAAACAAATACATGTATGTGATATGGAAAATAACTCCATTAGTCACTAAGATATTTATTTACTGATTTATTTGCAAGTACGGAACAACAAGCAGTTTAATTTTGTCTTGTGTGTAAATTACTGAACACAGTGCTCACAATGATTAAAACAACACAGTTATCTGATTATTATAGCATTACAAATTTATCTAAATACAGTTATAGTAGTAAAATAAATAATTTTATACATCTAAATAAATAAAATGATTAATCAATAATTAATTAATCAATCAATATATCAATCAATCAATTCATTAAGCCAATTTATCTAAATACAGTTATAGTAGTAAAATAAATAATTTTATACATCTATATAAATAAATAAATAAAATGATTAATCAATAATTAATTAATCAATCAATATATCAATCAATCAATTTATTAAGTCAATCAATCATTTATCAAATAGATAGATAGATAAATAAATAAATAGCTCTTCTAGTATTTTAGGAATGAGCAGGCAGATTGGCACAAAACGGCAGAAATGCTTCACCATGTAGCTGAACAAGTTTGTATTGAAACCAAGCGTAAAAAGTTTGGGATTTTGAGTAAAGTTCTGAGTAGAAAGACCCTGCTTAGTTTGAGGAAAGACGTAAAAATGCACATGTCACGTCATAACTCTTTATAAAATGTTTTTTGCATAAACCTCATATTCGTCTGAAAAAGTCATGATGTGATTGATGGTATTTAATTGTTGTAACATATTAAATCTAACAGTCCTACCTTAAAACTATTATAAGCACAAGAAAGAAATTGCTTATTAAAAAAATCACGACATCTTCCTTCGTCTGCACATCCGGGCTATTTACGCAATTCGTACCAACTAAATTTCGAACCAGACAATGTCCTGCGGACCATTCACATACGATAATATGTGTACGTTCGTATATTTACATTACTGGTACACTGTCATAGGATGTAAATTATTTTGTAATAAACGTAATTTTCAGCATTTAATTAGAGAGTGGTTTTTTAACCAAAAGCAATCTATTTCTTTAGAAGAGTCCCAAGACAAAAACTAAGTTTGCATCTGGGACATAAGATAACTTATGTCCCAGGTTTGCATGTATGATTTCTGAGAGTGAGATAGGCATAATCAAGTAAATATGTACATGAAGATAGTAAACTAGATACAGCATTAAAATATTCCTTCTGAATTTGGTAGCTTCCTTTATTATGTTTATAGTATTATTTTATATATACTTTATATTTCCCAAGGTTAAAAATTACTTCAATTCTTTAAATATATTGCCATCACATTCAGCACGTGCTTAGCCTTTCAGGTAGTATTTTACTAGTCCCACACCTTCACAGTCATTGTTAGTTAGGCCGCAATGTTAATTGTTTACATGTATACAATCGGTTGTAAACCCCCGTTGTTTCATGTATAATTATGTATATTTTGTACATTGAATCGTACATTGAATTGAAGTTTTGATTTGGCCGTATTTTGAAGTCGGAATAATCTGGGCAAAGTATAAGCCACTGCGTCCTAGGGGAAAATATAACATGTATGTCATGAATATAATTACCAAAAGTAATAATAAATCTAAGAGTATACATGTTTATCTGTATAGATGACTTTAATAGGAAATGTGTGCAGTTTTTAAATAGTGACATCATTTTGTAGGGGGCTGCGTTTAATGAAAGTTATACTTAAAATTTCATTAATATTACAAGTTTGTGGATTGTAAACTAAGTTTTTATCTAACCAGTTGCCCCTTAGAACTTTACCACTGTGACTTGCACTGTGACTTGCACTTTTCATTCGTCGGTGGTTCTACTCAGATTCTCTTTCGACAAGGAAGGACACCCGAGGTATTCCTTAGAAAGTCGCCATATGTCCTTTACAGTGTTCATGGTGCCGACGTTTCTTAAAACCCAAATCAATCAATCAATCCATCAATCAATCAATCAAATTGTGCCCAGCGTACATCGACATGCAAGAGAGACTTTATATAAATATGTAACGAAACATTTTTTTGTCTTTCAGGTTATTTATTACGTTAGGCTTATGTGATGATAAATTTAATTCACATTATTTATTCAAAGGTACATTATGTCTCAGTTATGTATCTATAAAAATGGCAAATACATGCGTTTAATAATGCTATAAAAACGGATTTAGACTATGAAGGATGCTTTTACCCGTATATGAGTGCGTGAAATGTTAAACATTTCGTGATAAGGTAGCAAAATGTAAACAAATTTGTATATAGTAAGTTCAATAAAACACGCCTTTTCAAGCTTTCGCTTCAGAAAAAAGAAGATTTTATAGGAGAGATTTACCAGTGGCCAATATTCTAAAAATAGAATTGCTGATAAGCACTGACCATAGCAACCGTTGCTGGTCGTACATCCTCTTTGTACTACCTAGTCATTTTACATAAGAAAACTATGGTGTGTATGTCTATTAAGAAATAAATATGAGCTCTGTTTCAATAAAGTAGAGGTTTTGATGCTAAAGCATCATTAGACCCCGAATAAAAAATGATTGTATTATCATAAATTTAAGAAAATATCAGTTAAATGGTTCATGAATAAAGAAAAGATTAACAATATGTTAAGTAACTATTTATTTACAATAAAGACATATGTGAAACAAACTTGCTTAGAAATATTGTCAAGAAACTGTTATCATTTTTTAAATCAGCAAAAAATAACGTACACTTAATTCATCGTAAACTTAATTCATCGCGAATAAAACAGGTGATTGAAAATAATTAAAGTAAAGCATTAACATTAAGCTTGCAAAGTGACTGGGAAAATATGTTTAATTATTGAAAGAAACGATGCAATTCTATTGTACTTTTAAAGGTACTGACTACAAAATTATATAAACAAAACAATCTTTCTTATCTCATATTTCCTATTTATTTATTTTTTATTGAAAATAAATAAAACTGTAGGGAAAAGAAATCTTCAAACAATTATAAAAACTGTAGGCAAAAGTAATATTCGAACAATTATAAAGACATTGTTTAGATATTTGTAATAATGTGTGGCCTAAAAAAAGTTATAATTAGTTAACTACATCAAATATATAATGCCTAGCTTATAAGTATGATATAGTTTTAGAGGTGTACCAGTATTCTGAAATAAATTCACGGAGGTCATTATCATATCTACCTGATCCCAGATTTTTTTCCAACCACAGATGTGACACATGACTATTTTGAGTAATTATGTTGCCTTTTCTTTTTTATATTGGCTGCTGTAAACATGTTTAACTGGGGATTTTGTCAACTTTTTAAATAAATTAAATTTATCCTAAACAATTTCAAATAGCACCTGTCGGTCAAACACCATTTTAACAGTCAATCTTTTGAAATATAAAGTCAATTCAGCTCAAATTGACTATGAAAATATGAGCATAATGTCACTTTAACTTGCTAAATACTTAAAACTGAACATGAACTAAGCATAAAGTTTTAAATTATATTTATGTTAACAACACTCAGTTTTGGGTCTTAAGCATACATTTAACAATGGCTAAAATATAATACCCTTGAATCATAAAACATATTTACATTGACAGGGTGAAAAAAGGGAAAATGAAAATGAAACAAAACTGAGCAATTAGCAGGCATATTTCACATAAAAATGATAATTCATAGAACACATGTAGCGAGTTGTTTCAAGATTGATATAGACATAAAAATTAAAGTACATGTAGATGTTTAGCAAAAATTAAACCCTTTATAACATCACACTTATCTTATATATAAAATATATCAATACTATTTAGAAAATAGTTTTGTATTTTTTTTCTTCATTTTGAATATTACAAAAAATATATGTTCAAATAATTCTGATCTTTAAAACTTTGCCCCAGGAACATCATCTTATGTTAACTTTACAGAAAATGCTATCATTGTTTACATGTTGTTTGTACGACCTTCTAAGATTGTGTGTATACGTAGTCCACACAGCAGTTATCAGTGACGTGGTGGTAAATCTCTCCTATACGTTAAATAGCAAATGACGCAACATCCGTCCGTACGTTTTTTTATTTTTGAAAAATGTAAAATACTAAATCACAAGAAAGGGACTTATTTCCAAATAGCTAAAAGCTCAACTATATACCCTTTTAAAAGGATATCAAGAAAAAAAGAGAAAGATTTGAACATTAAAAATGAAAGCATTTTTTAAAAAGTTTGATTGGCCTTTTTAATAATTTTAAGGAAGGGAAACAACTTAACAAATTCTTTAGTATAAAGTAATCTCGAGTGCTTTCCCTTTTATGGCTATACAGATCGCTGCCGTGCCCCCCAACAGTGATTTTATGATCTACAAAACATGATGATCATTCCCACTAAATACAGATTTTTTTTAATTGAATTATCTTATCACTAAAACCAAGTTATTCCGTCTTGCTCGATTTAACACGCAGTTTAAGATTATGTAACAGATATTATAAACAGTGCACAAGTCCTTGAAATCCTACGGACGCATGTGTTTGTGGTTGACGGGGTGTGGATATAATTCATGTTTAATGATTCAATTCTTTCATTTACGACAACATAAGACACATGCCCTGGGCCTAGAAACACATATACATTTTGTTTCACCACAATAAGAAACACGGGATAGAACCCCGTATGTATCTCAAAAATGTGGTAAAAAGTATGTGTGAATTTCCGCTGCTCCAGATGTGAAGCTAAAACTTTTTAAACAGTTCTATAAAATTCAATCACTTTTTAAGAAAACCGAAATGTGATTCTACCCTCCTGACTCTCCTTTATATTACTCATTTTTGTTTTGATTTCTATGTAGTCTTCATCGAGATATTCTTTCCGTCGTGGGTTCTGGTGTGTCCAAAACATGCAATGTGTTTGAAGAAAATGTCACTAAAAGGACTTAAACGGATTAAGTAGCAACATAATTACGGATCACTTTCATAAAGCAATCTATAATTTATTCTTTTGTGTATCATTCTGTAATAGTAATAAAAACTATTATGCAAAATAGACACATTTTCACGGACGAGCTTGAATAACATAGTATCCATATAGAAAGAGATAAAAGACATTCTGCATATGAAAGGCATTGAAAATACGTAGATATGGTGAAAAGGCCTTGCTTATTTTGATTTACTGCCGTCGTGTGTACTGCAATCATTCCCTTTTATGCCGTCAAACATAATCAGTTAACTAATTATTCACTCGACTGCACTGACTGCTTAATAGGGGAGTAATGTGAATCGTGTTTGAATTTGGTATGATACTGTAAGGCCGCGTCTACACCTATCCAGGTGACATCCAAGAAGGTAATTTCTTGCAAGAAAATTAGGCCGCGTCTACACCTTTTCAAGTTTCTTACATGTTACATTTAAATAAATGGCCCTTACAACATATAATCAGGCACAATTTTTACTGAAATGTTTTATTAAGATTGTCCAGGATTTATACCTTTATAAATATATACTTTATTGAGACTTGATGGAGACAGGTATTTTTTTTCATATATGTAAAAATTGTTTGAAAACCCGTTTTATCTTTGTAACAGGTGTCCCATTCGTGTTTAGATATTACAATATTTTTGATAAAGGGTTTGCATGGTCTGACCCCCAAGCGTCTATGGTTTCTTACGCCAGTTACAATTTTCAGGGGAGGTTACTCTATCTGGCTTAATAATGAAAGGTAGGAGTAATTTCCCTTTGGTTTCTTGTGCTATTTGCAAATTGCAGGAGAGGTCACTTTATCTGACTTAATGAAAGGTTAGAGTGATTTCCCTTTGGTTTCTTACGCCATTTGCATCTTTCAGGGGAGGTTACTCTATCTGACTTAATATTTTAAGGTAAGAGTGATTTCCCTTTGTTTTCTTCAGGGGAGGTTACTCTATCTGGATTAATAATTTAAGGTTAGAGTGATTTCCCTTTGTTTTCTTCAGGGGAGGTTACTCTATCTGGCTTATTAATGAAAGGTAAGAGTGATTTCCCTTTGTTTTCATCAGGGGAGGTTACTCTATCTGGCTTATTAATGAAGGTTAGAGTGATTTCCCTTTGTTTCTTCAGGGGAGGTTACTCTATTTGGCTTATTAATGAAAGGTAAGAGTGATTTCCCTTTGTTTTCATCAGGGGAGGTTACTCTATCTGACTTAATAATGAAAGGTAAGAGTGATTTCCCTTTGTTTTCTTCAGGGGAGGTTACTCTATCTGGCTTATTAATGAAAGGTTAGAGTGATTTCCCTTTGTTTTCTTCAGGGGAGGTTACTCTATCTGACTTAATAATGAAAGGTAAGAGTGATTTCCCTTTGTTTTCTTCAGGGGAGGTTACTCTATCTGGCTTATTAATGAAAGGTAAGAGTGATTTCCCTTTGTTTTTTTTCAGGGAGGTTACTCTATCTGACTTATTAATGAAAGGTAAGAGTGATTTCCCTTTGTTTTCATCAGGGGAAGTTACTCTATCTGGCTTATTAATGAAAGGTAAGAGTGATTTCCCTTTGTTTTTTTCAGGGAGGTTACTCTATCTGACTTATTAATGAAAGGTAAGAGTGATTTCCCTTTGTTTTTTTCAGGGGAGGTTACTCTGACTTATTAATGATGGTAAGAGTGATTTCCCTTTGTTTTCTTCAGGGGAGGTTACTCTGACTTCTTAATGAAAGGTAAGAGTGATTTCTCTTTGTTTTCTTCAGGGGAGGTTACTCTATGTGACTTATTAATGAAAGGTAAGAGTGATTTCCCTTTGTTTTCTTCAGGGGAGGTTACTCTATCTGGCTTATTAATGAAAGGTAAGAGTGATTTCCCTTTGTTTTTTTCAGGGGAGGTTACTCTTTCTGGGTTATTAATGAAAGGCAAGAGTGATTTCCCTTTGTTTTCTTCAGGGGAGGTTACTCTATCTGGCTTATTAATGAAAGGTTAGAGTGATTTCCCTTTGTTTCTTCAGGGGAGGTTACTCTATCTGGCTTATTAATGAAAGGTAAGAGTGATTTCCCTTTGTTTTCATCAGGGGAGGTTACTCTATCTGGCTTATTAATGAAAGGTAAGAGTGATTTCCCTTTGTTTTTTTTCAGGGAGGTTACTCTATCTGACTTATTAATGAAAGGTAAGAGTGATTTCCCTTTGTTTTCATCAGGGAAAGTTACTCTATCTGGCTTATTAATGAAAGGTAAGAGTGATTTCCCTTTGTTTTTTTCAGGGAGGTTACTCTATCTGACTTATTAATGAAAGGTAAGAGTGATTTCCCTTTGTTTTTTTCAGGGGAGGTTACTCTGACTTATTAATGATGGTAAGAGTGATTTCCCTTTGTTTTCTTCAGGGGAGGTTACTCTGACTTCTTAATGAAAGGTAAGAGTGATTTCTCTTTGTTTTCTTCAGGGGAGGTTACTCTATGTGACTTATTAATGAAAGGTAAGAGTGATTTCCCTTTGTTTTCTTCAGGGGAGGTTACTCTATCTGGCTTATTAATGAAAGGTAAGAGTGATTTCCCTTTGTTTTTTTCAGGGGAGGTTACTCTTTCTGGGTTATTAATGAAAGGCAAGAGTGATTTCCCTTTGTTTTCTTCAGGGGAGGTTACTCTATCTGGCTTATTAATGAAAGGTAAGAGTGATTTCCCTTTGCTTTTTCAATGCATTTGCAATTTTCAGTGGGGTTTACACTATCAGATAGACGTAATAATAGTGTGTTTACCGGCCCCTAACACAAATTGAATTTTTCGGGGGAGGTTACTCTAAGAAATATTAGATAAGTATCTTATTAATAAAGATTGGGAAAAGATAACTTCACACGTTCAGAAATATCCTTTTTAATTCCAGTACAATTTTATTGTTTTTCAAAATAATTTGCATACAAAAATACTTGTAATTGTTTTTGTTTACAAAATCAATGATATCAATCAACTGCATAAAAGACATGATACAATATTTAATATGAAGTTAGGTGCTTCCTATGGCACAAAATCAAACTTAGTGAAGTTATGATATTTCAAGTATTCTCTAAGACTCAAACTAAGTTAAGATGTTTCAAGTATTCTTCAAATCTCAAACCAAGTTAAGATATTTCAAAAGTGGTTCCAGACTCAAACTAAGTTAAGATACTTCAAGTGTTTTTTCCAGACTCAAACTAAGTTAAGAAATTTCAAGTATTCTTCTAGACACAAACTAAGTTAAGTTAATAAGTATGGTTCCAGACTAAGATATTTAAACTATTGTTCCAAACTCAAACTTAGCAATGTTATGATATCTCAAGAATTCTTCAAGACTCAAACTAAGTTAAGATATTTCAAAAGTTGTTCCAGGCTCAGACTAAGTTTAGATATTTCAATTATTATTCCAGACTCAAACTAAATTAAGACTCAAATTAAGTAAAGATATTTCAAGTGTTGTTCCAGACACAAGCTAAGTTAAGAAATTTCAAGTGTTGTCCCAGACTCAAACTCAGTTAAGATGTTTTAAGTATTCTTCATGACTCAAACTAAGTAAAGATTTTTCAAGTATTGTTCCAGACTCAAACTAAGTAAAGATATTTTAAGTATTATTCCAGACTCAAACTAAGTCAAAATATTTCAAGTATTGTTCAAGACCCAAACTAAGTCAAGATATTTCAAGTATTGTTCAGACTCAAACTAAGTAAAGATATTTCAAGTATTGTTCCAGACTCAACCTAAGTTAAGTTAGTTCAAGTGTTAGTTCAAGTGTTGTTCCAGACTCAAACAAAGTTAAGATAGTTCAAGTGTTGTTCAAGACAAAAGCTAAGTTAAAAGATTTCAAATATTGATTCAGACTCAAACTTAGTCAAGATATTTCAAGTATTGTTCCTGACTCAAGCTTAGTTAAGATATTCCAAGTGGTGTCCCAGACTCAAACTCAGTTAAAATGTTTCAAGTATTCTTCAAGACTCAAACTTAGTTAAGATATTTTAAGTTTTGTCCCAGACCCAAACTCAGTTAAGATGTTTCAAGTATTGTTCAAAAACTCAAACTCAGTTAAGATATTTCAAGTATTGTTCCAAGCTCAAACTCAGTTAAAATGTTTTAAGTATTGTTCAAAAACTCAAACTCAGTAAGATATTTCAAATATTGTTCAAAAACTCAAACTCAGTTAAGATATTTCAAGTATTGTTCAAAACTCAAACTCAGTTAAGATATTTCAAGTATTGTTCAAAAACTCAAACTCAGTTAAGATATTTCAAGTATTGTTTCAAACTCAGTTAAAATGTTTTAAGTATTGTTCAAAAACTCAAACTCAGTTAAGATATTTCAAGTATTGTTCCAAACTCAAACTCAGTTAAAATGTTTTAAGTATTGTTCCAAACTCAAACTCAGTGAAGTTGTTAAGTATTGTTCAAGACTCAAACTCAGTTAAGATATTTCAAGTATTGTTCAATACTCAAACTAAGTTAAGATAGTTCAAGTGTGTTCCAGACACAAGCTAAGTTAAAAGATTTCAAATATTGATTCAGACTCAAACTAAGTCAAGATATTTCAAGTATTGTTCCAGACTCAAACTAAGTTAAGATATTTCAAGTATTGTTCAAGACTCAAGCTAAGATAAAATATTTCAAGTATTTTTCCAGACTTAAGCTAATTTCAGATATTTCAATTACTGTTCCAGACTCAAACTAAGTTAAGATTTTTCAAGTATTGTTCAAAACTCAAACTTTGTCAGGATATGTTAATTATTGTTCAAGACTCAATTAAGTTCAGATATTTCAATTATTCTTCATAACTCAACTTTTGTTAAAATATTTTAAGTTTTGTTCCAGGTTCAAACTAAGTTAAGATATTTCAAGTGATTTTCCAGACACAAGTTAAATTATTTCAAGTAGTGGTTTTCATTAAAACTAAGCTTTTTTTTATGTACGTATAGATATTAAAGCAGTTCCCACAACACAAATTAATTTAATTTTTTTCCCCAAATATATTAATGTTTCAAACTATGAAAGGACATTGTTAGAATTATTAAGAATTTTAAGGATGTTGAGATATTTTAAATATTGTCCAGAACTGAAATCGATTTTAACAAATCTGTTTAAAGAAATATTTACAAAAGCAAAGAAGTTTCCAAGATACAAGATAGATTTAAAATGTCAAATGTTGTTCTTTAAAATATTCCAGATACATGTATATATAAACTAGTATACAAAATTTTAATGGTTTACCCTCTGTTTACCCTTGACACAAATTATAGCCAACTATTTTAAATAATACTTTAAAAATCGTGATTCCATATGTCTATAGTATTTTCATATTTTTATATGTACTAAGTGAAAAGATTCTAATCAAAGCATTTATTATATACCTATAAATTTTCTCCCTAAAATACACGCAAATATTGAAGCGCAAATACCCTTCAACGGATAGAAATTTCCGTATTATGTTAGTGACAAATACGGTACCATATATGGAAGTGCCGGACTATTTTTGACGTTGGTTCCGATCTTAGCTTTGTATAACGTTGCATTTGGAAACGGGAACCAAAATTATTAAAGGCGTGGCCTATTTGCAAGAATTACGTATTCATCCGTCAGTCATGAATTTATTTCTTGACAACTACATTTCATTTTCTGAATAAAACGAAAAGGTATATAATAAAAGGAAAATTATGTTGTAGTAGCTTTCTGAGACTATGTATTTTTCTACTCGCAAAGTTGGAAAATTGATATCTCGCTCGACCTTCGGTCTCGCGAGATATTAATTTTCCACCGCTGCTCGTAGCAAAATACAGAGCCTCAGAAAGCTACTACAACATAATATTCCGTATTTATCATTAAATCCACCCTATAAATTGGTTGAAATATTTCAAGTTCTGTATACTTGTAAAAAAGGAAGTATCCAATTTTGACTATAGTGTGTTCCTTTAAATTGTTTTTGATGTTAAATTTAATATTGCAGAAGAATTTGTAAAAGCAAGTATGACCAAAGGGAGACCACTCTTGCCTATAATAATTAAGTAACGGTGTAACCTCCCCTTAAAATTGAAATGAAGTCAAAGACCAAAGGGTGACTACTCTCCCTATTGATAATTAAACATTATGCCTTTTGCGGCTAAATTTTCACAACCAAATCTTATTACTTTTGATTGATATTTGTTGGAAGTTTTACAGTAGCATTATAAAAGTCATTTTCCCCAAAAGTTAATGTTAGTACCGAAGATGTGTGAGAGTTATCAGTTAGAAAAATATAACAAGTGGTAATGGAGTGTAAACTGACGGGAAAATGACTTTTTTTTATCATTTTATACTTGGTTTAAACAATATTTATTTCTTCATCAATATTTACAGACAAAATTACAATATATAAATTGCATTCAGGATTGAGTAGACATGGGAGAAAGGGAGATAAATAGACAAAAAAAGAGATCAGAATGGAGACAAAAGTGGAGTAGAGGGTGGGGGGGGGGGATGGGGGGGTCACTGTGATATAATGGAAAGTGTAGGTCCTATTTTAGAAAATTAAAAGAATTAAATCATTTTATACTTGTTTTACTGAAGAGAAGTCTCCTTTGGTCCGTTCTTATCATTTGAATTTTCAGGGGAGATCAATCTGTATTTTAAAACAAGTAGCCTCCCTTTTCGCTTGATGTAATTTGCAAAACAATAAATAAATAAATAAATAAATGAATGAATAAATAAATAAATAAAGATAAGTAAATAAATAAATTTAAAAAAACTTTAAAAAATTAAAACAGGCAAGTAAAGTTAAAAAATTGATAGAATAACGTATCAAAAGCAAACAAAAGAAAGCTAAATGATCCTAGCCCCCACCCCTTTTTTTAGCTTTTTGTCAGATCATATAAAAATTGAAAACAAAATCAACAATAAAAAAAATCAACAAAAAAAAACAAGCATAAACGCATGCATCGCCGGATACCCACAGTTGATTAACAAGTAATCAAGTTAAACGTTAAGGGTTAGGCAGTGGGTATCAGTGGCTATCCGGCGATGAAATGCAGGAGGATTTGCTTGGAAATGAAAATGATTAAGTAACCCTTTGTGACTCCTGATTTAAAGCATTTAAAAGAAAAAAAATGGAACAAATGATACTTCAAAATATAAAGGAACACATTATATCACGTATATGGTTGATAATATTATCGGAAGAAGACTTGTCAAGCTTCCGTTTTTGAATACGTTTCACAATTTAGGGAATATAACTTGAATAAAATCAAATTTGAAATTGGTCAGCCAATGGTTTAGAGCCTGGTCAATATGCATGGACGTGCAGTTTGGCCTGGCTGCATACTGGTGGCAAAGGCTGGACACTTTATGTCATGCATGTTATAGGTAAACAACTAAATGGTCACTTGTGACAATATTATTCTTTCATTCCATTTCTTGTTACCTTTTTTCAATTTGTTTTTGTTTTCATTTATTTTTGTTTTTATTTATTTTATTTTATATTTTTTATTTTATCTTATTTCATTATTTTTGTTTTCATTTTATTTCATTATTGTTTATTTCATTTCATTTTGTTGTTTTTATTCTATTTCATTCATAGTGTTATTTCATTCTTTTACATCATTATTGTTCTTCTGATCGTTATTACAATATTTTAATATTTTATTTCATTTTTTCATCATTGCATGTGTTTGAATGATGAAATATTTCATTGTTGGAGTTATCATTATGTTTTCATTATATCTAAATCTTAAGAAATTTCAAATGAATGTTTCTATCATGATGTCGTTAAATTATCATTATTTCTCTTTGTACGGCCTAGTATGTCTTTATTAACTATTGAATGTTACTTATTACACTTCTTGAAATATACATTGTAAAAAATGTGCATCATTCATTTCTGCAATTTTACTATTGCCATTATGTTAACAGTACAGTATGTTTGCATATATATTAAGTCTTAATAAATGTACATACGTTCCTGATCAAATTTTACTTATTACACCACTTGAAATATACATTGCCAAAAAGTGCATTATTCATTATTGCAATTATACTAATTATTGCCATTACAATACATTGGCATTACACTATGTTGGTAAATAGAAGATGTACAATGTAAAAAGCAAATAAAATATCCCTTCTATTCTGTTCACATCACGGCATTTATGAAGGTGTTATTTTTTCAAGCTCATGTAGAAAATCCAATCGAGCTAACACCTTTTATGGTTTTCATTACTACGCCAAAAACTTATTACTTCATATTTGCCATAAATATAAGACAGTTACATGGTAATATATTTCTTAAACTTGGCAGAAAAAAAAAACACCATTCAGAAGTTGAACATGACATTTTCAGAAAGATACCAAATCGTATCAGGTGGATTAAAATCTCTTTGTCACATATGTTGTAACGGCATGCAGTAGTTCCAAACCGGAAGCATAGTTATTTTGCTGACTGTAAAGAGGGTGGTGTTTTCTTCATTCCTTCACCTGCTCAATTTACCATGTTCCGTATTTCTGAAATGTAAAGATCACTGATACACCTGCATTGTAAAAATTATATTCAACTTAGAATCAACTGTTTTTCCTTAAAGGCACATTATGCCTCAGAAATTAATATTTTTTCCTACATTAGGCAGTGCAAACATGAGTATTATAACGTTCAAATAATGCTTTAAAGCATGTTAGATGCTTATTAGCAAAATAAAGTATGGCTGAATGTGAAAATATTTGTTTTAAAGGTCGCAAAATGTAAACACAGTAGTATTTTAACTTCCACACAAAATACTAAATCACTAAAACTGTTTTCAAAAAGCAAAAGATTATTCAGATAAATGACCAATGAATATCTGTTTTGAAACTATAATAGGACACCAAAAATAAAAAGCTTTTCAGATATAAAAATAAAAACATTTTTTGGGGCATAATGGGCCTTTAAAGCTGCACACCTTAATACCAGCAAACAAACCGTTTAAGAAATAACTCTTCAGAAAAAAATGAACAAAGAGTTTATTAGACGCCACGCACTAAAAAAACTAGAACTATCACTAAATGTGATTAATACCCCCACAAGACTGCTTCGGAAATGAGGATGTTACTAGTAACAGAATATCTTTTAAAAGAATTGAAATATAGAGTTATGGTTGTGGCCTTGTGGGCAATTAAAGATAGTTGTGGTTCTTGTATATTGCATTTCCTTTCAATGTGGTTGGCCATTGATGAAGTTTTATTGAATTACTCTGTAATAAGTCCAGAAAGACAAAGAAAAGGAACAAAGGGCAATAACTCTACAAATACTGAAGATGGAGTTATAGTTCTTGTGCACTGCACTTCCTCTTTTTGTGCTTGACCATTGTATGAAGTTGTTTTGAATTTCAACCAGTACGTTTTAAGTTATGCTCCAGACAAGGAAAAGTATCAAAGGGCAGTAACTCTGTATTTTGTCAAAATGGAGTTATGGCTCTTATGCACTGCACTTCCTTTTAAAGTCCTTGACAACTGTATGAAGTTGTATTGAATTCCAAACAGTAGTTTTCAAGTTATGCTCTAGACAAGGAAAAGTAACAAAGGGCAATAACTCTGTAATTTGTCAAGATGGAATTATGGTTCTTGTGCACTGCACTTCCTCTCAATGTGCTTGACCATTGTATGAAGTTATATTGAATTCCAACCATTAGTCTTCAAGTTATGCTCCGGACAAAAAAAAGCAATGGAAAAGTAACAAAGGGCAGTAACTCTGTAATAAGTCAAGATGGAGTTATGGTTCTTGTGCACTGCACTTCCTCTCAATGTGCTTGACCATTGTATGAATTTATAATGAATTCCAACCATTAGTCTTCAAGTTATACTCCGGACAAAAGAAAGCAATGGAAAAGTAACAAAGGGCAATAACTCTGTAATTACTTTAGATAGAGTTATGGTTCTTATGCACTGCACTTCCCCTTACTGTGTTTGACAATTGCATGAAGTTGTTTTGAATTCCAACCAGTAATTTTCAAGTTATGCCCCGGACAAGGAAAAGTAACAAAGGGCAATAACTTTGTAATTAGTCAAGATAGAGTTATGGTTCTTGTGCACTGCACTTCCTCTCAATGTGCTTGACAATTGTATGTAGTTATCTTGAATTCCAACCATTAGTCTTCAAGTTATGGTCCGGACAAAAGAAAGCAATGGAAAAGTAACAAAGGGCAATAACTTTTTTAATTACTTTAGATAGAGTTATGGTTCTTGTGCACTGCACTTCCCCTTATTTGTTTGACAATTGTATGAAGTTGTTTTGAATTCCAACCAGTAGTTTTCAAGTTATGCCCCGGACAAGGAAAAGTAACAAAGGGCAATAACTCTGTAATTAGTCAAGATAGAGTTATGGTTCTTGTGCACTGCACTTCCTCTCAATGTGCTTGACCATTGTATGTAGTTATATTGAATTCCAACCATTAGTCTTCAAGTTATGGTCCGGACAAAAGAAAGCAATGGAAAAGTAACAAAGGGCAATAACTCTGTAATTACTTCAGAAAGAGTTATGGTTCTTGTGCACTGCACTTCCCCTTATTGTGTTTGACAATTGTATGAAGTTGTTTTGAATTCCAACCAGTAGTTTTCAAGTTATGCCCCGGACAAGGAAAAGTAACAAAGGGCAATAACTCTGTAATTAGTCAAGATAGAGTTATGGTTCTTGTGCACTGCACTTCCTCTCAATGTGCTTGACCATTGTATGTAGTTATATTGAATTCCAACCATTAGTCTTCAAGTTATGGTTCGGACAAGGAAAATGCAACGGACGTCTGGACCGACCGACCGACCGACCGACCGCCCGACCGACCAACCGACCACCGGGTGACTCCTATATACCCCCCCAAACTTCGTTTTTGGGGGTATAAAAACAATGTTTTTAAATTTTTCTTCCAAAAAAGCACCAAAAAAGAATTCGGAAAAAAACAAAAAAATAATTGTTTACTCAAATAGTGGTAAAAAAGCCTTTTAAATTACTTGATGTCAAATTTCGATTCCTTATTTTTTTAGTATATTTTAAATGCAAAAGGGCAAATTTTCTGGTTGTGTTTTAATTTTCCCTTTTGGGGTGCATCCCTGCCCCGGCTTTATAAAATTCGTCTGTAAATTTTTATTTTGTTATTAAATCCATAAACTTTTAAAAGGACTGTTCCAAAATTCCCTGAAAGGGGGTCCATTAAACTAATTTTTTTAGGAATGGGTTTCTGTCTGAAAGGGACTTAAAAGAAAAAAATAAAAAATTTCCCGCTTTACTTTGGGGGAAGAAGGTCCCCAAAATAGCCCCATAAAAAATTATTTTAAAACAGGGGGGGGCCCTCAAAATAAACCAAATTTTTTCTGCCAAATTTAAACTAGCCCGTGGAACCCCTTTTGAAAAATTCTGCCCTGAATATTCTGAATTCAAAAATCGCTGGCCCTAATAGTGGGAAAAAAAGGGGGTGAAAAAAGAATTTTAAATCAAAGAAATTCCCTTAAAAATCGGTGGACGCCCCTTTTTTATGACTAAAATTAAATTTTTTTAAAATTTTAAAAAATGAAGAAAATGTTTATACGCAGTGGGAAAGGGGTTAAAGTATTTTTCTTAGCCAAAACAAAAAAGTTAACTGTTTGTGTTAAACAAAAAAAAAATAAATTTTTTCAAAAAATAAAATAAAATTTTCAAAAATGCCCCATTTTTTAGGACCCAAAAGATAACATCTCATTCCCGGTATTAAAAATTTAAAACTGCACGCCCCCAGATGAAAAAATAAAATTTAAAAAAAAAAACTTAAGAAAAATGTACTCAGATTTTTAAAAGAGTAAAAATTATGAAATTAATAAAATTTTTTATGTGCTAAATGTTTAACGCCAAAGTCGCTAATTATTACCAAAATTTTACTGCGTGATTTAAACTTAATGGTTTATTGTATATTTTTTGGGCCTTTTTTTGGTAATTTTAAATAGAAAATGGGAAAACCGTTTGTAAAAGTGTAAAATTTTTCTTGTTATACAAAATATTTTTCTTTTTGATAAAATTTTTTAAAATTTTCCCCTAAAGAAAGAGCAGAAACTGGGGGCTTTCCCCTTTAAACCCGCGGAAAATTTTAAAAAGGCTTTTTCCCTTTTATTTTAAAGGGAAAAATCCATTATAAATTAAATTTTAAAATAATTAAACAAGAAAAGAAAATTTGGGAAATTTTGCAAACAGTAAAGAAGGGTGGTCAAACCCGCGCAACCAGTGCAGGCCCGGTTTTGGTCTATTCTGGGGGGAAAGATTTGGAATTTCCCCTTTTAGCGGCTTAAAAAAAAAATTATACCCTATCTTTATAAAAATACTTTACCCCATTTAATAGTAAAGGTTGTTTGTGATAAAGGGGTAAATGCCAAAACCAGTTTGCCGGGGCTCATTAAAAGTTTGTTTTTTCCCAATTTTAAAAACCTGAAACTGAAAAAATTTGGTTTAAAAAAAAATTATTTTGATTGGGAAAAAAAAAAATGTTTTTGAGTGGGAAATCAAAGTCCCAGATATTAAAAATACAATTTTGCAATAGAAAAAATTAAAGATATTTTTAGTATAAATTTTAATAAGAGATTTTTTATTCCCCCTAATTTTTAAAAAAAATTCATAATTATTCCCTTCCTTCCCTTCCCTTGGGACAAAACATAAAGTAGTGCAGATATTTTTGACCTATTCGTTAATTTAGTTATTGAATGTATATTTTTTGGTATTTAGATTGTAATACTTTAAGGAAGCGAGTGATCTCGGAAAGAATAGTTCTTTATATTATTATGTTCAGTTCATTTTTTTCTAGAAAAGCAACAATAATTACAACTAGAAATGTGTCCATAGGACACGGATGCCCCCACACGCCACTGTTCTGTCAATCTTATGACTCTAAGTCAAATATTTTTTGGACTACATGTGCCACAAGTTGAAAACTAAAAATCAACAAAGGGCCATAATTCTGTTAAATTTGGTCGCAGCAAAAATTCCTTACTTTAAAACCATCTACACATTAAGGTTGTTCATCCCTGGAAGTTTAAGCAAAATCTGCCATTTGGTTTAAGAGGAGTTGCATTCACAAAATTTCTACATAGTATATAGTGAAAAAATCAACAAAGGGCCATAATTCTGTAAAATTTGGTCACAGCGAAAATTCCTTCCTTTACTACCATCTACACCTTAAGATTGTTCATCCCTGTAAGTTTAAGCAAAATCTGCCACCCGGTTTAAGAGGAGTTGCGTTCACAAAATTTCTACATAGTATATAGTGAAAAATTCAACAAAGGGCCATAATTCTGTTAAATTTGGTCGCAGCAAAAATTCCTTCCTTTACTACCATCTACACATTAAGGTTGTTCATCCCTGTAAGTTTAAGCAAAATCTGTCATCCGGTTTAAGAGGAGTTGCGTTCACAAAATTTCTATATAGTATCTAGTAAAAAAATCAACAAAGGGCCATAATTCTGTTAAATTTGGTCACAGCAAAAATTCCTTCCTTTACTGCCATCTACATATTAAGGTTGTTCATCCCTGTAAGTTTAAGCAAAATCTGCCATCCGGTTTAAGAGGAGTTGCGTTCACAAGATTTCGGGACGGACGGACGGACTGACGGACGGACGGACAAGTGCAACGCTATATGCACCCACATTGTGGGGGCATAAAAAGTCATGTTCCATCTGAAATTAACATGCTTTCAAAATACAAACATTGTACCAAATTTTAAGTTGTCATTATTAATGAACTGTAATCAGTACTTTCTGATTACTTTGTGATGTACAATATGTTGATTAACTCTCAGCCTTCTAGTGCGAACATAATATACATGTACCTATGCGACCAGTGCAGACCAAAATCAGTCGGCATATCCTTGACATCTGCTCATGATCTGCACTATTCAACATTAAGTCAGTACATATTTTGAAATTTTCCCTTAAAATGAGTAATGGTTTTGTCCAGATTCGAAGATGGGCAAGTCCATTTAAAATATTTTGCAGAGTTAAAGGTGTAATCAGCGACTCACAAACCCTTATCTGTAAAATGTATTGTTCTATGTTTAACTAAAATTTGTATTTCTTCAAAATATCTCACCTCGACCCTCATTTCATATACTGAACGTCAGGGGAAGTAACTGAGATCACAACATCGAGTAGCAGACACAGGAAGTCGCAAATTTCCACTTTAACATTTATTGTCGTCTGCTACCTGTGGATACACTATTGGTAACATGGTCAAACAAATATTACATTTTTTAGCATTTTAAAAATAATTGAAACTAAGATTTTAAGTTATTTGTTTAAATTACTGAAATGTTCTTAATGACCCATAGCTCAGCATTATTATACTCATTTGATAAGAACATATTGTTAACTTAAATTATTATTTTAAACATGACTGCTTTAAATCAAGTTAACTAAGTGGCATACATGTAATTTATAATACTGTGCTCCTCTTAGTTCACAGCACTTAACACTTTGAAGCCACATGAAACTTAGGGTACAAAAATTGTCATAAGCTGTAACATATATATATTTTCTGCTGTATGACACAAGGAAACAACAAGAAAATCATTGATGCAAAGCATCAAAGGGCGACGCGAAAAGAATTTGATCCAGATTTGCACCTAAATACTTAACAAAAGATGTGTACTTTATAGCAGTACCATTACATGTGACCTGGAGGCTAGGGCCAGTTTAAGTTGAAACTTAAACCAAAGAAGAATAGACTCTGTCTTGCCAAGATGCAAAGACAATTTATAGTCAATTAAGCAATCTTATAAGACTTATGCTATAAGAAAGAATTTCTTCAGATTTATTTATGAGACACAAGGATTCCTGAGTCATCAGCATATAATCACTGGCACGAGTATCGGACCTGGGAAGAAAAAATATGACCAGATGACCAGATTGATAAAAAAACTGTGTTTATAAAAACCAAAACAAAAAATGTAAATAATGATCCCCTTTAAAAATATACTATCAACTTGAAGTATATTTTTAAAGGGGGTCATTATTTACATTTTATTTTGGTTGTTGACACTTTTAAGATGAACACAGGTTTTTTTATCAATCTGGCCATATTTTTTCTTCCAAGGTCTGATACTCGTGCCTGTGCATTATAATAAAAGCTTATTGCTTAGGGTTGAAGACATGTAATTGACATATATTAGACATAAAAGAGGACCTAAAATGAACATTAGGGGGACAGCATAGGTACTCCCAGAGCAGTAGTAGAATGAGTACCAGCCACATAAACCAGCTACTATCAGAGATAAGACTTAAACCATGTAAGAATGTCATTATATATGGCAGATGCTTGAAGTTTCATGAAGAAGAAGAAAAACAACTTCTTCATCCCAGATGTGCAGTATAGTGTGTTCAACTGTATCAAATGCCCTTTGTAGATCTAAAAGTATCATGCAATACTGCCTTTGTCCATTTCAAATAATGCAATCTGTTAAATGAATCAAACATGTGTCAGTTGAAAAACCACTTCTAAACCCTGACTGAAACTGCCTGACCATGACTCGAACCCATGACTTTCAGAAGACCAACTGAGCTATCCGGCCTGCTACACATTTTCTCTTTAATAATGAAACAGTTCTAAACCACAACATATTTCCCCACTATATCGATTTGTGTTCGTGAATTTCTTATGTTACAGAGCATAGGAAATTGAACTCATGCTTATATGCAGTCACAGGATGAGAAAAACTTTGAGCTTGACCAGAACTCAAACCTGTGACCAACATAAGAAATTTTACGAAGGCTGTAACGGTAACTTGCACTTGCACAAGACGGTAACTTGCACTTGACAGTACCGTCCATGAACAGGCTCAATCAAACCGAGCCTGCAACATTTTCAATTTTGCCGTGTTGGGCTTTCTTTAGGGATTCTGTATTTATCTATTTTATGATCACATCCGTGTTATTTGTGCCGTGTGGCGGCTGTAAAAAGTCTCCCCGTACATTTAATCAATGATGTTATATTTTCGATCCTTGAAGATCGTTCAGCACGACATTATTGTTGTGCTTGTGGTATTTTTAGTTTCAACTTTTTGGCATTTTCTAGTTGGGTGGTTCCATTATTCCTACTTGAATAATGTTGAATCACCCTTAGGATATGTTGCCTGCTTTTTAAATTTGTCTTTTGACGTCTTATCTGTGATACGCAGGCATCATAACCTTAGATCCCCTTTCAAAATTCCATTTTATTTAGTTCCGCCCATTGTTTTCTCGTTTAGGGCACACGCATTTTTTTACTTGGGGACCATATGCCGCTTTTCATGGAATGGCACTAACGTGTCACATTGAAGGTTATATGATAACCGCCATATGAACACATCTGCGGATGTTTCAAAATTCTAAATTTTACCAGTTCATGTTAAATGTTGAATTCTGCTTAAGCCGGTGCTAGGGGGCGTGGACGGTAACTTGCACTTGACAGTACCGTCCATGAACAGGCTCAATCAAACCGAGCCTGCAACATTTTCAATTTTGCCGTGTTGGGCTTTCTTTAGGGATTCTGTATTTATCTATTTTGTATTTTGCATCAAGGGCACCGGGCAAAAACATGAAAATGCAACAAACAAACCACTTTGTGGTAGATTGTATTTTCATGTTTTCATCTGGCGCCCAGTTACTTTTTATACTATGTTGGTTTTCATGTGGCACAAATCACCCACTATAAATTTAGTGCACAAATTTATTCAAGGGCAAGTAACAATCTACTCTATGTACAGTCTGTTGTCGGGTTGACTCAGGAGACCTGGAGGTTGAGACCGGTGTCTCTTCATTACAAATAGATAAGACCGAAGCTGTTTTTTTCAAACTATGCACATGTTAGAAAAAAAATAGAATAACTATTCAGAATATGATTTTTTGAGACTTTATTAATTACATTGCTTGATCCAAGTTTAAGGACATTTTCAATCAATACATGTTTTATCATTTATAACTTTAAATGAAAGTCTCATCCCTTTAATAATAATGACATAACTGTATCTCTTTAAATGCAGAAAATATAAGTCTCAACATATCAATATACTACTGTCTAAGATATACATGTATGCACATAACATTAATAATTCCCAGTTTATATTAAATAAATATGAAATCCTAACATTAACATGCTTTTGATGACCTTACAACTGGTGAATTATATACAACAAAAATAGTATTATAAGTAATACCTAAGATAGACGGAAAAGAACAAATAATTAAGTAAACATGAGTTACTTCCCCTTAAAATAAAGAAAAACCTGAAACCCAAAAGAACACCCTAAACAGCAAAATTATGAAATGCTGCAGGTTCAGTTTTATCAAGCCATGCAAATTAATGGTAATGTATTCATAAAAAAATAGATGGCCATGTGTCAGCAGTAATTGCAGAAAATCGGATAGCTTTCAACATCCGGATACTGGTACACTTTGTAAAAACAACCATTCTGCGCAACAGATAAATGTAATAAGGATAAAATCAATAGGATAATCGTTTACAACAGTTCCATTACCTATCCTTATACTCAATTGCAGGTGAACTTTCTTCTTGTAGGAAAATTTTGAAAATGTATAAATGAATGAATGAACTGATACGGCCTCAATCTAGACCACAACGATATTCGAAATCCGGGTTTTAGTATTGTCATTAAAACTAAGGGACAAGCTGTTAAACTTAACCTGAAATTTCGTGAAAATAATATCACAATGCACATGCTTTTTATAAAAAGTTATTAAATACAAATTTAATAACACATTTGTTTACTTGATTTTTACGAATCAAAATAAAACTAATTAGCACAACATGAAATTAACTGCTAATAATAACAGCTCCTTCCATAGGCAAAAATAAAAAGCGTTCCATAATAGACGACGCCGCTCACCGGCGTCGCCAACAATATACTTAGTCAAAATCAGTTTAAACGAGCCAGGCATAGACCATAAGTAGGCCATTTTGAAAACAATATGTCATCATTTAAATCGCAGTAATGGTGTTTTATTTCAGTTTTTTTCATGTCTCAGTCAAAATTTCTGCATGTTATTTTGCATAATTATAAATTTTAAAAGTATCTTTACATTATACATCAAAATTTATTTTTTCAACAAAATAAAAGAACATTTAAAAAATAATGATTGTTTCAGCTGTATACACAAATTTAACAGACTATTGTTGCTTTTTTGCAAATATTGTAAAATGTTGTTCTGTTTTACATAAAAATCTATAGATTTAAAACATTTTGCACAAACACTTTGTTGTTCAGGTGTTTGAATAAAATAAATGTATGTCAATTCTGACCAATTTTAACACTGCTCACTTGAAAATATGCCATTACTGTGAAATAAGTGATGATGGGAAATTAGTGATGTTGAATATAAATAAAAATCTAGTTTTAAGTTAAAGGTGTTTAGATTATGTTCCACGTTACACAATCATAATGAATTCTGAGGTAGGAAAATACACACAAAACATATGCAAAATGAATGTTTTACAAGAACAGACGACCAAGTGACTAAGATAGCCCTTACTCTTTTTTCAAACAGTTGGGCTAAAAATGGTTCATAATGAAACATTAGACAATAATGATATGTCAACATAAATATTACATTGACACGAAAGTTTTTATTTTCAAAAAGTAAACAAGACATACATTACAAAATTATGATTTCCTTTTTCAAAACCCTTACCTGCTGAAAGCGAGTCTAGTATAGAGCTAGGCCAGGCTGTAATTTCGGGCAGTCTGATATGGTGCATGATTGCATCTGCGCAACTACTGTCGTCTTCTGGGATTGTTCCCACAATTTCCTGCTTTACGTCTGCTCAATGGATAGTATCCGGTTCCGGTGTAAATAGTCGTTGTTGATTTTGCAGGCGAAATAAAATGAAATTTTCTGGATTATTTGTGCCTTAAATGGATTAACTTATAGATGAGCGGTGAGAATGTATCTATGTTATTGAATGCAAAAAAACTCGGAACTGTGAATTTGATACATTTTGTGAAATTTGAATTGCCATTGATGGCCTTTGTTATATAGTTGGCGGTTATAGTTGGTCATTAGCTAGGACATCACTTAGATTTAATAAGTACATACCTATATTGACCGCCTGATCGTCACGCTTGACTTAACTGTAATCAGCAAAACGGATCTATACTTATTGATACTGTGTTAAGGAGATAATGGGGATTACGATCGGACTATGGCGAGCAAGAATCGGGACATTTATTAATCCGTCCAGTCACAAAAAAAATTGTCTAACGACTACCGCCTCCAGTCATTATTTATCATTATGCATACGAATTCTGCTTTTTCTTCTTCTAACGGCACAATGCGTTGAGCGAAATCCAGGACCGACAAGCGGTAGACCACGCGGGGGCGGTCGTGGTGGGCGATCATCCATTGCTTCTTCCCATCCACCGACACCGACAAACGAGTTCGACCTTTCGCAGAGTAGCGTAACAGATGATGCCGGGCATATGTATTCTACGCGTAGTTCTGGTCAAGCGTCTCTCGTACCTTGGCTACAACCAGACGCTACGCAACAGAAAACATCTACTGCAGATGGAACATCGGTATCTTCACAGTCATCCCAATCAAAAAATGATGAAAACTTGAACGTGACGTCTATTTTACTAGATATCAGATCAGAATTAAGACAAATCAACAGAAGATTTGATACGTTAGAAAAATCGGTCGAAGAAATAAAACTCGAGAATAGTCAAATAAAAGCGGAAAATGTCATCCTTTCAAGTAAAGTTGAGTCTTTGTCCAATGACTTAAAAGCTGTTAAAGATCAAAACTCGAAACTCGAACTTAAACACGAAAAATTGGAAATGCATATCCGAAAAAACAATTTGAAAATCCACGGAATCGAAAATATTGACAATATTCAACCGGATCAAGTAGAATTAAGCGTTCGTCAACATTTAACAAATAATTTTGGTTTAGACGGAGACTCATTAGATATAAATGCTGCCTTTAAACTTCCGGGACGAGCTGAGAGAGCCGTGCTAGTTAAGTTCACGCGACAATCGGATCGTGATAAAGTTCTAAATGCTTACAAGGAAAAACGCAAACATGAAATTGTGCGAGGAAGAATCGTTGAAGACCTGCCTGAAAGGGTAGCAAAGGCCCGCACAGGTCTATATCCTTTTCTAAAGCAATGTTATGAAGATGGAAAGAGCGCCTTTTTCAAATATGATAAACTCATAGTTGATGGAGAGTCGTACGTATTTGACCCAATTGAAAAGAAACCCGTGCAGGCTAGCAAATAGCAGAGTGGCCAAGACCCACGATACACAACTGTAAATAGCGATGTTTTAAATGTGAAATTATGTTCTCTTAATATACAAGGATTAAATAAATATGATGGAGACGTGACTTTTTATAACTTTTGCTCAAAATACGATATCTTGGCATTATGCGAAACATGGACTCGTGCAGACGAACATTTTATGATTCCAGGTTATATGGCACATATCAATATTAGAAAAAGTAAAAATAAAAGAGGGTCTGGAGGAGTTACTGTTTATATAAAAGAATGGTTGAGTAATTATGTGGAGAGATTATACAGTCATTTCGAAAACTGTGTTGTTCTTCGTTTGAGATCGCTTGGGCATATGGATAAAGATCTAATCATCATATTCGCTTATGTTTCACCGGAGAGATCTCCTATTTACGAATCAATCGACACAGATGGCATTGAACTTCTAAGTAACAATATAGGAAATATCATGACGGATTACCCCGCTGCTAACTATATGGTCGCGGGCGATCTTAATGCCCGAATTGGTGATTTGAAAGACTATATACCTCATGACGAAGTAGACTTCATATTCGGAGAAACTGATTACCCTGCAGATACATTTGAAATGCATAAAAACAATAAAGACAGTACTATAAATAAGTTTGGTAAGTCATTAATAGAAATGTGTTGCACCTTAGATATGCATACTCTAAATGGCCGATTATTTCAAGATACTAAAGGTGAAATCACGTGCACGGCAAATAACGGACTAAGTACGGTGGATTATTTCATAGCGTCAACGGCTATATTCGATTTTGTAACGGATTTCGGCGTCGGAACTGATGACTTTTCAGATCACTTCCCACTATATTGTACACTTTCCTTTGCTCTTGAGGCATTTTCGCTCTTGCAAACTATATATACAAAGCTTTGGAAACTAGAAATATGTTTATTAAAAATGTTGGAACATCCTAATTTAACTAACTGGAACCGATAATAAGAACTAGATGATGTTAAATGCATAACAAATTTATACAGTGAACAGTATTTAAAGAACACGAATAAGTTGTTCCTTTGCCGTGCTTTAAAACACATTCTTAAATTCAGCATTGTTAATGTTGATAATAATACTCTTGTTACTCACTTATTCGTAAATAATTACCGCTTATGTATTGATCACGAATAATATTTTATGTATATGAATTATATATTGTTGATGCATCATTTATTTTGTAAATAATGAACTATCATAAAAATGTACAATATTATGTGTATCGTGGGCCGGAGGCCTTTAACTACAATAAAACGTATGTTATGTTAAAAAAAAAAAAAAAAAAAAATGATCAATAAACATTTTTTTTACCATCAATCGAGCAATAGTCTGAAATATATAGTAATAATATTTAGAAATATACGATTTTATCTACTTTGGTTTTTCAATCGTAATCCAGTGATGGTTTCTTACGCCATCTGAAAACAAATGAAAAACCAAAGAACAATAATATTATACTAGTCTAAAATGTCGCATTCTGTATCTAAAATAATCGGTATATATAATTGTTAAAAACAGGCCTCGACATTAGCGGTGGTCCGTTGGTCCGAGACCACCTGATTTTGGCAAGGACCACCTAATTTTAAAAGCCACTGGTCCGTCGGACCACTTGAATGTTCTGGTTCGTGCAAGAGAATGGTGATTTGTGTCAAAAACATGTTATATACATTTTGTTAAAATCATTTGTCCGATGAACATGTATATGGTTCATCAATCTCTGATTAGTTTAAGTTCTTAAGTCATCGATAACTTTCATTTTAAGTCGCTAAAATTTTGTTTTTGCACGTTAAATTAGTGATAATGATTTAGGTACAAAGTTCATTCAAATGATGCAAGAAATTATGCATCGTTGGATTAATTATGATACTAGTCATGTATAGGATATCGCATAAAATTAAATTTCAGATATTTGAATAATGTCAGCAAATGAAAGGAACTTGACAAATACATCTAATAATTATTTGCTACTTATCTTTATTTTAACTGTTTAACGATAAGAGATCTATTTCTTCCAGAGTTAAAATTACTTTAAAAGTTTAGAAATACTCAATGTCACAAAAATATATGTCAACGAGATAAAAATTCTGAATTCTTAATTAATCAGTGAGAAAGTAAGCTAAACTATAGTTATATATTACGTTGTTATTATTTTTTATCCTTTAGATATTTCGATATTTCCTTGTCTTCAAAGACAAGAATAAGGTTATTTATCAGTTTTCTTAAAAATGTTAATCTATAGTAGATACAAGTAATTATCATGATAATAAGACGTACCACGTATCAGCAATGAATATCCAAATAACAGACAGAGTTGAGGGAGAAATCACTTCAATATAAAAATTTACACAAATAAAAGCATTGTTCTGTATTTTTGAATGAGATTAAAAAACCCAAATAACATTACGATAGAATACCTACTGACTTGCTCTCCTTAATTTCTGATTAGATTAAATATATATGTCTGAAAACACCTGTTTTCTTTAAAGGTATTAATAAAAAATCTTTGTCATCAATTTTTTAAAGCATATTTTTTTCTTCTAAATTTGCAGGAAAGTTTATAATAATAATAATTGACCACTTTACTTCTGGAAGGACCACCTAAATTTCAAATCTAGTGGTCCGGCTTACCACTTGCTAAAAAAGTTAGTGTCAAGGCCTGAAAAATGTCACATTCAACACCAAAATATCATTATTAAAAATGTCACATTCTAAATCTAAAAGAATCAATGTTATCTTTAATATATTGTCGCATTCTCCACCTATATATTAATATAATTATCAAAAATATCACATTACTCATAATAAATATCAATATAATTATATAAAATTGGCTATTGTACAGCTAAAAATTCAATATAACTATAAATGTGCCTCCATTTCTAATGAAATTGATATAACTATTAGAAATGACGAATTATAATAATTCGACTAGTATAACAAAATCCAAAATTTTCAAATCGATCACAATGTACCAGCGAAAAATCAACTGTCTTATCGACCACCAATTGAATTCCCAAACCATTCAGAAATAAGACCTGAATTTTGGACAAAGAAAACCTACCATAACACACAAATGACATTAACAACTCCAACAAAGACAAAAAAACTACCATAACACACATAAACAACTCCCACAAAGAGACAAACTAAAACACCGAACCCAAATCGAATAACCCCAATCACACATCAACTCCAAAAATGTGAGAAAGAAACCAAAACCAAAATGGATATAAACAATGCAAACAAAACATAGTTTTCAATTTTGAAAAAAAAATCTTCATTTCTAAAATAAAATTTTGTAGTTCTACGCAATTTCAGTTACTGACATAATACCATTTACATGTATATATGTATATCAAATTTCTTATAATGTCAAATTTTCCAAATGTAAATTGAATTAAATAAGTATGCTGTTTTTATGTTGCATAATGTTTGCTGTCCTTGTTCCACAAGCATGGCCAGATACAGTATGATTACTTGCAAGTTCATTGGTTCCTTTTGAAATTTCATCTTCTGAAACTGATAAAACTCTGTCTAAAAGTACATGTAGTTTCTAAAAAAGCTAGTTTCTATAAATAACTAGATTTACCTGATGATTGCTCACTACCATGAACAACGCCATTTCATTATCATTGTTACACCCATGGACGTCCTCACCAACATACCATAAACAACAAGATTGTCATCAACATGGCCATCTTTTTTACATATCACACGTCAATCATCAAGAATCCCTGCTCTAGCTATCAAAATCTTTCAAAATAGTGCAAAATACAAAATATCAATGAAAATGATGAATGACAAAATGGAAAGTATGAGCATCAAAACAATCTACCAATTTACCTGTAAATACATAAATTATGCGCTTTCAAATAATTTTATTAGAAATCAAGAATTGCGGCTCTCGCCATCAAAATCTTTCAAATAGTGCGCATGCGTAGTGTAGTTAATCAATGAAGTAGAAAGTTAGATAGAGAGGCCTGTAATGGTGGTTAGTACATGATTTATTGGGGGATGAATGAAACGTATGATGAAAATTAAAGCTATAGGACATTTAATAGGAGAAACAATAACACATATAAACATGTACATATATGAACCTGCGACATCCTTCCCCTCACAGGAAAAATGTCGTCCCGACATTTCAAACACACAACTGCGTACTAAGCAGCTGTATCCATGGCACTACTTCAGAAATACTATACCTGTCGCAAGGACTACTTAAATTACTACATTACTATGTAACTGGTACTAATACTACAGTAACAAATAGTAAATGAACCACCTTGCTCTCTTGATATCAAGACAGATTCAGTATGAGTATCAGGCCTATAATACTCATGAAATTATTTAGATTAAAATTAATCATAATTGCTAATTATAATCTAATTTTTTGATTATTTATTAATGTTCTATTAGGAATTATAGTGGCAAAAAATGTTTGAAAGCAACATGAGCAATTGTCTGAATTGTCATGAGAATCCAAAGATTCTACTACTGTATCCGAGACTTTCACATCTGAAACAAAACACACACTGTTCAACAACATATCAACTGATTAATTTCAAACAAATTTATACTTAATTTCAGCAATATAAATAAGTTATCCAATCAGTGGATGAGAACTATGCAAATTTTTTCTTGGAAGGGGTTGGAAGATTTGGATAAAATGCTTCAGCACTGGGATTTAAAGTGGACTTCCTTCGCTGCCGAATAACATACTTCTCAGTGGAAGAACTTAAAGAGGGAAAATCAGATTTTGGAATATTTGATGAACTCACAGGCCTGTTATATATTTATTGACCTGTAAACAAATATATAGACAGTCACATTCTCCAATATATAAAGATTTCACTGGAGTCACATTCAATGTAACAAAAGAGAAAATCAACAATCTGTCCTGATCTCAAGAGAAGCAATATAGTTCCTTTACCATCAAAGGCACTCTTACTAAATGTATTCACAACATGATCAGTTGAAGACTACACTTTAAACTACCATAACTTACCAGCACCACTGACAAACTATACATGTTCAAGGTTTCTAATAAATATCTGTCCTACTAAGCTGACTTCCAAACACATCGCCATAATATAAACATAAATATATATGCTATATTATCCAAATAGAGACAGGTACATCAAGGAAGGGCAAATATATGCATATTGGAAATGGGAGAGATCTTTATGTAAGGAAAAGCCTTAATGTTAAGGGCTTATGATGGGAAATGTTAGTAAGATTCTCACCAATCACCAGAAAAGTACTGTTATAGAAAACATGCTAAGATCCTTCTGCCAAGATGAACAACCCTTCAACTGTGATTCTTCAAGCTGACTACTGACTCAATATAACAACCAGTTCAATGTCAAATCTGAAATTTAAATAAAATATTGAGAATCACAAAAATAGAAAAATAACACGACACGTACAATATACAATGTAGTCAATAAATTCTATTTAGTTTAAAAGTCCTATTATATATATTAATAACACTCAAATTTACTGAAGCTGACTAAAACAGTGCCAAGTCCTTAAATGTATCACACTTCTATGAATTATTTAAACGTTCCAATAGAAAATGTCATCTGTGTTGTCAATCGCAAAATATGCCATTATATGGTACCAATTAGAAAACGTAAGTAGAAATCGATCCAGTTGCTAGCTAATAATTTACAAGAAAACAATCGTGCACATATAAATCTGGTCTAATTCATTTCAGAATATCGCAATAAATCACTGCCAATGGTTAACTGACGTTGAAATAAGATAAAACTTACACATTCCACCATTGTTTACATCCTGCATTCATGTACATAAACAAAATGGCTGACTGAACACCACTCAACATTCGTCCCTGGAATAATCCACCCATAACTCCAGGGTTGTGGCAGCCAAAGCCCCCTGTTGGGCGCCAATTGTCGCAGTCCAAAAGATAAAGATGTCTAATGAACGCTGTGGGTTTAGATACTTCTGACCTGGACAGAGGGCCTGTGAATTCACACATTGTGCACTTTCAAATAATTTTATTAGAAATAGAAATCAAGAATCATGGCTAAATAGAAATCAAGAATCGCGGCTCTTGCCATCAAAATCAAATCCGGGTCAGCTCGGCCCTAAAACGTACTCGGCCCCCGAGTCAGTTCGGCTCTATTCCAACTCGGCACAGGTCAACTCGGCCCACTTTTCAATTATTAATATTTAGGTTTGTGTTATCACTATTTATTGTAATTATTGTAATTATTTATAATCGATTTGTGCATCTCCAAAAAACTGACGTCTTGTTGGTCCGCTATATATATAAAAAGACACGTTAACAGAGCTATAAATGATATTTACATGCTGCATCTTTGTTCTAGTTTAAACAATATTTATTTATAATCCGCTCTCTGTATCTTTGTTCTATAACGCATTTAGGTTTTTTTTTCTTAAAAAAAAACATTAGTTCATACATTATTGTGTTAAAAAACATAAGCATCTGTATATTAATAAGATTTGTATGGAAAAGGTAATGTCGCTAGATATAATGTTGAAAATTTTACGAAAATAAGATCTAGAGCTATAAAAATGATAGATATTGAAATAAAAGGTAATTGAAAACAGACATTAAAGAACTCCTATTGTCACGGGCTATTATTATCAATCAGTATGTTAAAGCAGAGTGTTATCTATGTCTCTGGTTAAAGATACCGATTAATTAGGTGATAATTATGATTGACTCCTTCACTCAAATTTGATCAGTGACCACCTGCAATATTAGAAGCTTATGATATTAAGTAAACACGTTTTTGTTTCATATTTTTTTGGAATATTACTTTACAAACAAAATGCATCTACGGAAACACATTTTTACTAGATCTATATTAATTCTATCGAATCTGCAAGACAAATAAATAACAATTTTTTTCTAAATATACTTTATTTCGGCAGAAGTACAATGTATAACAATAAAATATGTCTTATTATTCATTTACCTTAACAATATGCCAAGCAAAGTTAATTAAAATACGTTATATATATATTTGTAAAGTGGGCCGAGTTGACCCGTGCCGAGTTGGTGTATCTGGCCGAGTTGACTCTTTTCCATCAAAATCTTTCAAAATTGTGCAAAATACAAACTATCACTGAAAATAATGAATGACAAAATGGAAAGTATGAATCAGAGCATCAAAACAATCTACCAATTTACCTGTAAATACACAAAGTATGCGCTTTCATATAACTTTATTCGCGGCTCTCGCCATTTAAATCTTTCAAAATATTGCGCATGCGTAGTGTAGTTAATCAATGAATAGAGAGGCCCGTAATGGTGGTTAGTATATGATTTATATGGGGATGAATGAAACGTATGATGAAAATTAAAGCTATAGGACATTTAAAAGGACAAACAATAAAACATTTATACATGTACGTTTATGAACCTGTGACAATTTGAATTCCTTAAAAAATATGTTGCCATGTAAAAAAAAAATATGTTGCCATGTAAAATTCTTAACAGAAATGTGTCCAACATCTTCATATTTTGCTCAAAATTATTTCGCCAGAACCTTTATTCTACATATTTGGGTTTATTATTCTGTTTCTGGCATAAATACTTTGACAATTCTTTGACACTGAACATTATACTTTGAAGTTTCTTTTGAAAACTGAATGAAATGTAGGCTGACAGGTGTTGGCGCAATGAATAGGATCATAAAGAAGTTATTTAACCTATTTTGTTTTATACTTTCTATATGTAAGGACTTGGAAAATTATGTGTTATATAAATATGAACAGGGGGGAAATAATTCTCACAAAAGTGACAGTTACCAATATTTTTTTTTCTGTTTTTTTGTTATACACTATGCTCAATAAACAAACAAAGTTTAATGGAAATATCTTCATTATTTTTCTAGAAATATGATTGTTTATGTCATAATTAGCCCAATCGGGCATTTGCACCAGCCTGTTGATTAGATGGCTACAATGGTAAGTAAATTATATGAATAATGATTTTAATAGTAAAAAATACCGTTAACTATGATCGAAACGTCAAATGAAAAATCAAAAGTTTAACATGCATAATTCTTATGATTAATGCTAATTTCTAATTAAAGTCCTTATTCATGGAAAATTTAACTTGTGCCTACCTAAAATATTTGATAATTTACAAATTTTATGTGATACAATAACATAATAATCCCGGATTTTCTGTGTAATATTTACATTTTTTCCTTAAAAAAAATCAGTAACGCTTTCCCGATTTTCATCTGTAATAATATTACGTTTCGGCTATATAGTTTTAATAAAATACAAAATAACTCACATTTTTGATTGATACTTAGTTCTTTGACGTCCTAAAATAAAAGAAATAATTCCAAATGTTTCGTTTCCGTCACATCCCTCTCACAGACTTCACGCATATGTAGCTAACAGTAAAGAGCATGGAAAATCACTCGACCATGAATCTTGAGCTCTTGTATGTTTAACCACTGATTGATTCTCACAAAAAAAAACTAATCCGTTAAAGACGCCAGCAAAATATTTTTCGATCTCGATTTAATTTGCTATGAAACTATTGTTCCCCGCCTGGACCAAAAAGTTAACGTGGTTGGCACACCATCACTTGACATGCGCGAAACAGTTTTTATTCGTCATTCGAGCATTAAAACGCAAGAACAATTGGAAGTGGTATCAAAATGAATATTGAAAGAAGCTGGGACCTTAAAGTTAAAATCGGTTTATAATATATAAGTTTGTTAAGGTATTTAACTGAGGTCCTAAAACCTAAACACATAAAAAAATTCTTACATAGATAAAAAGGCATGGACATTTGAAACGGACAAATATGCAAAAGATGTAAAAAATACATAGAGGATATTCAAGTTTTTTCTGTAAATACATGATTAATTTTCATCAAGTGGTATGAAAATAAATATTTTATGAGTGGCGGTAGCTCAACGAGAGAAATGTGATAATTTTCATGCCACCAGATGAAAATAAATCATGTATTTATAGAAAAAAAACTTGAATTTTCTGTTAATTATATACATTTGTCTCTATTTTTAAATTACAATTTGGAAAACTATTCCTTAAATTGTGTGTACTGGCAGAATTTAAAAGAAAGTAGTCCGGCAAGACACCAGTGAAAACACGGAAAATATGTTTCACTTAAATACTTTTTTACAGTGAAAATACGAAAATGAAAATAAGCATTTTATTAATAATATAAACCCAGCATGCCTTTAACACTAGACTGCGCCTTTACTACGATTGCACGGCGTTATTAATTGAAAATTATTTTTAATATACTAATTTTAAGAAGGGAAACAACTAAACAAAATCTCGAGTGCTTTCCCTTTTATGGCTATACAGAGTAGAAAGGTTAATCTGGTAGCCGTGGCCCCCAACAGTGATTATATGATCTACAAAATATGATCATTCCCACTAAATACAGATTTTTTTAATTGAATTATCTAATCACTAAAACCAAGTTATTCCGGCTTGCTCGATTTAACATGCAGTTTTAGATTATGTAACACAGATGCACAAGTCCTTGAAATCCTTCATGTAGGTTTTTGTGTGCACGCGTGTGTTTGTGGTTGACGGGGTGTAGATTGATTTTCGTTTTTTAATAATAAAATATGAGGGGGAAACCTGTTGATAGTAGTTTATTAATTATTTAATTATTTATAGTAACATTTGGGTGATTCCATTTCTAAAAATAGAAATCTAATAATGCGTCGTTATTCACATTACGACTCATTGTAGACTTATCTCATACACATCTTTCGGCCAAATACTTCATTTTATAATTCATCTATTTTGTAGATGCCAATATTTAGTTAATATCCTATATTATATTGATGTGATTGTCACCTTACAAAAGAGAGGCCACTTATTAAAGGCCTCTTCCCAATAAGAATGTTCTTTAAAATAATGCAGTTTTCTCAAATATCCCAAGTTACACCTGCTTTCTGTACTTCCCAAATCCCAATATAGGCATTTTAGCAATAAATCTAAGCTAAGACCTTTTCCCAATAAAGTGAGTAAAATCACTGATCGCGGAAAAGGGAAATTATCAGCCAACATACATTTATAGGTATCACATAGCCATGTCTCCAACGACAGCTGTGCAAACACGATCGGGTACCGAAATATTACCAGTCACCTTTAGTAATTAAGCCAGGCAGCTCCCTAATAAAAGGAAACGTCCCATACGTTTCGAAACTCATTTGTATTGGGCATGGGTCTATATTAGATATAGTAATAACGCTGGCCGAGTAGTTAATGTTTATAATTTAGGGACCGGTCGATGTACTATCTCTGCATTTTAAAATTGTAATTTCAATTGAACTTAAGTAAAAGGCATACATATACTTATAAAAAATCATTGTTTCACTACCATATAGTTTACGTCGTGCCTTCCCATATTACTATACATGGCTGCTCAGATTTTACTAATAATTAAATACACAAGATAAAACATATTCATTATTTTATTTTGTGGGAAAAATAACAACGTAAAAACAACAAAAAATACAACAACATTTAGCTTTTTCTATGCGTATCATCACTACTGAATTCCAACACGTTGTCCAGAGATTCTAGCCAATGAAATGGAAATGTTTCTCCAAAATTAAAATCACCGCTTGTAAAACTGTCCATATTCTCGGATTCATATGTGATATTAGGCAGATGAAGTTCATCGATTCTGTGTGTTGGAGACAACCCATTCGCTTCTATGTAGTTTAGAGAAGCGATAACTTCCTCCTCAAAATCACCGACGACACTGTCTAATGAACCTGCGTTGTCAAGATTAGAGTCAATGCTGGTGAGTCGTTCCATTTCATACTGAACCCCGTCGTTGCCATTCTGAGCTTGGACTGGGCGTCGTAACTTTCTGTTCCGGAAAGTTTCAAGAATATTACGAAACTTCTTCTTCAAAACTTTCTTCCATAGCAAGTATAATAATGCCGCGAGGATCAAAAAAGCGCTTACGCTTATAACCAAAACAGGTATGTTTAATTCCAAGCTATTATCTTGAGAAGGAGGTTGTGGTGTCACGCGATTTTTAGCTGCGTAATCTGAAATAAGAAACAGATTAAATAAGAAAATATTATTGAACAATTATGAATGTCGACTTTATGACTTTGTACATACGTGGCTCAGGCAATTGTGACAGTAAGGGAGACAACTCGCACTTGAAATATCAGTATGAGTTGTCCTCCTTACAATATATGAAAGACTATCTGTCCCGTAAAATTTTATGAAGACTGGGGCTCAGAAACAACTTGATCATTTGTCCCTATATATCTCACACAACATCCATGGGTTTTTCAGCATTGTGTTTGTAAGAATTTTTATAAGGCAAAGAAACACTCAATACGAATACGAATAAGATTGACACTCTTTAACCCCAAATGAACGTTTAAATGATGAGAAATTACAAACCTGGGCAAAGCCAGTCACAAGAAACTGGATAAGAAGCCGGCGTGTCACATAGCCATCCACAATCCCTACACTGCCCTGTAGGTGCATCGTAGTAATAATATTTTCCACAATTTCCTACAAAAAAAATGTCATCTGTAAGTGTTTTAAAGTTACTAAAACACTGCTAACACATATTACACTGGATTATGAACTATCGTCCGTCCGTGATTTATATAATGTAAACAGGTTCTTCCACAAATACAGCAGATCGTAAACTTAAGTCCATAATTATTATTGTTGTTAATATAAATGTAAATATAAATCCATTCGAATAAGAAAAAAGAAACAAAAACGAAACTTACTCCGGTTTCAATAAAATTACAGTAATTAGTAGACTTTAACGCGAGCTTTATCTCAAGTTATATACTGTTCAATACACATGAATAAAAGTAGATTTGAACGAGGGTAGATAGAGTAGTATATAGTGTGTGTTTGTATTTTTTATATTGTATATAGAAGACCGTATCTATTAAAGATATGTTGTTTTATATATGACTCTTTATCTTCTATCTTCGTGTGTTAAAAATAAATAAATAAATAAATAAATAAATAAATAAATAAATAAAATAAATAAATAAATAAATAAATAAATAAATAAATAAATAAATAAATAAATAAATAAACAATTCTTACCTTCCGTCATTGCGTAGATGTAAAAAAATAGGTAGAAAAATGCAAGTGACAGGTAAACGTGTTGCGGAATCATTTTAAATTTCGGCATGTATTTAATGCTAAAAATAGGAACCATATGGGTTTTCCCTGAAAAGCGAACTAGGGTTCCTTTCTTCCGCTAATTATAGACAGTTTGTGTAATGATATAAGCATATATATATAATTCTATCTGATATACATGTACGTATTTAAATGGACTACCGTTTCTGATATAATTAGATGTTAAAGTATATAAAGCGGATAAGTATTTCATAAAATTTTAGACATAGTAATGTTTCTGTGTTTTGTTGTTGTTTATTTTGAAATAAATATGTTTGGCTAGTTCTAGTGTAACCAGATAGCACATTATTATCATAAATACACATTAAGATTATTAAAACTAGGAAGATGTTTACCAATGCTTTATAGACAGTAGACATTTTATTTTATTCAAACAGGCATTAATAAAGTCCATCAGGACACAAAACATGCAAAACAAAGTGCATGACATAAACATAATTATATACATAATATCAACAATCATCATCATTGGAGAAGATCAATTTTAACTGATAAAGTAGTAACATATACATGAGCCGCGTCGTAATGCATTTGCGACCAGCATGGATCCAGACCAGCCTGCGCCTCCGCGCAGTCTGATCAGGATCCATGCGGTTCGCTTACATACCCTATTACAAATAGAGAAACTGATAGCGAACAGCATGGATCCTGATCAGACTGCGCGGATCCATGTTGTTCGCTAACCCACTATGTTGGTTTTGTCGTGACGCGGCTCAAATACAACTATGAAAGCACGTGTAGAAAAATATATCACGTGTCAAGTGGTACTTGTTGAATCCAGACTATTCTAGCTGGCTTCGGCCTGGGCGACCACTGTGCAGAAGTTTTGACCGAATGATGTGTATTTCTTTTGGAATCGGAATAACACGCTCGTAACTGCAAATAAAATTTATATAGGTTTCGTTTGATAAACCATTTATGCTAATGCCCATGTGCACGAATTTAGGGGCGACATTAAATATTTAAATGGCACTTATTCGATTCCGTATAAATTTAGATACGCAACACGTATTATGTAGATATAAATATTACATGTTAAAAAAAGAATGGGTTTTTCGCACCAGATACTTAAAATATCGCAAGGTTTATCTAAGTGTTGTTATAAATACATACTCTGCCTATTTGTACTCATTTACCCCGAAAAAGTATTATAAATAAACTGGCAAAATATATAAATACATAGCTACAGTTATAACAAAATAGTATAATTTATAAATTTTACTGTTTAAATACATATTACAATGTACTTTTTCTTTACACTTTTCTCAACAACATTTTTTTTACGTTGTTCTCAAATGTAGTTCACAGATTTGTTTGTTCGTTTATATTCGTTTATTGTATTTGTGTTTTCTTGTATTATAACATGCATATTATATCATATCTATAGCAATGCATATATTTTATGTTTATGCTGAATATACTCTTGAATCTTAGTGTACATCATATCATAAATATATACAAATACTTAAAATATAAATGAAATGTATAAAACGTTCAAATGTGTAAAATAAACTGTGTACATGCATTTTAAAATACATGTACGTTAAATTTTTTTGTACAGTATTTATGGTGGCATGGAAACAATAATTAGTCATTGATATGTTTGCTACTAAAACGTGTGAAGACAATATTTCGATATAAGAATAATGTGCATAATGTTTAAACCCATATACATTTTAATATTACTTCAAGAGAAGTAACTAGAACCCGACAATGCCTGTAGTCAAACAAATAAACAATGGCAAAATTATATAATATTCCTTATCGGTTAACTTAATTAAGGCAATTTGAACAATGTAAAATAAAATACCATTAAAACTCGCAGAATCTGCATCATCATCATCATCACCATTATCAGAATCATCCTTATCATCATCACCATCCTCATCCTCATCATCATGATCATCATCATCATCATTATCACCATCATCATTATCATCATCATCTAAATCATCATCATTATCACCATCATCATCATTATTATCATCAAAATCATCATCATCTAAATCATCATTATCACCATCATCATCATCATCATCAAAATCCTCATCATTATCCCCATCATAATTATCATCATCATCTAAATCATCATCATTATCACCATCATCATCATTATTATCATCAAAATCATCATCATCTAAATCATCATTATCACCATCATCATTATCATCATCAAAATCCTCATCATTATCCCCATCATAATTTTCATCATCATCTAAATCATCATCATTATCACCATCATCAAAATCATCATCATTATCATCATCTAAATCATCACCATCATCATTATCATCATCATCAAAATCATCATCATCTCCATCATTATCACCATCATCATCATCATTATCATCATCATCATCATCATTATATTCATCATCATCTCCAGTTATGGAAGTATATAAGTCAAGAAATGTTTTACAAAATACAATTTTAATAGAAAAAATTAACATGTATTTTATTACTAATATAAAGTGGCTAGAGTAATAACGGAAGACAATCATTGTATATAGGTAATTCTCGATTTTTACAATACTTCTCTCCCTTTCCAAAAGTGTCATTTTTTCGGTGGGGGAGGGGTCAATATTCTGACTTGAATTACATTTAAATATAGCTCTGTGATTAGATAACTGGCAATCCACGAAAAAAACAATATACACAGCTGAATTAAAGGGTATAAATCGATATCGTTTAAGATATTTTTTTATAAAATTTATCAACAGTAAAATTATATTGGTTTATTATATGGTTGATTCCCGAAAAAGTTGTAACTTAGAATGTCTCTGTTATTTAACACACATGAATAATGTACATAACCAGAATAAAATGTTCCAGAACAAAATATCATTTCGCTATTTTAAGTAGGGTTTGTATAATCCCATTCAGCAATGATTTTGTGCATGCGCCATTCGCTTTAAGACAATTAATTACCATATTTAACCCAATAAGCATTTTGGCAGTATTCCTTTTTAAAATCCAAACAATAATTTTTGTATCAGATATATTTTCTTATACACTTTAAGTGATTTGTCAAACTCTTTTAGAACATAATAGAACAGACATTTTATTTAAGACTTAGTAGATAGTAGGTAGTTAGTACATAGTAGGCCTACATCACCATACAAATACATAAACAAAACAATTATCACGTCACGTGGTCATGATGACAAAAAATATAATGTGATACTTAATTAGGTATTAGATAATACATTTGATTACATTGATAATGTTAAGATATGTTATAAGATAATATACAGTACTAGAAATCCTACTGACAACCTCGCATGGTTTTAAATACCGGTTTGTCAAGGGAAATTGTACTTAAGCACCGCTATCTTAGTGATAGAAACAATTATGAGAGCTTTTAATCTAAAAGCCCATTATGCCTCAGATATCCATATTTTATAAATTCTTTAGAAATATCAAACATTATTTAAATGTGGATAAAAAGGAAGAATTCAAAGAAACCACACGTCAACACCGGATAAATGTTAACAAAATTTTAATAAAAGATCTACCGGTTTCGAACCTATCTGGTTCTTCATCAGGATAAATTTTACAAAGTATAAATCTAGCTAAAGTATAAAAATTGTGTAAGATGGTAAGTCACGTGATATATAAAAATAGTAACAAAATTAATAAAGTTTTCTAAAAATAGATAGAGTTTTGGAAAATTGCCAGGAAAATTATGGAGTTGTGCCAAGTTTCTTTAGGTTGAACTTTAAATTGTTTTTTGAAAAATACCATATATACTGTACACGTTGATGATTAGTTCATTTTCACTGTTATTATTTAAATGTGTTTGAATGACGGATAAATAGCATGTTAGATGATTTATAACTGAAAAGAAGTTGTGCTCAGCATGCAGTTTGGTGTCGCAAAGGTAGCAAAATGTAAAAAAGTAGTTTTTTGACTTCCATACAAAATACTTATTCAATATAATTATACAAATTGCAAACATAACTTAAGATGCGTAAGATAGTTTATATAGCAAATGTATATTTATTTTTGAAACTGTAACAAAATTTTATAAATAAAAATGATAACATTTCTGAAATATAATGGGCCTTTAAGCATAGTTATGATATAGTTAATGGAAATGGCTTTAACAGAACTTCAAATGAATAAGTTTTGTATATAGGAATGAGTGGTTTTTTTGAAACTGTAACAAAATACGGGCGGGCGGGGCAATGCTCGCCTTTTTTTTCTTTTTTCTTAAAGCAAACAAACAAACGGTTTAAACAAATCGAAAAGAATATATATAAGTTCAGTGAAAATGCAATAATTTAACATTCAAGGTCAAGGTCAAAATAAGGCCAAGGTCAATTTGAGTTTGATATACATGAAGGTCTTATCCTAAAGAATATTCTATTATAATATGAAGTCAATCCATAAAAAGTGAAAATTCCATTAATTTATCCTTCAAGGTCAAGGTCCTATGTGAATGAAGGTCAAGTTCTGTCTGGTTCACTTAAAGGGTTATCCTTAAACATTATTATTTTCAAGTTTGAAGACAATTCATTCTAAAATAACAAAGTTATAGGCACTAAAAGCAAAAAACAAGCAAATTTGGAAATTTGACCTTAAAGATCAAGGTCATTTATGAGTAAAGGTCAAGGTCTGTCTAGTCAAATTAAAGGTCTATCCTAAAAGATTATTATGTTCAAGTTTGAAGACAATCAGTTCATAAATAACAAAGTAATAGCCACTACAAAAACCAGTGAATTAGACATTTAACCTTGAAGGTCAAGGTCATTTACGGATGAAGGTCAGAGTTAGTGTGGTCTATTAAAAGATATTGCCCCAATAGTAGTTGTGGTTAAGTACGAAGACAATAACCAAGAACTTAAAAAGTTATGATCAACGTACAAGTTTGCGGACGGCAACGGCAACGTCAACGGCAACGCCGACATGACTATACAGAGCAACAGATAAGCTTTAAAAGTGAATTGGGTATTACTCCATCATTATCTTTGGAATTGGGTATTGGCTCAATTTAATTGGGCATTCAAAAACTCGATACCCTATGATTTCAAGATCAATTGGGTATTTAATTATGAAGATATGAATTTTATGGTTTCAATATCAATAAAATTAAATTTAGATAGATCTATCTTAACTGTTTTAAAAAGAAAATAGGATTAACAATTTACTAGAACTTTTCACAATTGTTTTATTTTTTATCTAAAATGCTCATGTTGTATTACATAATATCTTTAACAAGTTCGTTTTCTGACTGATTTTTGATTATTTGCGACTGTTTTGTTTCAAATCATTTTCCCTTTTGTACGACGCCATATTGCTTTTCAAAGCGTCTATTGTTACAGTGGGGACCTATTTATTGACGGTCTCCGCAAAATCAACGGTCTCTGCCGGTCTGTAAAGACCGTCAACCTGAGTAGACAAATCGATGGTCTCATGCTTAGTTGGTCTTTAGAGACCGGGGACCGTCGAAGACCGGAGACCGTTGATTAGTTGGCATTGATTCGGATATATTTGTATATCGATATAATTTGTCCAAAACAACGAGTGTACGACAGATTAATTTTGCGGTGATGAAAATGACAATACGCACGGGATTTTAAGACAATTGCGTATTTTAATTTTTTTAATGGGTTTTGATACGCACTCATAAAAAATCAATTGCGTATTTTATAAAATTAAATGCGTAAATACGCAAATACGCACCTTATCTGTTGCTCTGAGTCTATAACAATACACATGTACCTAAAAAAAGTCGAGCTAAAAAGGAAAACCTGTATTTGTTAATTTTTGGATTTCAGCATTATCTTTTCTATACAGCAGCTGCACTCACATTTTATAGACATAAAGTAATGACTTTGCTTGTGGACGGAATGTTAAAATGTCGTTAAAATATTGTAAAATTAACAAACATATGTCGCGAGGTTTTCAATATCAACTTCTCACTCATGTGATGCAATGAACTTTGTTATCTTTAAAAATGGTATAATTGATATAGACCTACACCATTTTAAACTATGCAACAATGTATTCATGATGGTCTTTAAGACTCCTGTTTTTATGTTACACACAAGTATATAATAAATGTTTTGTCAGTTAATTGTAGGATTTGGTTTTCATGTGTTTTGGGCTATAGTTGAATCCATTTTAGGAATCCAAATTCTGATTGCAAAAGATCATATTTTATCATCATTGCCATTAACAACACAATTTAAATAGTTTAGAAATAATAAATGGATGGCACTGGTGTGGTCGTTACAGTCATGGATGATGACTTCATATTCCGTCGACAATTTTATTTCAACAGCCAATCGCAAACTTACGGCAAGTTATGCATTGGTACATAAATCTAGGCATTCTTTCCGCTGCATATAATTTCACAAACAATTCCCTTTTCGAGAAAAAATATGGTTCACGTCTTTCTCATTTAGCGAATATCGCAATCGTTGGCTCTCTTATTAGTATCACCTATTTGACCATGTAGGGTCATGACGTCATAGTTTCCAAAAGCAGATATCTATGACTGACACATGACATGCACACATCAAAACGTAATTAAATGTAAGTAAGAAGCTATTTCTTTGGCAAGATCATCATGTAATCTTTGAATTCACCCTGTCTAACCCGGCTACGGAAGTTCTGTATAGAAGGTGATCAACTAACAGCATGGAGGCCGGATCCATGTAGTGAAAGCTGATAGAGTACTTACTACAGCAGGCCATACCCTGAAAAAAACGATTGTTTTTCTCTAAGAAGCACAAACGGTGGTGCACATATATATATTTGATATATATTTCTTTCTACGTGGTTAAATAATTTAAAAATTCAAAAACATTTAAAAACAGTGAATCTATATGAACTTTAATATTGATCCAATCTGATGGCATTGGCCATTAACAAAACAGACACAGTTAGTACAACATTCGGAAATAAGTCGTTCAGAAATTTCGTATGCAAATGTATTTAAAAATCTTAGGTGAACGATTTGTATTTGTGCTACCAAGTTCAGAGTTCAGGACGATACAAACTTTTGCTAATGTTTCACGAATATGTGAAGCATACATGCATTTGTAATTTCTTAAGATTATAAATGCACCGGAACAATTGTTCAGAGAACCAAAATTAGAAAGAACATCGCTATATAAAGCGAAATATCTTTCTTTAAATCAGATACTTAACCTTGTTAATTTACTTATGCATTCAAATAGGTTTATTTGTGACATGCAATACTAAAAGAGTGGGGAAAAACAAACCTCATTGTGCGGATTTTTCGCCCATTCGAATACAAATCTAGGAATAGAACCAAACAAATGTTTTTGAGTAGGATATGGATGAAATCTTTCTTTCCCTTCTTCATCGAGAGAGTTTATTACAGGCACCCCTGTTTTGTTCAGACACCTGCCTATCTCTATATCTTCGCTATTTTCAGGATCTTCCTTATTAGGAATAACCGGACATTTTTCCGGATAAAATCCGAGCTGCACCAAATTACGAAGAGCACGATTACTGATGACGTAACCTGCACCACCACTCATATATCCATTCTGTACGAATTTGTCAAAATGGAAGCCAAGATATGCTGGCTTTTGACCATCTAGATTTTGTACCAAAAATTTCAAATTTTCCATAATGACGTACGTATCGTCGTCAGCTTTAATAAGCCAATCAAAATCGTCAATGTGGTTTTCGTAAATGTAACTTAAAGCAAATTTTATTTTATGCACTATATTGTTTCTGGTTTCCTCAAAAGGGGAGTTGATAATATCAGGAGCTTTCTTTTCTGTTTTGAGCACATAAAACTGTTTGTCACATCGCCTGGCCCATGTTGCATTTACAGCAGGAACACGTGACCTGAACGTGATGTATGACGTCAATATTAAACAAAGCACACGGCTATTCTTTGTCTGTACCTTATCTTGCGCTGAAAAAGATACCAGACACTTAACGCATTTCATCTAATAGTCCTAAAGTTGTTTGAGGATAAAGATAACAGAAAGTAAAATTCATTGACATGACATTACTTGTTTTCGCCAACAGTATTGTGACCTTTTTATGTGGCATCAACACAATATAGGTCATATGGCGACTTTCAACTTTAGTGGTGGTGGAAGACCTCCGGTACCTTTCCTTGGGTTATTTCAGTCACAAATTGGCACCTAGAACAACGGACGTTCCGTAAGCTATCCTGATAAACAAATCCAAAGTCCATGTCAGGATTCGAACCCACGGCGGGGAAAAAGTAAACGACCTTTACCACTTATCGGACGCCCCTAGCATGGTGACGATTCGTAATGAAATTGCAATAATGCAAAACGACACACAGCAATGCAAGTTTGAAAATATTATATTAAATGGCAATGCAAAAGGACGGCAGAACCACCGACCTTTCGTGAGCTAGCTGGATAGCAAAAACCAACAATTTTCCATGATTTGATAGATAAGATAAGTAACTAATTGTACTAGCTGTAAAAAAAATAAGGCGATCAAAAATAAATAAAATAAAGATAAAGAAGACACAATATTTTAGAAAACTTTGTAAGTTTTTTTATACTCACAATTATCTTGTATTGAAGATATTTGATCAATATATCGTCGAATTCCTGGCGCCATCTGTGTTACTGAAATGATAGATATGTATTCGTTTAAAGAAATCTGCTACATGTGAGATATTTACCGCCGATCAATAGATTCAATACACGTGGAGAAGACCTATTCGCATGAAGTCCCGCCTAACTGATCGATATGTGAGGTTTACCTGCAACGGCGCAAGACATTTGAATTATAATTCAAACAGGAACATCACTATTGTTGCTCTCTAAGCCTGCACAACTGCACATTTGAAAATATCAGTCAATATAGATTGTTAAAACCTACATACTAGTGAAAGCAAGAAAAATATTAATTTACATGCTTATCTAAAAGTGCATGTAGAAGTGCATATTTTAATATCTAAAAACCATGTACTTAAATTTACAATTCAAGTCCGTGTTTAAACATTACTTAATACTTTAAAACACTGTTTTAAAAAAAATTCGGTAAAAAAAAACCGGGAAAACTCTTTTTCAGTTTTTAAAATTTTTGGGGTCTCTCTTGAAGAAAGTGGTAGGTCCCAATTTACCATCAAGGCCCTCTAGCCCCCGGGCTTGAAATTTACTAATAATAAATTAAACATAAAAAAGTAAAAAATACCCGCAAATTTAAATAAAACCCATGTGTACAAACAGAGAAATTACAAATTTTACCCCGATGCTTTAACACTTTGAGACACTCGCTTTAATGTTTAAATTGTAATGTTTAATTTTATTTATGTCATGTTTAATTATTATTTGATTTTGCATTTTTAAATCTACAAAAAGTAGCCCTTTAAAGTCCCTTATGATGAATATCATTACTATACATGTACGTATATTTACTGTACTTACTCTAATGGAATTCTAGAATGAATTAAATCGAATGCCTTTCTGTTTTTATTTTAGAAAATTTATAAAGCATCTTTATTGTAAAGACAGGTATGGTGGATATTATAATACTACATAAAAATGTGCACGTCCTTAATCAGGCCCTAAAACTTTAAAGTTTTCACAATAATACATAGTTGTAAATTTACATGTATTTCCTTTGCAATTATGACACAGGAAGCTATGTCACAAATTTCCTTGAATACTCATTATTATACTGTATACAGTTAAATTAAACAAAATTTAATCATGTACGCGTATCTAGATCTAGTATATGTCTACTGTAGATATAAGGTTTTTATTACATTTGGGAAATATCGTGTATGCATAATTATATAGGAAAACCTGTGTCAAGACCACACCCTTTAAAGAACACCCTGTGAATAAAGACCTCGTTGATTGAACAAAGATATTGTACCTCCAAATAAATACCACTTCTCTATAAAGGTCACGTTCTATATCTACTTTTGATGATCTTTATTTACAGGTTTAACCGTACAATTTAATAATTTTAACTAGAAAAGTAAAAATATTGCCCTTTATATATTTTTAAGTAAATTTGTTATATTCTTATAAATGAAATTTGAATATTGATGAAATAAAATGTGTAGATCTATTTTTATTTTCCGTATTGTCACTCTGAAAAAATTTTTTTCGCTGCAGTGAATCATATTTTCAGTATTTTCACTAGTGTCTTGCAAGACTACTTTTCTTATTTTACCCAATACACATAATTCAAGGGTAGATCTACAGTAAATCTTTCAAAATGTAATGTCAATAATAAAAATAATAATAATAATAATAATAATAATAATAATAAATTAAAATAAATAAAGAGAAAAATTCAAGTTTTTATCTATAAATACAGGATTTATTAATTTTTATCTTCTGGTATGAAAATTATCATTGTTCATTCGTGGCTATCGCTTTTCGTGAAAAATTTATTTTCAAACCACTCGATGAAAATAAATCCTGTATTTATATAAACAAAACTTCAATATCCTCTATGTACTGTTTTTTTTCCCTAAAACATATCTATAGTTATACGTTTGTGTCTCACGTTTTTCATTATTCGTCTGGTTATTTTAAATAAATATATTTAGAACAATTAAAAAAAAAACTTTAAAAAATAGCTTTTTAAAGGTGAAATTCACAAACCTTCTTTATGCTGTTTCGTTATGTCAACTATCTGTCTACTTAACACCATTTCCCTAAAGAGGGTCATGCAAACAAAACAAAACACAACACACAGGAACAACTTGATAGAGACACATTTTTTTACTTTATTGTTTACAAATTCCATCTTTAATTTTGAATATAGTTCTTGCTATTTTAACCACACTTGTTAAAGTTTCCAAATCGTAGCATTTCTTTTTTACACTTGTTTTAATTCTATATATTTGTCGTTATAATTATACACATCATTATGTTAACACATATTTACTTGTTTACGTCTCCGCTTTAAAAAAAATAACACCAGCTAGGCGACACCACAGATAATGTAACAAACTTTGACACAATAGTACCTTTTATCAATTATGAGATCTTTACAATTACCATAAGTGACCGGATGTTTGAAATTGTTTCCGCGACAGAATTATTTGTATACGGGTAATGCATTAATTATTATTTTGACACAGACACATGCGAGTGTAAATCTATCAATGATGTCACTTTAATGACGTAATTGCCCATTGATAAGACAGTGTGTGAGGCTACAGGAACTTGAAATTCTATCAATATTAACCATATATTTATACTGTATAGGGGGTATATTTTGGATATTATCATTCATATTGATAGAAGGTCCTGTGGTGAGACAAAGGCAGTTATCTGTTTGGTATGCATCAGTTATATTGTGGCATGTGCACACAGTAGGTTAAATGCACAGCTCATGACATATAGATTCTAATGTGTTTATATAAGAAGAAAAAAATAGATAAGATAACGCGGAAAACTGTTTTTTTTTTCGAAATAAGTATTCATCTGTTTTTTTTAGGGTATGTGTACTTAAACCTAGTAATAAATATGGATACTATACTGAACGATCAGTTGTGAATATTCACAAAGGAATATTGTCCGGACCAGTCTGTGCTTTATCTCTGCTCCTCCCACCCCGCCCCAACACTCTTGCTATAATGAAAATGTGCCTTGTCGCCAGATTAAATATAATTTTGGATTTTGTTACATAAAATTATGTAAAATTGTATAAATCTCTATTTTTTTATTATACATGATGACGGTAACTTTATATGAGCCGCGTCACCACAAAACCAACATGGACTGCAAACATGCTGTTTGTTATCAGTTTCTTTACTTGTTATAGGGTCTGTAAGCGAACAGCATGGATCCTGATCAGACTGCACAGATGCGCAGGCTGGTCTGGATCCATGCTGGTCGCAAAAACATTATGTTGGTTTTGTCGTGACGCGGCTCATATGTTGTTTCCATAATGAAAATGGTCATTTTTTAATTTAATACATATGATAACTGTGTAAGCAGAATATAATATTCCGGAACAAAATATTATGCGATGACTCTAACCGTTAAGTAATGATTTTTCCGGACCTCCGTCTGAGATCGGTTTGACTTCCTGTAAAACTAACAGGGATGAACTGAATATAAGTCAGATTTGATTTTCCATTTAAAATTATAAACTCAAATCAAGTAACCTTATTGGCCATTCTAAAATTAACAAAAATTATATAAAGATTTTTTTTTCTGAAACGCATTTAAACGTCTTATATCTTTAATAATCAATACGATTTCGGAATCAAGCATTTTAGTTAAATGTCTCGGATATTTGAGATTCATGTGTGAATTATTCTTCCTTCCATTAATCATTTTACAACATTTATTTTACACTGCTTTAAAATTTGAAAGGGATAACGATATATACATATACTCGTTCACTGGCTACTATTTTCTGGGGTGTTAAAGAACCAGCTGTTTTTTAGACATGTAATGCGCATTTATCACCTTAACACTGACCCTAAAGACTAATTAAAGTAATTTTACTTTTATAAGCAGAAGATCGAACCCAAGATTCTTGGGTTTATACTCGTGACGGTTTCCAATGGGCAACACTACGCCCGTTCGAAAATTTAATGTACGACACATGTTATGTATTTGCAAGTTATTAATACTTTGTACGCATTAAATAATCACTTATCAGTCGTCCCAGTAAGTACCTGATAGCAACCACTTCCGCAGAATGAATCTGATGTTAACGTTTTACATGATACAGATAGACAGATACTTTTATTTCCTCCGGAATTAAAGAGAATGTCTGAACGACCTTGGCAAAACCAAGTGAATACTCTTAATTTAAGCACTAAGAGCCGAATTAAACTGGTAATCTAATGCTTGGAGATATGATGATGTAGTTCTATTACAAAAGCAAATCAAGAAATGTAATATGAAAATGTTGACCTGTATTTGCACAGATCAATTTTATTACTTAATCACTTAGTAACGGAAGATAGTGTTTCTATCCATATTAATTTGCAGGGTGTTATCTCATCTTTTTAGGCACGTAATGCTATTATGGTATCAGTTAATCTTTAAACTTAAGTGCAACAGAAACCTCTTAAGAATGACCAGATTATATCTTTGTAAAAGAAGAAGAATAAGAAGAAGAAGAAGAAATTAAGGGAGCATTATTTTGCCAGACTTATAACATAGATTATATATATATATATGCCGATTTAGATATAATTATGTTATGCTGAACGTTGAATATTTTAAGATGAAATTTCCGCAGTTTTTCGAACTGATCCGGGCTTTTGATGTTTTATGTGATTGGAGGAACTGTTTAATTAATTACAATTGTGACAGTCGGTTAACCCAAAAAAGTATAGATAAAAGAGCAAACACAGATGCATTTTTGATTTTTTAAGGGAGAAGGAAAAATATCCGACGTATATTTTATCAGCACACGATGAACCTTAAGTTATGATATATGAATTGCACGTTCAGTATTATAATGAAGTCATTTATAATTATGATTATCAAATCATATGGTCGCCCCCATCTTCAGAAGATGTATCGTATACAAACTTTAGAAAAACAAAATATGACAAGAATTTAGTTATACGATGAACATACATTTTCTCCAATCGGAACATATCGGATATTATCAATAAATTGAAGCTTGACACGATGCCATTGACACGTTCGCAACGCGCGCTTTGCATGCTTTATTTTATATCACCACATTTTTTTTCCAGAGTATTTCTCAAATATTTTCTGAAAATCCAACTTTCCGGCTATTTCTTTATCCTAGTTAAAATTGCTTATTTTGTTCACTCGACAATATATAATATTTATAGTTATATAATGGTCATCATTATGACAGACTCTCTAATTTGACTTTTTGGTAAAAGTTGCAGAAATGATAAATAAGGATATCGTTTTTATTGCTCAACCCCTATAATACTTTAAAAATCTTCATTTTAAATCATCTAAGTATTTTTCTTATTAAACTATATATTTAAAACTATGACTAACTCGAATTTCACCGTCACCTCTGCCCAGGTCACATGACTAATTGTTGACAAATGGTTATTAATTAGTAAAACGTCCAATTACTTTATCGTTTAGTAAGTATAGATATCGTAATAATTATGAAACAAGTGTACCACTGCATAGTTATTACGCGATGTATCAGAAAAGCAACAAGCCTATACACTTCGGGACTGCCAATCGTTGAAGGCCAAACCCGTCACTGTCCGTATATCTTTTTTGTACTGTCAAACTACTCTATCGTCACCTGTCTGTTTATGTTTTTTTTTTGTTCGCATTTCTAGTTTTATGCAGATTTTAAAACAGGTTTTGACATACTTTCCAGCACTCCATAGTGATAAAGTAATAGAAAGAGCATCGAAACACGGGGCTATCTGATTTGTACGAGCTGGCGTAACCGAGTGTTTTCATGTTCATTCTCTTTTGTATGATAGTCAAACATAAAACAGGTTCCTTGTTGTCACAATATGAAACCCGGGAAAAAAGTAACCAATGAACGAGCATCTGAATATCATATTTGTATCGCTTTACCTTTCTCTGTCGTCACAATAAGTAAACCCAATCAAAACTGAGCCAATCAATGGGCATGCTCTGGAGTGCGGGTAACTATTACCTGCACTCCAGTTCACGCACTTTACATGTATATGTATGTTTACGATTTAACTCAGACACATTTTTAACAAAAAAGCCCCCAAACTATGATACAACTACTAATCACGCATGATTTTTGAAATCAACTTTCAGAGATAAAAAACATTAAACACAGTCCCGTAATGTAAAAAAACTCAGTAAAACTTAATGGCCAATTTATTATTTAATTTTCATTTTTTCCCAACGAAATTACATTTCATTTATATGATCTTCTTTTTAAATAAATGAATTCAAGGGAATTTGAGCGAGACTTAAGAAATCAAACGGCGGGGTCGCGGGACGAATGCACGCTAATAAGCGGGGGCGCGCGGCGAAGTTATATTTATTGAAATTCGCCCCGCGTCCCCGCTAATAAGCGTGTATTCGTCCCGCGACCCCGCCATTTGATTTCTTAAGTCTCGCTCCGCACCCCCGAGGGGCGAAGTTCTATTCATTAAACTTCACCCCGCGCCCTCGCTAATAACACGCGGGGTAAAAACACGAATGGCACAAATTAGCCATCATATTTATTTGCTTATACATTCTATAATAAAAGTATATTACATATCATTTATAGGTGCGGATCCAGATATTTTTTTTACAAGAGCACATTTTATATAATGTTTGTTTTTATTTCTAATTTTCTGAATTATATTTATGAATTTGCATAAATAATACTCAAGACATTTATTGCAAAAAGAAATTAAAATGTAACTACTGTATTTAAAACAAAAGGGTTAAAAAGTAAACACAAAATGATTCTATCAATGCTCAAACACACATCATAATTATCAATAAATATATAAAACCTCTGAAAACCGGAATCTTCTGAAAACCGGACTTATGGTCAAGTCCAGACAGGTCTAGAATTTTTTCTGTACTAATTCTTTATAATTATACTAATTGCCAACCGAGCTAAAAATGCAAATAATAGTACAGGTATATAGCAAATGAGTATGTATTTTTGGAAACTGTGACAAGATACAAACAAAACAAAGTTTTTCTTTTCAGATATAAAAATGAAAGTATTTCTATTTCTGAGGCATGATGGGCCTTTAAATTATCTAGGCTATTGATGATTTATATATATATATCCTTAATACTGAGTAAATAATACTTAAGTACACAAAAATATGAGTAGCGTCTATGTGCATGTAATCTGTGCGTTATACATATATTTTCGCTCTATCGCACGTATGGCAAACGCATTTACTTAAGAAAAAATTGGGTATTTTCGTACTTGGATTATGGATGACCTAGCAGGTTTTTATCTATTACACAAAGTCATGACCTACATTTATAAAGAGAAATAGAATAACGACAGGTTGCCCCAAATCGTGTACATGTAAATTTTAAGTTTTTTTATGTTATTTTTTGCATCTTAATTTCCATTTTTGCGTGGGTGCGTGTCGGGAGAGTGGATCTGTAATTGTGTACTAGAACAGCATATTTGTTTACATTACACTTTAACATTTTTAGCTTTTGAATCCATATGTTTATGGTGTTAATTTTTCAATATTTGTTTTTAATTAATTTTTTTATTTATTTTCTTTTTTTGGGGGGGGGGGGGGTGGGGGGGGGTGGGGGGCTTGGTTGAAGACGGGGGGGGGTAGGGTCGGGGGGGGAGGGTAAACAGTGTACAATTACAATAATAATTCGTAAAAATAAAAACTAGAAATGGTCTGAAAGTTTTCATTCTTAAAGGGATATTGGCATAAGATCGAATGACAGAACAAAAAAATAAATAAAAATAAACATCTTTTTTTATAACTGTTTGCTCAAATCATGTTAAATGCGAAGGACTTTAAATTCCCTGCATGTCTGTTGATATAAATAAAATATGATGCGAGCTTGAACCTAAATAAAAAAAAACGCATGTTTAAAATAGAAAAAAAATATGGGTGTCGAATTCAAAATCATCATAAACTAATCGCGTTAAAAGTTTCAAAATCAATCATTTAAAGATACTAACCTCCATCGTCGAAATCCTGTTTTAACATTAGTCTGCTATATCGGTAAATTAATCCAAAAACACAGAATAGGCTGGCAAATCCCAAAACACCCAAAGTTTTGGTAAATTTCCAATGACGGTTAGAGAATATTATATTATTACATTTTTTCTTCAGATTTGTCATTGTTTATTTTTAATATTCACTCTTCCTGTTTATAACTGCTGCATTAAAGTCGAAAATTTTATCCGTGTCACACGTGTTAAATAAAGGTTAAAGGTAAAAAAGTTTTGGAGCGATAAGATGAGTATTAAAAATCCTTCATTTTGCTGTTTGATTTATTATTTGTAAATTTGATTTATCCAGCTTTGAATTTAGTATAGTCCCGATCAAAGTTTAAGGGTTTTCAATATCAAAATGAAAATAATAAAAAAATCGCGTCAACAACAACATAAAGCTTGATCAGACAGTAAGATTAAAATAAAGCTCGCCATACTAAATTTCCGCCTCTTATCTCAACCTACATTCCTCTGTGAAAATTTTTTCAAGTTAGTAAATTCTTCTTGTAAAAATAACGCAAAAATTTGTATAAATGAGTGGCGAAAAGTAAAATTATGTCTGAAAGAATTTTAAAATAAAAATGAAGAAAAATGTGTTAATTTTGCAGGATGATTGTAAAGTTTGTGGAACTTGTGATTTTCTATTGATGTCTAATAAAAGCAAAAAAAAAAAAAAAAAAAAAAAAAAAAAAAACAACAACAACATCACAAAAAACCCCAACAAAACAACCCCCCCCCCCCCCCCCCCAAAAAAAAAAAAAAAAAAAAAATAAAAAAAAAAAAAAATTATAAAAAAAACCCCAAAAAACCCCAAAAAAACCCAACAAACAAACCCACACACACACAAACCCACGCGCACGCGCACACACACACACGCACGCACGCACGCACGCACGCACACACACACACACACACACACAACAAAACAAAAGAGCAACCACACAGCGACAACAACAACTTAGGAAGAGTAAGACATTTCCACACGTACACCACTTGCCCTAAGCAAATGGATAGTTTAAACCACATGGTAACAATACGAACGACAAAACAAAAAGGCGCTTACGGGGCACACCACCCACCATGCTTTTGTAGGATAACCGTAATAATAAAAATACTACTACTAACAATAATAGTGATAATAATAATAATCTTCATTTAAAGAAAGTACCACATGAAAATTCACCATCGTAAAGCACAAATAACATGTCTTAATCTTAAACATGACCTTCTAAACAATATATAAAACATACCCACCCAACAACATCAACAAACAAGAATTGTCAATTAAGATTTGGTCCTATAACAAACATAATTTGATAGTTTTGACAAACGTTTCCTTTTCTATAATAAAATAACATTGAATTTCGTACAATTTCCTTTAACACGTCTTTAAAAAATAAACATGCATAAAGAGTATTATGATAATATGGTAGTAGGTAAAGCCTATGAACAGGGAAATCGGTTAGAAATTCGTTCATTTTTCCTTTTTAAAAGTGTCATTCGGTAATTCATGCACCGCTTCAGTTTTCATGATTATTGTCATTGGAATACATGTATTTATTATCGGAATCTTACACCGTAACTTAGAATTACCTTATAAGGAATTAATCATAAGTTATGTTTTTTGGCAGCAATAGTGCACGAGTTTCTTGTTATTTGTAAAGCGGGAATTCGAGGTTTATTTGTCAAGCCGTTAAGATGTCAAATTTCCGAAAATATTAAACTATTTTCGTCTATATTATACAAAAAGTTTTGTTAATGTTCCTTACAATTGTTTTCTTTTTCAGGATTATGTACAGGTCTGAGCAAAGAAAAAATGTGTCTTAGTACACGAAATAAATATAATCCATGGACTTTCAAAATCGATGAGGCATATTCATTTAATTCTGTTTTGATTCACTGTTAATTATTATTATTTTTACATACAATTAATATGTACATGAAATGAGTTTATTTCAGAGAAATTATCTGTGCCTTTGCCTTTTTATAATTTTCAAAATTCGTTTTCTTTTTTCCATTATGACATAAAAACCGCTAAATTTGGGTTTTATGTCAGGTAGGTTCGAAGGAGCCGCTGTCTGGATTCATCCTTCAACAATACCCCCCCCCCCTCCCACGTTGGAGTAGGGTTGGGTATCCCGCTTGCAGCAACCTGACTTTTCGAAAATATCAAAACTTCCGCTTTTCCAAAACTCTCTTATTCAGTCATATCGGAAATTTTATCTTTCTTTCCTTTTATAAGAAGTATTTGGCATATTTTAGTAGATATATTTGCTTAGAAAATTCGTTACTATAAGTCACGTAGTTCTAAGCTATATTTTTATTTTTGTCTTAACAAAAATTGATGTAGCTTCATGTCAAAAATTTTGTTTTTGTTGGAAATAAACGGTTAGTGGAGACCCCTCTAGCCTCTTTTAACTCTGTGTTATGTTGTTTTTTTATTTCAAAGTTGTTTTATTAAAGAATGTAAATAATTTATGCTTGTTTGAGTGTACTGTAACGAATTAGAGCATAAACCGTCTCATATCATTGAGTTACACTGAAAAAGGCGGCGCCCAAATTGAACTGAAACGTAAAATTTTATTTATAGAATTCTATATATTCTTTATTATTTTTGTTTCAATTTCATTTCTTTCTGAATAAACACATGTAGTCTATAGCCAGGTAAACCAAAGCCTGGGCCAGCTTCGCGGTTCCAGCCTTTGTTGACTTCCTCGTATAATGACATGAAACAGATATATGTTATCTATATTTATTTTGAGAAGACGTCAGAGAATTAGAAGAGCGGATTTCAAAATAAAAAAATAATCTATTCCAAATCTATGCACTATTGTAAAAGTATTTTTACCATAGTTTGTGTGGTGTTTTATATATAAATTTGGAAAACTTATTTTCATGTAAGGTATCTCTTCAGTGCGTGCACGTTGCAGAGAAGGCACAGGGCATCAGCAGAACATTTGGTGCTTCGTTTTTTTTCTATCCAAGGACGCGTTTACTAGTTAAGATTCGAGCTCGGTTCTTGTACATATAGGGTTGGTCCTGGGGACCAAACTATCCCTTAATCTCTGAGGATTTAGGCTTCTATCGCAACCTTAGACTCTTCTGCTGGTGTCCTGACTTAAGCCGAGGGAAGTTACAATAATGAAAGTGTTGTAGGGTGCGTGAGCCACTAGCAAAGAGAGTGACGGCTTGGAAGATAGGCATTTTGCTGGCATAACAGCCAAGATATTGCTCGCTAAAGCTCGCCAAGATACACTTTCTCGCTCACCAGATAAACCTTCTTCATCCCGACATCAACCATGTATTCTCTATTTTCTCACCCTGTGACATTTAGAGACCATCGGACATTTCACAAGTACGTGTACATTTTTCACTACCTTTAAAGTTAAATGTGATTCTCATATTGGTAAGAGGTATACGTTACTACCTTTAAGTTAAGTGTGGTTTTCTTATTGTAAAGAAATAATTAATTACTAACAGTCATTGACTTTGTTTTCATAAATTTAACAACTCAATGCCATCTCTGTATCAACATATTCATAAACATTTCAAATGATATATACACACAAGGAGAGTTAAAGATGAAACACTTAATTAACAACAAGAACAACAACAACAGAACACTTTAGTATGAATAATATACTTTTATTTGAGGGTACTAGTATAACGTTGATAAAACAATGAAGTTTATCAGCATTATATTTTTCCATCATGCATATCGGTCAGAATCTATTCAAAGTTCACGTGAAAATCGTTCCCTCTTAAACAGCCGGATATGCAGTACCGATCTGGCTCCCGGCTTTATGACTGACGTCATAGGTCTGAATGGATACACTGTTGGCAGGGCACAATTTGTGTAAACCGCTAGATCGAACTCAGGACTGGTTCCCAGGAAAAACGAACATTTTGAATTGGTTCCGCCGAACCACTGGAAAGCCGCCGCCTTTATGTTTGGCTGCAAAATACATTACTTTGCATCTAGTTAATACAAGACAGATAGATACAGTTTAAGCAACATGTCACAATCCTTTAAATTTTCAAAGTGTTTGACATTTATTATCTTTGTACGGCTTAAACATGCTTTAATCTATATACCATTGAAGTTACCAACGAATATAGACCATATATTTGTTCACTTTACTTTAGTAGATTATCATATCTCTTAACAAAATGAAAGATCTTAAATCAAACAGACTTGTCAGCACGTCATAGAGCTTAAATAAATCCTATGATTTATATTTACCTTCCAGTTTTGAATTAAGGTAACGATTTACATTAGAATACTGTTTATTCCTCAAACACTATTTACTGGTTAAAGAAAAAAAATGAAGTCCCTTTTACGGGATGAAAATCCAAATGTCATCTAGCGTGGATAGTTGCTATGATATATGCATAACACTTATTACACCAAAAATCAAAATATGTGACGCCCCAACAGTTAAATTACTCATTACATTTTTAAAGCACAAAACAACAATAATTTTGCCCATAGCGTTCCTTAGTTCTGTTACGTTTCAAAGATGCAACAATTTGATTAAAATCAGTTCCTTATTAACGCTACGCATTAGAATCTGACGGGCACCAATAGGAGGTCACCTTCTTATGACCTTTCAAACAGCCTATCATCGGTGAGCTTTCACAATCTTGAAAGTAATGTGGTTTCTATTTTTAACCGCTTGGAAATTAATACTGATACTGTAATTTTCAAGATTACGAGAGCAAACATGGCATGCCCATAAAGCCGGCAGGTAAACTAGCAAAACAATCTTACCCTTTAAAAATTGAGTCTATAACTTCCAATTTACTGGTTTAAAATTACTTATTTTCTTACAAAAATTAACAATTTGCTTTACTTCTGCGGCCAGTGATATTTTGATACTTCGCCTAATACCTTTCTGTAACGGACAGTTTGATTTGCTTAGCTGAAAATAGCTTTCTCGAGGAAGTATCCCGAATCTCAGCGTTAAATTTCATTGTAGAAACATTAAGTTATTTACATGAATTTTTAGTTTTGAAAATGAATGATATTCTCACTTAGTTTCTCTTAGTTTCTCTTTACATATTCTGGTCAGGAATAGCTTTAAATTGTGTTTGCAATGTTTCTTATTCATAAATAAGCCATTCCATTTAAACTGCGATGCTATTGTGGATTATCCTTTTTGAACGATTGCAAAATTAAGATAATTTCCCTGTATTCAAATTTATGTATTTCAGGAAGTCTATGGAATTAAAGTCTTGTAATAATTCGTAACATTGAACGGAGTACGATAATTAATTTAATAAAGTTCATAGACATAAACAGTTACTAAACAAATATTTAAAGATCCTGTATGTTGTAATTAAGGATGTAACAACAGTCAATTAAGTAAAATGATGTACATTGTTTATGAATATAATAAGTCTTTTAAAACAAAGAATATGTTAAACTGTACTGCAAATGTTTATACTCATTATAGGTAATCAAAAATTGTATGCAATCATTTCTTATTGAAGACTTTGGCTTTGACTTTATCGAAATAAATTTGTAATTACCTCCTTTATTTACATGAAATGTAAATTCGGTAGTATCTTTACAAGTAATGCTTTTTGGAATTTTTAATATTGATAAATGTTCATTTGAGCATCATGATTTATGATCACAAAACAAAATTTGAGTTACAGGATCTTTAAAAAGTAGCATTATATGAAGTACAAAGTATAGTTACCATTTCTAATAAGGAACACATTGGCGAGGATCATGGATTCAGTTGCCAAGACAACGTGAAGAAATGTTTCAATTTCCTTGTAATTATATTCCAACAAGATTTCTGCAAGTCCGATCTTCGGCTCATAGTTGTCCAGGAGATTTATAAACGCTTGAAACGTCGAGAGGGAAAACTTTGCTTCGTTGACATTTGTGAATAGTCTATACACAAAATAAGAAGAACGAAAGTTGTCAGTTAATTAGATTATTTTGTTCAATTTGTTTGTTTGTTGTTTTTTTTTGGAACAATTCCGTCTGTTATTAGTTTGACTTCCTGTAAAATTGAAATGAAAGGACTGAGTATAAGTAGAATTGGTTTATACAGAATTTATTTTAGTTCTATGATATAGGAAGCTATAAGCTTATAAACACACTTTTGAATCAATCCGTTCCTGCAACCAACCAGTACTAAGCAATGAGTGTAAAGTTTCTTGTACAAGGAAACAACGACTTGCCCCTAACGGGGTTTGAACCCATGCGGCTAGCGATCATAAGATTTCTAGTCCATCGCTTTAACAACTCTGCCATGCCGCCACTAAAAGGAAAATTTTAATGGGTAATTTTATAATTGCAAACTAAGATTGGTGAATATGATGGTCATTTTAAAATAATAATTAAATGATTTTTACTGTTAAGTTAATTTGTAAATGATTACACAATTTATAAAGTCAAACATAAAACAAGTAAAAGAGACACCTAGAATAAAAGTTGCCCTGCTTTGATAAATCATCGATATCCTTATGCTATAATATAATTTTAATTGTTACAAAATAGGTGTTTTCTTAGCTACAAGAAATCATTATGTCATTTTATGCAAGCATTGCTAACATTTCTTTTTTCTACTGAATACTTAGAAATAACATAATTTTGCGTGTTAATCAGTTTTACTACAGCCAAGTATCATTTTTAAAGATACTTCTTGTTTTCAGATCAATTGATTTAATAGATAACAAAAAGGATTTTGCCCTGTCATCGATAGGACGAGTATATATAAAAACAAATAATATTTTTTTTTCTCATTCCATTTTTTGTTGTTTGGTTAAGTTTAATGGATACATAAAATTTACCATGTCATGATGATTTGAAATAGATATATAATATCATGACATTAGGTTTTTGAAGAAACTACCTATCACAGTCATGATTAAAATTTGATATATGATTTATCAGTCAGTAATCTTATGTAAGTAGCGATTGGAACTGATGTAGGTCAAACCACTCGAGGGATACTTGGCAGCTATCTTTGATGGTCAAGTACATGCAAAGATATTTAGATACCTGTCCATGAGATCAAACATGCATTGATGGTCGAGAAGTTGTTTAGATACCACATGGACCAAATGTGCAACAGTGATATAACTAAATGCCTGGGTATTCTTCATGCAGTAGACACTAGATCATTAATTGTGTTTGTTTGGTAAGATAGAGAGGTGGGTATTATTACTTATTCCAGTAAGAATTGCTTCTTTCAGCCTTTTTTGTACAAAACAATGAGAACGGTCATTTCTTAAACAGATATTCAACGGCATATTGTTTTATAAAACCATTTTCAATTTTGAGGAATATTTTCAATTAAAAGCTGGTTATTCAGTCATTTAGTGCTGTTTTTGGTTTTCTAAAAGCCCAAATTGCAACAGTTTGCTCTTCAGCCGGAAAGTGGTTTCTTTTATTTTTAGTTTAAACAGAATTTATTTTAGTTCGATTGTGTAGGAAGCTATAAGCTTATAGATACACTTTCGAATCCGTTCCTGGAATCAACTTATGCAGAGCAATGATTGTAAACTTCCTTTCTCAAGGACACAATGATTTATCCCTCGACAGGGTTTGAATCCATGCGATCATTAGATTATTATTTCGACGCTATACCACTCGGCCATGCCGCCATTTAGTATCTATTCATAATTTTTGAACACTTTATTGTTAGACATACTTTTTCCTTTTGTAGTAAGATCAATTTCTGACGATGTAAAACGATTCGTGTCGCTATCCCAGATGTAAGATATTAAAAGTTACTCTCTCACTATATCGTCTTCTACTAAAACGTATTAAGACAATATTTCGGCGACAATAATTTATATGTATAAGTACATAAGTACTAAACAATGTTTAAATACATTAGAAAGGGAGTTATATACTTCAAGGGAAGTAACTAGAATCCGTCAATCAAATAAGCAATAACAAGAAGTTATACAGAAATATAATATTGTGTATCGTTTTAACTTAATTAAGGCAATACGTTTTAACTTAATTTAGGCAATTTGAGCTATTTAAGATAAAATACTTTTAAAACTCGCTTAATCATCATCATCATCATCATCATCATCATCATCATCATCATCACCTCCAGTCATGTAAATAAACAAGTCAAAAAGTGCTTTACAAATTACGATTTTAATATAAATAAAGGAACATGAATTTTAATACAAATACAAATATTAATAATAATAACCATATTTTTTTCTGAAGAAAACAAAAGCTATTTAAGAAAAAAGCGTTTGTTTTCATTTTAAATGAAATTAAAATTACAATTTTTTTTAAAAAAAATTGGGATTACAAAAAAGGGGATTTAAAAAAGGGGGACAATCATTGTTAAACAATTCCCCGATTTTTTCAATTTTCTCTCCCTTTGGCCCAAATTTTTCTATTAAAATCCTTTTTAAAATTTTTTATATTTAAACATTAAATCTGTGATTAAAATTTCTTGGGCAAGCCGAAAAAAGGGAAATAAAAAACTAATTTTAAGTGACCCTAAAGCCCCATAAATTTTTAAAAGTCAAGTTGAGCTTTAATTGGGCTCTATATTTCAAAGATTTACTGTCAAAAAGGTGTTTTGGGCCAACCCGTTGATAAATTGGAAAATGTTTTCGGGATAAAAAATTTTTGTTGCCCAAAATTTAAAAAAAACTGCCCCACTCTTTTTATAAACTAAGCTATTTATACGTAAATTCTTTTACAGAGATTTCATTCGGATCTGTATGTTATCTATTGTTTAGGTGGAGTAAATGATTAAATTATAAGGGATTATGGCAAAATGATCTTCACCCGTTCACTCACTATATACCCGTTGATGGGCATATTGTCACTTTAAGTGATATTTTATTAGGTAATAAAATATTTTAATTTACAACGAGAATGTTAAGATATGTTATAAGATAATATACAGTATTAGAAATATCAAACATTATTTAAAATGTTTGAATGACGGATAAATATCATGTTAGATGATTTATAACTGAAAAGAAGTTGTGCTCAGCATGCAGTTAGGTGTCGTAAAGGTAGCAAAATGTAAAAAAGTAGTTTTTTGACTTCCATACAAATACTAATTCAATATAATTATACAAATTGCAAACATAGTTGCGAAAGATAGTTTATGTATATAGCAAATGATTTTTTTTGAGACTGTAACAAGATACGAAAAATAAACATTTTTTTAGAAATAAAAATGATAACATTTCTTAGATAAAATGGGCCTTTAAGCATAATAATGATATAGATAAAGGAAATGTCCCTAACAGAACTTAAGATGAATAAGTTGTGTACATGTGTATATAAGAATGAGTTTTTTTTGAAACTGTAACAAAATACCAACAAGAGTCATCGCCGGGCGGGGCAACGCTCGACTTTTTTTCCTTTTTTCTTAAAGCAAACAAATAAACGGTTTAAACAAATCATTTGCTTTTGTTTAAACCGTTTATTTGTTTGCTTTAAGTTTAGTGAAAATGCAATAATTCAACATTCAAGGTCAAGGTCAAAATAAGGCCAAGGTCAATTTGAGTTTGATATACATAAATAATCTTATCCTAAAGAATGTTCTATTATATTATGAAGTCAATCCATAAAAAGTGAAAATTCCATTAATTTATCCTTTAAGGTCAAGGTCCTATATGAATGAAGGTCAAGGTCTGTCTGGTTCACTTAAAGGATTATCCTTAAAGATTATTTTTTCAAGTTTGAAGACAATTCATTAAAAAATAACAAAGTTATAGGCACTAAAATAACAAAGTTATAGGCACTTAAAGCAAAAACAAGCAACATTTGGAAATTTGACCTTAAAGATCAAGGTCATTTATGAGTAAAGGTCAAGGTCTGTCTGGTCAACTTAAAGGTATATCCTAAAAGATTATTATGTTCAAGTTTGAAGACAATCAGTTCATAAATAACAAAGTTATAGCCACTAATAGCAAAAACCAGTGAATAAGACATTTGTGGAAGGTCAAGGTCATTTACTGATGAAAGTCAGGGTTAGTGTGGTTTATTATAAGGTTATGTCCTAAGGGTCATTGTGGCCAAGTATGAAGACAAAACATCAAGAACTTCAAAAGTTATGATCAACATACAAGTCGAGTTAAAAAGGACTCCCTGTATTAGTTATTTTTTGGATTTCTACATCATCTTTCCTATAGAGCAGCTGCACTCACATTTTATAGAAATAAATTAATTACTTCTCTAGTGGACGGAATGTAACAATGTCTTTAAATATTGTAAAATTAACAAACATATGTTGCGAGGTTTTCAATAAATGAGTCATTATGTGTCGCTCACATGAACTTTGTATTATTGAAAAATGGTATAATTGATATACACCATTTTAAACCATGATGTATGCATCAATGTATTCATGATGGTCTTTAAGACTCCTGTTTTTATGTAACACATAATTATATAATAAATGTTTTGTCAGTTAATAGGATTTGGTTTTCATGTGTTTTTATCTATAGATGAGTCCATTTTAGGAATCCAAAATCTGTTTGCAAATGATCATATTGGTCATCATAAACAAATAGAGATAATAAATAATAAATGGATAGCACAGGTGTGGTCGATTACAGTCATGGATGATGTCGACAATTTAATTTCAACAGCCAATCGCAAACTTTATTTACGGCCATTCTTTCCGCTGCAGAATTCTCTTTTCGAGAAAAAAATATGGTTCATTTCCTTCTCATTCAGCGAATATCACAATCGTTGGCACTCTAATTAGTATCACCTAGCTGTTGGACCACGTGTGATCATGATTTGAAATGACTTTCGTCACAGTTATGTCCCTTTTTAAGCAGATATCTACGTCTGGCAAATGACATGCACACATGAAAACGTAAAAAATGTAAGTAAGAAGCTATTTCTGTGGCAAGATCATCATGAAATTTTTGAATCCACCCTTTCTAACCCGAATACGGATGTTCTGTATAGAAGGTGATCAACTATCAGCATGGAGGCCGGATCCATGTAGTGAAAGCTGATAGAGTACTTACTACAGCAGGCCATGCCCTGAAAAAAAAAGAGATTTTTTTTCTTTAAGAGAGACACAAACAAGTATGGCATTCCGAAAGGGTTCCAAATAAATTCCACCCTGAACATGTCTTTAGAATCAACAGATCTTAATAATTTTGATATATATATATTTGATATATATTTCTTTCTACGTGGTTAAATAATTTAATGTTTCAAATACATTTAAAAACAGTGGATCTATGTGAACTTTAATATTGATCCAATCCGATGGTATTGGACATGTACAAAACAGACACAATGTGTAAAACATTCGGAAATAAGTCGTTTAGAAATTTCCGTATGCAAATGTATTTAAAAACCTTAGGTGTAGGATTTGTATTTGTGCTACCAAGTTTAGAGTTCAGAGAGAAATTTATTGGACGGTAAAAACTTTTGCTAATACGAGTACATGTATTTGTGATTTCTTAAGATTCTAAATGCAAAGGAACAATTGTTCAGAGAAACAAAATTAGAAAGAAATCGTTATATTAAGCAAAATCCCTTTCTTTAAATCAGATACTTTTATTTATGACATACAATACTGAAAGAGTGGGAAAAAGCAAACCTCTGTGTGCGGATTTTTCGCCCATTCGAATACAAATCTAGGAACAGAACCAAACAAATGTTTTTGAATAGGATAATGATGGAATCTTTCTTTCCCTTCATCATCCAAAGAGTTTATTACAGGCACTCCTGTTTTGTTCAGACACCTGCCTATCTCTACATCTTCGCTATTTTCAGGATCTTCCTTATTTGGAATAACCGGACATTTTTCCGGATAAAATCCCAACTCCACCAAATTACGAAGAGCACGATTGCTGATGACGTAACCTGCACCACCACTCATATATCCATTCTGTACGAATTTGTCAAAATGGAAACCAAGATATGCTGGCTTATGACCATCAAGATTTCGTAGCAAAAATTTCAAATTTTCCATAATGACGTACGTATCGTCGTCAGCTTTAATAAGCCAATCAAAATCGTCAATATGGTTTTCATAAATGTAACTTAAAGCAAATTTTATTTTATGCACTATATTGTTTCTGGTTTCCCCAAAAGGGGTGTTGATAATATCAGGAGCTTTCTTTTCTGTTTTGAGCACATAAAACTGTTTGTCACATCGCCTGGCCCATGTTGCATTTACAGCAAAAACACGTGACCTGAACGTGATGTATGACGTCAATATCAAACAAAGCACACGCGTATTCTTTGTCTGTACTTTATCTGGTGCTGAAAAAGAAACCAGACACTTTGAACATTTAATGTATTTCATCTCATACTCCTGAAATTGTTTGGGGATAAAGATAACATAGAGGTAAAATACATTGCCATGATCGTGCAATTTGACATTACTTGTAGTTTCCGCAAATAGCATTGTGACCTTTTTATGTGGGTTTACGTCGCATCAACACAATATAGGTCATATGGCGGCTTTCCAACTTTACTGGTGGAGGAAGACCTCAGATGCCTTTCCGTGGATTATTTCAGGCACTCACAAATGGGCACCAAGAAGAACGAACGTTCCGTAAGCTAGCTGGATAGCTTCCACATCTGAAAGAATCTATAGTCACGCCAGGATTTGAACTAACAGCGGCTAGGGGCAAGTGGTTTGAAGTAAACGACCGTAACCACTCGGCTACGGACGCCCCTAGCATGGTGACGATTCGTAATGACATTGCAACAATACGAAACGACACACGACAATGCAAGATTTAAATTAAAGACAAAAGGCAATGTACAAGGACTGAAATAATGTTGTAATTTCGACCTGTTTAGTCGTGTATTGAGTACTATGCTCAATGGTCCACAAAACAAATGGTGCGAAAAGGACATCGTGATCTAAGAAGTTTAAACCTTTTCGGGTCAATCGTTAGAAATTATTTATTTCAACTCTTTTCTCCTAAAAGTATCACTGCATAAAACAAAACTTTTAATAATAAAGAAGACGATAAGTTAAACGCGATTGTATTGAACTGTGCATTGTAGTTAATTTGCCAATAAACCAATAAACCATTCAATCAAACAAAATCTATTGGTTTTTACGCCGAGTTTTGGTCATATCTTTGCGATCGTTCACCAAACTGACTTTCCTGGATAAGACTTCACATCCCATCTGTTTTTTTTATTTCATCAAAGGCAAATTTTAAACCGTCGAGAATTAAACCAGCGACCCTTTGATTACAAAGCCGATGGACATGCTCTTTTGAGGACAAACCTGGCGAGTTTCCAGCCTGAAGCTGAAGGAAGATCTCGTAAATTTTTCCATGCTCGAGATGGCACCCGAGTAGAACCACCGAAGTTTCGAAAGCTGTATAGCAAAACTAGACAAACAATTAACCATGATAGATAGATAAGAAACTAAATGTACTTAAAATTTAGACGATAAAAAAAAAACAATAAAGAAGAAACAATATTTTAGAGAACTTTGTTAGTTTTTTTTACTCACAATTCTCATGTATTGAAGATATTTGGTCAATATATCGTCGAATTCCTGGCGCCATCTGTGTTACTGAAATCATAAAAATATGTATGCGTTTAACCTGCTGTCAAAAACATACATGTTAGTAACACTTGAAGGACCTGTTCGCATGAGGCCCCGTCTACACGAGCACCTGCTGAATCAAGGGGATTTACTGATCGGTATGCAATGCACACAGCATTGAATTAAAATTCAAACAGGAACATATCACTTTTCGCGATGGGTGCTCCGCATATCTGCACATTTGAAAATGTCAGTCAATAATTTTAACTTAAGATTGTTTAAACCTAGATCTATTTCAATTACAAGTGAAAGATAGAAAAAACGTTAAAGAATTAACATGCTAATCTAAGTGTACATGTAGAAGTGCATATTTTAACCGGTCGTTATATTTATCCCAAGACACCCCAAGATACCCCAATACTACCCCAAGGCACCCCAAGACAACCCCTAGACTACCCCAAGATACGCCAAGACACCCCGAGACACCCAAGAACCCTTTTACTGACATGTTAATACGTCTTAATTTTACATTGTTTACAGGAGGTAATATGCGATTTCACATGTATTGAATTATCTCCCTTCATTTATTTCCCTGTATTATTTAATGTAAATTTATAAATTATTTTTTGTGCAAAATAGTTTACAATAATGAAATAATGCCAAGGTACTGGGTTTTGGTGTAGTGCAAGTTTAATTCTGCGACAATGTGTCATTTTATGATTAACGTATTGTTGATGCCTGATTATTAAATCGATCATATTTGTTTCATAAAATTGATTTTTTTTATTTTATCTGCCCCACATTTCATTAGATTAACAAACTTTGGAAGACTTATTGTTTCAGTAAAGTTGATTTAAAAAAATAATGTTTTTCTATAAAGAACATTCAATAAATATTTTGCTGATGAAAAAAGTTCATACATAATTGTCCATTTTTGATGTTTTGATGACATTTAAAAAATCAGTCGTCGTAAATAATAAAACTTACGCAATATATAAGTTTCTTGGGGTGTCTTGGGGTAGTCCTGGGACTATAAATTTGTATCTTGGGGGTAAATAGACCGACACTTAACATTTAACATTTAAACAACCAAGGACTTTAATCGACAATTCAAGTCCGTATTTACACATTACTTAATTAAATACTGCAACAAAACAAATACAGTAAAAACTCTGAAAACCGGACCCTGCCAGGACTTGACCAAAAGTCCGGTTTTCAGAGGATTCCGGTTTTCAGAGGTTGTGTACATTTCTTGATAATTATGATGTGTTTGAACAATGACTTTGTTCAATCATTAATGTATTTACCTTTCAAACCTTTTTTGTCTCAGTCATACTTTAATATCTTTTTGCAATAAATATCTTGAGTACTTTAATTATGCAAATCTAAGAATAAAATTCAGAAAATCAGATACTAAAACAATATATTGCCTGAAAAATATTCATTGGCTTTGAAAATATGTAATTAATGGAATTTATTATTACTATTTTTGCATATGATTAATTTTCAAACAAAGATAAATTCAAATATCAAAATTTTTAAGCAAAGCAGGAATTATTTAACAAAGTTTCCTAATTATTTTAGACATTTGTATTAGAAAAAAAACAACATTTTGAAAAAATCATACCTATACAGGGAAAGTCTTAAGATGAAAAGAGCAATAATTTATTTGCCAATAAGAAATTAACACACACTGGGAATTGTTTTCACACCTGCATAGATAAGCAAGAGGTGGTAATTGAATATGTCACCTGTTGAGATTATGTTTTAATCTACATTAAAATACACAGAAAGTTGACACTTAAAATTGCTGTCCGGTTTTCAGAGGATTTTTTATGCATAATTAGCATAAGTAGCCATAGAAAATCGTCCGAATTTGGGAATTCAGAGGTTCCGGTTTTCAGAGGATTTTTTTTCAATAAACTTATAAGGATAAAATATAGGACTTTTAAAATTGTCCGGTTTTCAGAGGGTCCGGTTTTCAGAGTTTTTACTGTACTGCAGCAAAATAAAAAGTTTGGTCAACACGGAAAACTCATTTTCAGTATAAAATGTAGTGTCTGCTCATGGACGAAAGTGGTAAGTGCAAACTACCATCAACGCCCCCCCCCCCTAGCACCGGCTTGTAATGATGATTAAACATACAAAAAAGAATAACGCAAAGTTCATCAACATGTGTACAAACAAATTACAAACTTTATACGCATAATACACGAGACACTCGCTTTAATGTGTGTAATGATTAATTAGTATGTCTATGATTAATTATGTAGCGATTTTAGCAGATATAAATATACTAAAGTAGACCAGTCACCTAAGTACATGTATAATTACATGCACATGTATATTAAGGTATCCGGACAATTCCCCTCTCGGATGATTCCCCTCCCAGTAAATTTGAATGTTTTTTCACAACCCGGACATTTCCCCTCCCGTTATTTTTTTACGGCGGACAATTCCCCTCCTGTTAATACTTTACTGTAGAGCATATTTATTGTAATAGGCAGGAGTAACTGGCAGGTATGGTGGATTATTTATAATACTGTGATAAAGTGCACATCCTTAATCAGGCCCTAAAACTTTACAGTTTTCACAAAAATACATGCAAAGATCTAGTTATAAATTTACATGCATTTCCTGTGTAATTTAGAAACAGGAAAATATTGTTAATTCCGGAAATTTCCTTAAATACTGATTATTATACTGAGTGCAGTTAAGTAGAGTATGTGATTAAACTAATAGATTTAATCATGTACGAATATCTAGATCTCGTTGGTCTAGACATACATTTTAATTACATTTGGGAAATATCATACACATGCATAATTATATAGTAAAACCTGTGTTGAAGACCACATCCGAATAAAGACCATCCTTTATATAAAGACCACCATTCGACAAGTCTTCATTGATTGAATAAAGATACCTCCAGATAAAGACCAGTTCTCTTAAAAGGTCATGTTCTGTCTCTCCTTTTGATGGCCTTTCTTTATAGGTTTAACTGTACCATTTAATAGTTTTAACCCATTACGCCATATACACGCCTTTTAACGCCTTTTTCACCCCCCCCCTTTTGTTGTCTCAAATGGTGAAAAAATGCCTTATTCAGGCCCCAACACTTGTTTTTGTTTGAGAAATGTTGTTAAAAAAATGACCACTTTTTCGGCGCGGCCCCCAACCAAAAGATACATCAGGGGAATGCCAGAAGGGGGATGTGCCCCCTTTTGTTTGGGGGGTTTGAAGGGGGGCGGAGGCCCCCTCATTGCCAAGAAAATTTTAGACTTGTGAGAGGCTATAAATGACCCCAGATTGATCATAAGGTAACGTGTAACCAACGCTGAAAAGCATTTGACTCTATCTCAATCAATTGAGAAGTTGCAGCACTTTGAAATCAATTTTGATGGAAAAAAATCAACGCAAAACTAGTGATTTTTGGCAATTTTGAATGTCCCCTGGTTGCCATGGTAACAGAAAATTTAAGCCTGAGTATGTTGTTGCAAGGCCAATGGTCCAGTCAACATTTGTGCCAAGTTTGATTAGTGTTGAAGCAGTTTTTATAGTATTATAGCAATTTGAACTTGTAATGGGAGACTTTTCCTTAAAACAGCCATTTTTCACAAAATGCTCATGAAGTAATGGGTTAATGAAAAAAATAAAAAAATCTACAAAACAACAATTTTTCTTCAAATTTATATGACAGGCCATGTTTAAACATGGAAAAACGCAATTTAGGGTAATTTCAAGTATTTTCATCATTTTCTGTTAACCCATTACGCCATATACACGCCTTTTAACGCCTTTTTCACCCCCCCCCTTTTTTGTTGTCTCAAATGGTGAAGAAATGCCTTATTCACGCCCCAACACTTGTTTTTGTTTGAGAAATGTTGTAAAAAAAAATGACCACTTTTTCGGCGCGGCCCCCTAACCAAAAATACATCAGGGGGTTGCCAGAAGGGGATGTGCCCCCTTTTGTTTTTTTTTTGGGGGGGGGGGGTTTGAAGAGGGACGGAAGCCCCCTCATTGCCAAGAAAATTTTGGACTTTTAAGAGGCTATAAATGACCCAGATTGATCATAAGGTAACGTGTAACCAACGCTGAAAAGCATTTGACTCTATCTCAACCCATTGAGAAGTTGCAGCACTTTGGAATCAATTTTGACGGAAAAAATCAACGCAAACTAGTGATTTTTTGGCAATTTTGAGATGTCCCCTCGTTGCCATGGTAACAGAAAATTTAAGCCTGAGTATGTTGTTGCAAGGGCAAGGGTACAGTCAACATTTGTGCCAAGTTTGTTTAGTGTTGAAGCAGTTTTTATAGTATTATAGCAATTTGAACTTGTAATGGGAGACTTTTCAATGAAAACAGCCATTTTTCACAAAAATGCTCATAAAGTAATGGTTTAACTAGAAAATCAAAAATATTTTGCCCTTTATTAGAATCAATATATATTTATAAGTAAATTTGTTATATTCTCATAAATGAAATACTTAAATGAAATATTTAGAAATATTGATGAAATAAAATGCGTTTTTTTATTTTCCGTATTTTCACTGTAAAAAAATATTTTTCGCTGCAGTGAAACATATTTTCAGTATTTTCACTGGTGTCTTGCAAGACTACTTTCTCCTAATTTCACCCAATACACAAAATTCAAGGGTATATCTAAATCTTTCAAATTGTAATGTCAAAAATATATAAATAAATAAAAAGATAAATAAATAAAGAGAAAATTCACGTTTTTTTTCTATAAATACAGGATTTATTAATTTTTATCTTGTGGTATAAAACTTATCATATTTCACTCGTGGCTATCGCTATTCGTGAAATATTTATTTTCAAACCACTCGATGAAAATAAATCCTGTACTGTATTTATATAAACAAAACTTCAATATCCTCTATGTTAAGGCATATATAATTATACGTTTGTGTCCCACGTTTTTCATTACTCGTCTGGTCATTCTTTTATTTTCTGTTTTCAGTATAAATTTTAAATAAATATATCTAGAACAATTCTGGATAAAATAAAAGTATCAATCCATCTGTATTTGCGTAAAAAATCTAAAAAAAATCTTCATTTTAAATAATTTAATTATTTTTCTTATTAAGCTATTTAAACTATGACTCACTTAAATGTATTGCATGACTTCGAATTCCACCGTTAACCTCTGCCCAGGTCACATGACTAATTGTTGACAAATGGTTATTAATTAGTTAAACGTCCAATTACTTTATCGTTTGGTCAGTATAGCTGATATCGTAATAATTGACATTACGCCGTCTGTCAATCAAGCTGGCAGTATTCTTACAGATAAGCCAATCAGCGATTGTTTCACGCTAAGATGTCTGCAAAGTCCGCCATATTTCTTAAGACAATGGTGCAATTAACAGTATTTATATTGAAATTATTTTGATTTTTGTCAATTTAAATTAAAAAAAAAAATCGGTATATCTAAGTTACCAAATATCCTGACATATTGACAGATGGAGTCAGTTAGTTTATTTTACAAAAAAAATATCAGTAACTTTGTATAATTATATGAAGATAATAATTTATATAGCAGGTACGGAAGTTAAAACTGGCTATATCACAATGCATTAAAAAAGGAAAAAGTTTAAACAACTACTCTATTATTTCCTTACTTTATTACAATAATGTCTATTCATAATCACATAACATATAATAAGGTCCCTGAATATCCAAATGATATGTTTTTGTTCGTTTATAACTGAGTGTCAATAAAATGCTGCAGTAGGAAAAAAGTACTTGCAAATAAAATGAGAGAATATGCAATGAATATTTTAGGTGAAATTATCCTACCTAAATATTTCTATTAAACCTCAATGAATCAAGATTAAATATTTAAATGAACATCATATCTGATCACAATGAGGTATGGTGTATGCGAAACTTATTTTGAAGCAGGGTCTTTCAATTCTTTCAATTCTATTTGAAAGACCCTGTTTGAAGTGAATAATATTGCGTTTTATTACGAAGCATATCTAATGTACATATATATATATTCATATAATCATATATCATATTACAAAGTTACGCCATTAAATTTTACAATTTATGCACACATGCATTATATACAAGTGACTACGCACATAAAACCCTAAAAACTTTGTAAATGTTACTGTGTTATTAATATATTTTACTATTTATAAGTTCCGCTTCATCAATTTTAACTATCTTTGAATTTGTGAACTAAAATGATATTTTTTAGGCAACATCTTCCTTTAAGTCAACGAGAAATATAACAAAATCTTTGCCAAACGTTTTATTCATCATTAATGCATGAATGCTGTTATTTTAGTGGCATAAGAGTTTCCCGTAAAGGTCAGTACAGTCTTTTTTCTAAGGTTCTGAAAGACCCGGTCTCGTGAATCAGTGGGCGGAGCAATCTCTTCTCTGGCGTAATGTCAATTATGAAACAAGTGTACCACTGCATAATTTTTACGCGATTTATCAGAAAAGCAACTGCATCCTCGACCAGCCAATATTTCGTTGAAGTCCAAACCCGTCACTGTGCGTATATTATCGAAATGTAAACTTCTTGTCACCTATCTGTTTTTTTGTTTGTTTTTCTAGTTTTATACCAATCTTAAAACAAGTTTTGATTTCTCCCTAAGTGAACAACGACTAATCCAACATGATTTTTAAATCAACGGTGAGAGAAAAAATAACCATTAAATTCAGTCCCGTAATGTCAAAAAACCTCAGTGGAGTCCCTTTAAAACTTAATGGTCTATTTATTACTAAATTTCTTAACATTTTTTTTTTACAAAATTATATATTTTAAAATGTATTCAAGGGAATGTGAATACCTGCTTATGCATCTGACGATCCAGATATTTTTTTACAAAAGGGCATCAAAGTTTTGGCAAGGTGTAATACATACATGTAGTCCAAAGTGAGTTTTAAGATTAGTAGGTGTCATGGGTCAATAGTTTACTTATTTTTCATTAGGTTTTGCTTGATTTCCGCTAAAACAAAAAGTGAAATAATTGTAAAAAAATCTTGCAAATTTGAGAAAAAATGTAAGATTACGAGCGAATCGTTGTATTTTGACTTCCATATATAAAGTACTAATTCAATACTACAATGTTATTGCCAACAGAGCTTAAGATGCAAAAGATAGTTCATGTTTATAGCAAATGAGTATACTTTTAGAAACTGTAACAAGATACCAAAAATAAATAGTTTTTTTTTTAAATAAAAATGATACTGAGACATAATGGGCCATTAAATTGTTAGGTTAATTACAGAAACGAGTTTGTTTTACTATTCGAATTATTTGCGTGCACATGACCTGAAAATGAATGTGTAAGGCTAAGGAATATACTATTGTTGATATTTATTGACGATTTATATATATTTAGTATACAAAAATATGAGTAGATACATTGCTGTTTTTGCTCTATCGCACGTATGCAAACACATTTACTTTAACTATAGATATAGAAAAATTTGGGTATCTTTGTACAGTGATTATGGCTGACCTAGCAAGTTTTTATCTATTATACCAGGTATGACCTACATTTGTACAAAGAAAAAAAATAACGAAAGGATTTCCAAAATCGCGTATAAGTAAAGTTTTTATTACGTTAGTTGTTGCACCTTGATTTCAATTTTTGCGTGGGTGCGTGTTGGGAGAGTGGGTCCGTAATTGTGTACAAGAACAGCATTTGTTTACATTACACATCAACATTTTTATTTTTTGAATCCATTTTTGTGTGTGGGTGTTTTTTGTTGTTTGTTTTGTTTTGGACAAAAGGGGATGGGTGGAGACGGAGAGGTAGGGGGTCGGAGAAGGGGAGGGGTGGATGTAACAGTGTACAATTACAATACTTCATATCAAATATGTACTAAAATAGCATGAAAGAACTTTTCATAAAATTCAAAATAAAAACTAGAAATGGTCTGAAAGTTTTCACCTTAAAGGAATGACAGAACAGAAAAAAACAAAAAAGAAAAATTTGACTGTCGAATACAACAAATTCGACATTGACTAATCGCGTTAAAAGTTTCAAAATCAATCATTTAAAGATACTGACCTCCATCGTCGAAATTCTTTCTGCTGTATCGGTAAATTAATCCAAAAACACATAACATACTGGCAAATCCCAAACACACACCCAAAGTTTTGTAGTAAATTTCAATGGCGGTTAGAGAATATACTATATTATTACATTTTTTTCTTCAGATTTTGTCATTGTTTATTTTTAATATTCAACACTGCCTGTTTATGGCTGCTATTAAAGTCGAAAAAATTTTATCCGTGTCACAGCACGTGTTAAATAAAGGTTAAAGAGGTAAAAAAGTTTTGGAGGCGATAAGATGAGTATTAAAAATCCTTCATTTTGCTGTTTGATTTATTATTTGTAAATTTGATTTATCCAGCTTTGAATTTAGTATAGTCCCGATCAAAGTTTAAGGGTTTTCAATATCAAAATGAAAATTAAAAAAAATAAAATGGCTACAATAACTTTATAGAGCCTGATCAGACAGTAAGATTAAAATAAGGCTCGTCATACTGAATTTCCGCCTCTTATCGTAACCTACATTCGCATTGAAAAGTTTTTAAGATCAATTAATTCTTTTTGGTAAAATTTAATGCAAAATTTGTAGAAATGAGTGGCAAAAAGTAGAAGAAGATGTGACCATTTCTACCCGTACACCGCTTGCCCTAAGCCAATGGTTAATACCACAACAATAAAACAAAAAGGCGCTTACGGGGCACACCATCCGTCATGTTTTTATAGGGCAACCGTTATAATAATAATAATAATAATAATAATAATAATAATAATAATAATAATAATCTTTATTTAAAGAAGGTAACACATGAAAATACACCATCGTAAAACACAAATAACATATCTTAATTTTAAACGTGGCCTTCTAAATAATATATAAAGACACACCCACAAAACAACATCATCAAACAAGAACAACTATATCATTTGTCAATTAAGATTTGGCCTTATAACAAACATAACTTGATAGTTTTGGATAATAACATAACATTTCGTGCAATTTTCTTTAACACGTTATTAACAAATAAACATACATAATAAGTATTATGATACTATGAAAGGAGAACAGGGAATTCGGTTAAAAATATCGTTCATTTTTTCCGTTTTAAAAATGTATTTCAAAACCCCCACCTTTTTTGGTTTTTCATTCGGGAAGTTTTTAAAAAAAAATCCCAAAAAAAACAATTCGGAAACCCCCAATTTAAATTAAAATTAAAATTTTTTGAAAAAGTTTCCAAATTTTTTTTTAAAAAAAAATTAACCCCGCCCAAAAAAAACATTGAAGACCAAAATTAAAATGGCGGCCCCCAATTTTTAATTAAATTTAAAAATGTTTTTTTTTTTTAAAAGATTCAGAGAAAAATTTGAAGAAAAGGATTTTTAAAAAAAAAATTAAATTCCAAAATTTTTCAAACCCAAAGTGTTTAATAGGGATGTGTGGTGGTTTTTTTAAAATAAATTTTTTAAAAAATTTAAACTCCAAAGTAAGGTATTTTCTTCCCCAGTGGGGTGGGACGTCGGGAAAAGGGAAAGGGAAAATGGCAAACGGGAGAACATTTTGGGGGCTTGGGTTTATTTTTCTCCCCAAAGGAAAACGTTAAATGGTTAAGATCCCGGGCTTTGGGTTTTTTTAATTATAGGGTAGGTCCTGGAGACCAAACAACTCCTTCGCCGCGAATTTTCATGAAAAGTTTGAAAATGTATTTAAAAGTAAAATATTGACAATAAAAAGTGACAATACGCCTTGCAAACAGAACTTACAATTCACCTAAATAACCAAACAGATGTCAAAATATGCAATAATAGCACATACTGCATTAGTCACGCAATAAAAATAGGGTGATAGGCACAGCAAAATCAATGATAAATCGCTGATAACACTTGTCTAATAATCTTAACACATTTTTCTCAAGTCTGATTTTATTGAAATATTTTATCTCATCTAGAGACTTGCAGCTTTAAGGGCATGACTGGTGACATGTCCGGGGACCGTACTCGTAAGCTGCTTTTTGTGTGTAGGCCCACAGTAAACAGTATTCGAAATATTTCTCTGAAAAGAAGAGACATTAGCTTTGTTGTTCAAGAAGGAATCTATTTCAAGGAATTCATTTTTTTGAACACCTGGCTGTACGGCGTTTCTTAGCATTTTTGGAAATGCTAATACTTGTAATAATTCAACAGCTGTAATAGTTTTTAAATTAAATTATTTCTACCCAAAAATGTAAGGACTTGTCAACGTGTAATAAGTTATTGGCGTCCGCGCCGAAGCGCGACGCCCTTATGGAATGAAATCAGATTTTGTGAAAGGGCGGCAGCAACATCTCGGGCCTTTTCGTCGGCGGTCATAAAAGCCGATCATTCCGATTGGTATGAGAGTGTTTGATTGTCGCGAACAATGAATAGAGAACTGGAGAATTTCGCAATGCAAACATTTTCAAATGAAATTATCTTATCCGTCAATTAATCGCGCTCTTCGGGTTTTTTTCTGTACGAAATCTGCTGTGGTCATAGTATTATTTTTACAATAGGTTTATCTCTTAGATTTGGTTCGCTATATTGCTAATCATGGTCATGCAACTACATAGTTAGGTGAAGAAGCAGGCGCTTGTTTTGGTTGAGTCTATTATGTTTTGTTTAGGGGGTGAGTTGTCATACACAAATTTACAATTTATACGCATTTATTTTGTTCCAATGATTGTTATTATCTTAAATGCTTCTGTGATTGTTGTTTTATCAATTCATTTGTAAATAAGGTTGTTATATGTCTTTTAACGGAATAATTTTAATGAACACGAAATTAGTTCACACCTACATGTGTATTGGTAACGTGATGGTTTAAGCCAATGAAACCACATCAATATTATTACAATCAGGCAGAGAAAAAGTGTGCAAAGAGTAAATCGATAATCTTTATGTAATAAACAAACTTTGAATTGCAAGTATTTTTTCATATCTTTTCGGCAGGATAAACTGTCCGAGGAGGGCCAGGCATTTTCGTATCGTAAAATGGCTGCCATTTACAGTATCAAGTGATTATCCCAAGCACCACCGCGACTTTGCGCGGGAATTTTAATTATAGCTAACCTCGGCGCGTCGCATAGGATAGAAAATACCTTTTTCATATTTTATTGTAATAAATATTTACAAACTGTGTCTTTCGGGTTTTTTTTTTATCAATATATAACCAATAATGATGTTAATATGAATAAATAATCATATCTCAAATTTGTGATTATGCTTCAAAGCAGTCAATTGACCGTGAATTTTCTTTTCATATTTTGATTTCCTTGAAATCATTTTTCTCATCGGAAGGCATGCAACTTTAATATGATGATACATTAATTACATTCCATAAAAATGTTTAAAGATATAAAATATCTCATGACATGTTTGTTCATTTTACATTACACCTTTAATTCAGCAAACATAAAGTCTTTACAAAAAGTAGTATGCAATCGTACCTATATTACATACGAATGTATGTAATATTTTTCTTGTTTATTAATCATTATGTAGTACACACAATGAGTTATTGTGTATTGCTGTACCTATAAATAGAATGATGACCTTAACATTGCTAAAGTCCGAAAATCTATTTATAGAAGTAGTTTTAGTTAACGAAACGGTCATTCGTGTAGCGCTATGGTTGTAAATAACGAAATGGAGAATTTTGCAGGAAATGAAATATGAAAAATGAAACATATTCAAACAACTAATTGCACTTTGGATATTATAGACCTGTATATTTTGGATATTATCGTTAATATTGATAGAATTTCAAGTTCCTGTGGAAAAAAAAATCTAATCTCTAGCATGCCTACCAAAGTTCATGATGAACAATGTCTTTCCAACAATTAATCAAAGCACAGAAGGCGCTGAATTTGTTTGGGTCTCAGAATGTCAGAAAGAAGAAGGTTGTGAGATTATAAACCAATTTGTTTTGGCATAGTGCCACCAATGCTTTCTAGTGTTTTTACTGTATTAAATTGGCTATAAGACTAATTGCAACACTGATATTCAATTCAATGTTTATTTGACTTAAACAATTTTTAAAAAAATGAGTTGCCCTAACTTGGATTTGAACTCCAGACCTCCCGATTACTAAGCGAGCGTGAAAACCCCTCGGTAACGGCCTGAAGAAAATCATATTATTCTAAATAAGGGTTTGTAACTTATTATTTCGACGCTAAACCTGTTGTTTAACACAGATGTAAATAATCATGGAGCTTACTATAAGCATGTATATCTATAAGGAATAAAACAATATTAGAAATATTCGACCATTCGGGAACTATTTTGCTTTAAAATTAATGCACCTGTCATTTGACAATCTTTACGCAGTGGTCTCCCCTGAATTTTTCGGCGTTAGTGTACGTATGAAGGGAAGTAACCGCTTCAAAAAAGCGAACTGCTTTCGGCATTTGCAATTAAAAGCATCAGGGTCTGAAATTTCGCTTCCATTATTTGTTTGGTCTGTATTTGTTTGGTCTGACGACCCAAACAAATAATCAAAGGGCTGCAACCTCTGTGGTATTTTCTTATCTTTGCAATCTAAATCATACTGACTATCTGTATGTATTTTCCTATATAAGTTTATTTTTATATACTATAATTAATCTTACGCAGCGACTGCGTCTATAACAGTTTGAGATTGATACATATGGAATTTTGCATGACTAGAGTTGCATCAAAAAATCATTTTCATTTTTTATGACAGCCATACTTTATCCTTGCATATCGTGGCTACTTCCTTAAAAAAGACACTTCAAAAAAAAAAGTTGCCTCGACTAGAATTTGAACCTTGGGCCTCTCACACCCTAAACGAGCGCGCTACCTAAGCACCACGGTGAAGTAATACTTATGTAGCTTGAATAATAACAAATACATTGTAATTCTAAATTGAGAATTTCCATTCCGTGTTTGTAATCCTTACTAATTTCGAGGTATTTTCTTCACTATAAACCTGTTGTTTAACACTGATGAAAATAATTTAGCGAAAATCTTCTCGCCAAAACAGTACGACATGTATATATTCGACTACTCGACAGTCAGATTTATGTGTACTACGCTCTGGAGTATTCGGTAATCGACATAGCTAAAAATAGCATTTTCATTGATTAAGCTTTACGGAAATAGCCGAACATTTTTCATTGGGTAAAAAAGATATTCATCCGCGAAATTTGTGATCGTAACCTCATATTTCTATTGACTACTCTAAACTTTTAATGCACTGTAATTCGTTAAATGCATACATTAAAAATTATTCTTTATTTTAAATTGCTGGTTTTTAAGCAGTTCTGAGTGAGAACTACTTTGCGTTGTTAGGTCTGTTAGGAAAATTTGTGTTAGACCGTGGATGTTAGCTTTGTATTTACTGATCTTGCGATCAGAAAATACAAAAACCAATTCATTATTGAAAAGTTTATAAGAATATCTGGTCATCAGATGTCTACTTGTTCATCTTCACTTGCTGCATTTCTTGTATGGACGCCCTTTGATTCTTTGCATCAATGCTTTTCTTGTATAGGATTGTATGGACTGGCATCGCATAGTCTATAAATTCAGCAAAACAAAATCACTTCACATAGAATAACTTGTTATCATATGTTTACATTGGAAGCTTACATTTAAACGTCTTTTTAAGTGACATGAACGTTTTTCTCAAATAGTTTATCAAGATTTTCAAAGGAAAAGAATTGTTGCATCTTTTAAAACAAAACATATTAAGAATGGAAAAAAATATTGATGATAATTTAAGGCAAGTTAGAAGTTCTGACCAAGCAAAAAAACCATTGCACCAGGTTCCCCAGGTTCCACAAAGGGCCTCTGTGACGGAGTGGTTAAGGTCGTTGACTTCACCAAGGACGTTTGATTCTTTCATTTGAGGAAGTTATCCAGCTAGCTTAGTGAACGTCGGTGGTTATACACAAGTACCCGCCCGAGTCTCAAATACTGAAATAATGCTCTCTCCACCAGTAAGCTGTGAAGTCGCAATAAAACCTCTTCTGTGTTGGTACGACGTAACCACCCCCAGCACACACACGCACACACAAAGAAAATAAAATCAAAATGTTATAGCCAAATACTAAGTGGTTGAATTGAACTTGTTAATACTTGTTAATCTCTGATGATGATTTTGATTTAATTAAGTCTTATCATATTCCCTACACAAGTTCCTGGAACAGATTTGCCTTTGCCATTCTTGATTCTGTCGCAAACATACTTTTGTCAGAATGCCAAAACGTTACGTCTTCCATCCGATGCTTTGCATCAAAACATAAGTAATACGTTACTACCTTTTAAGTTAAATATGATTTTATGTTGGGTACATTTGTAATACATTCTTTTAAGGTAAGTGTGGTTTTCATATTGTGAAGAAGTAAAACGTTACTACTGTCACGGCATTGAACTGTTCACTTATTAGTGTAGATAGTGCTTAAGCGGCCGGATAGCTCAGTCCGTAGAGTCGCGGTATGGTACTCCGAAGGTCCCGGGTTCGAGTACCGGTCAGGCTGCACATTTTTCTCATCCTGTGTCAGTACCTTTAAAGTTAAATGCGTTTTCATATTGTTAAGAAGTAATTCGTTTCTACAGTTGACCTTGTTTCCATTAGTCTAACAACTATATTTTTCGTTCAAGGCCATCTCTGTATCAATATATTCATTAACATTTCAAATGATATAAAACACACAAGGAGAGATGTGTAGAAAGACTAAAACTTGAAACGCTGATAACAACAACAACAATAACAACAACAACAACAACAACAACAACAACAACAGAACATTTATAGTATGAATAATATACTTTTATTCGCATGTACTAGTATAACGTTGATAAAAAAAATGAAGTAACCAGCATTATATTTGTCCATCGTGAATATCTGTCAGAATGTATTCAAAGTTCCCGTGAAAATCGTTCCCTTAAACAGCCGGATATGCAGAACCGATCTGGCTCCCGGCTTTATGACTGATGTCATAGGTCTGTATGGATACACTGTTGCCTTTCAGGGAGAAGTTGCAGCGGGCGTTGGGGTGCGACAGGGCACAGATTGTGTAAACGGCTAGATCGAACTCAGGACTGGTTCCCAGAAAAAACGAACCTTTTGATTTGGTGCCGCCGAACCACCGGAAAGCCGCCGCCTTTATGTTTGGCTGCAAAATACATAACTTTTTATTTAGTTAATACATGAGAGTTAGTTACAGTTTAAGCAACATGCACCGATCCTTTAAATATTCAAAGTGTTTGACATATAATATCTTTGTACGGCTAAAACATGCTTTCATTTATATACCATTGAAGTTACCAACGAGCCTATATCATATATCTGTTCACTTTACTTTAGTAGATTGTCATACCTCTTTACAAAATGAGAATGTAATGTCAAATCTCTTAAATCAAACAGACTTGTCAGCACGTCATAGAGCTTAAATGGATCCTCCGATTTATATTTACCTTCCAGATTTGAATTAAGGTAACGATTTGCATTAGATTAAAAAACTGTTTATTTCCTCAAACATTATTTATTGCTTAAAGAAAAAGAAGGAAATCCCTTTTACGGGATAAAAATCCAAATGTCATCTAGCTTGGATAGTTGCTATGATATATGCATAACACTTATTACACCCAAAATCATAAATGTGACGCCCCAATAGTTCAATTTTTAGAACACAAGACAACACAGCTTTTCCTAGTTCTGATGCGTTACAAACATCAACAATCTGATTAAAATCAGCTCCTTATTAACGCTTCGCATTAGGATCTGACGGGCACCAATAGGAGGTCACCTTCACGTAACCTTTCAAACAGCCTATCATCGGTGAGCTTTCACAACTTTGAAAGTGATGTGGTCCGCTAGAAAATTAATACTAAGTATGTGATTTTCACGATTACAAAAACAAACATGGCGTTGACCATTCAACCGGCAAGTAAACTAGCAAAACAATTTTACCCATTAAAAATTGAGTCTTTTACTTCCAATTTACTTTTTTAAAATTACTTTTTTTTCTTACAAAAATTAACAATTTGTTTTACTTTCACGGCCATCGATATTTTGATACTTCGTCTAATACCTTTCTGTAACGTACAGTTTGATTGCTTAGCTAAAAATAGCTTTCTCGGGAAATCCGAATCAAAATGAAGGCGAAACAAATACGGTGGCAATCAGATCTTCATGCAAGAAATAACTTTAGTAGATCTGAACGTTAGTCAGATTGAAACATGAAAAACTACAAACCTCTGACTGGGAGACCATTGACGTGTATGTTAGATCACCTGCTTTCTCTTGTAGGTAAAGTTGAATCCAGCTATGAAATCCCGATATACTGGTTCCCTGAATTATCATAGCATAATAAAATAAATAAGAAAAGTGGTGCGATATTTTAAATGCAAACTGAACATTCAGAGTTTAGTTAAAAATAAGTGGATTCTATATTTTGTCTTATAATGCTGCACGTTTGTAACGTCGCATGTCATTGGATAATCGTGACGTTAACATAGTTTTATGTAAACAGCTGCTGTAAATTTATGAAGAAATCTTTTGTTTCTCTCTAAAAAGGAAGTTTGCTTTATTATAAATTAAATTCGTTAAGGTTATGTGATAAGGTCAAATGATATTGCAGGCAAATAAGGCTGAATTTATGTTACGAAATTTGATTGACCTTTATTTCTCCAACCATCACATGTTCGAACCCTGAACTGTCGTCAAAATTTTGACTCGAGGACCGTGGATAAAGGTTGAACCACAACTCTTTGAGGGCGTCTCTGAATGCGGTTGCACTGGTTCCGACTTTTCCTACAATAAAGATTATACTAGATATTTGAGTTTAATATTCTATATTTCGAAGTGGGAAATTGCGAATTCGTCATAGGCAGACTTCGCCATTAGCAGATTCGTTAAAAGCAGACTTCGCCAAAAGCAGACTTCGCTATAAAATGTCTCCCCGTAACTCAGCGTTAAATTTTGTCAGTACCATTCAGTTATTTAAATGAATTATAAGTTAGAAAATGTATTATATTCTCACTTAGTTTCTCTTTACATATTCTTGTCAGGAATAGCATAAAATTGTGTTTGCAATGTTTCTTATTCTATTTAAACTGCTATGCTTTTATGTAATTTCCATTTGAACCATTGCAAGATAATCTCCCTGTACTCAATTTCTACATTTTATGAAGTCTTGTAATAATTCATTACACTGAAGTAAACGGAGTACGTTCAAACCATAAGAAAAATCAATTTCGTAGACAAAAACAGTTACTGCATGAGTATTTTAAAAAGTAGTATTATAAGTATAAAGTAGATACCATTTCTAACAAGGAACGCATTGGCTAGGATCATGGATTCAGTTGCCATGACAACGTCAAGAAACGTTTCTATTTCATTGTAATTGTATTCCAGCAAGATTTCTGCAAGTCCGATCTTGCGCTCATAGTTATCCAGAAGATTTATAAACGCTTGAAACGTCGGAAGGGAAAACTTTGCTTCGTTGACATTTGTGAATAGTCTATACATAAAATAAGAAAGAACGAAAGTTGTCAGTTAAATTATTGTGTTCAATTCCAAAGTCCGTCTGTTATTAGTTTGACTTCCTGTAAAATTACATGGAAGGACTGAGTATAAGGAGAATTTTCACTGGTCATTTTAAAATTACAAACTAAAATCGGTGAATTTCATTGGTCTTTTTAAAATAAAATGTAAATGATAGTTCTAACCATTCTAACATAACATTTAAGGTATAGTTTTTGCCACTATAGAATAAAATGTAAAGGATAATCCTAAAATAAAATGTTTAGGAATGAGGAAAGTATTTAAACTGTTAAGTTAATTTGAAAATGATTTCAAAATTTATAAAGTCAAACATAAAACAAGTAAAAGAGACATCTAGAATAAAAGTTGTCCTGCTTTGAAAAATCATCAATATCAATATGCTACTGTATAATTTAATTTCAATCTTTACAAAATAGGCATTTTCTTAGCTACAAGAAATTATTATGTCATTGTTATGCAATCATTGCTAACATTTCTTTTTTTGTACTTAAAACTTAGAAATAACATAAGTTTGCATGTTAATCAGTTTTACTTCGGCCGAGTATCATTTTTAAAGATATTTCTTGCTTTCAGTTAAATTTTATTTTTAGATTGTATAGCTAACAAAAAGGATTTTGCCCTGTCATCGATAGTATATATAAAGACAAATAATCTTTTTTTTCTAATTCCGTTTCTTTTTTGTTTGGTTAAGTTTAAAGGGACTCCACTGAGGTTTGAAAGCCTAAAAACATAACATTTGAATTTCTTAGTTAATACATTAATGATTTGGGGCACTTTAAACAGAAATATATGCAAAGATAGATAAGAAAAATACTTTGAAATAAATTGAAACTCGTATTTTTATGCTTTTCTTGGCCCGATTTGAGTGAAAAGCGTTTAAAATATTTGAATAATTATTCTGGAAAAAACGAAGTGCGCGAATGATCTGAAATTTTGCACAAAGATTAGAGGTATAAACCTACAACAAATGGTACATTTATCTGGAAAAAATATTTTCAGTCCCATCATGTCAAAAAACCTCAGTGGAGTCCCTATAATGGATACACAAAATTTACCATGTCATGATTATTTGGAATAAAGATGTATATCATGACATTAGGCTTTTGAAGAAACACCCCTGGACTATAATGATTAAAATTTGAAATGTGATTTATCAGTCAGTAATCTTATGTATGTAGCGATTGGAACTGATGTAGGTCAAAACACTCGTGGGGTATTTGGCAGCTATCTTTGATGATCGAGTACATGCAAAGTTATTAAGATACCCTATGGACTTTAGATCACACATGCATCCATCGTCGAGTACATGCAAAGTTATTTAGATACCCCATGGACTTAAGATCAAATATGCAGCAGTGATATGACTGTCTGGGTGTTCTTTATGCAGTAGACACTAGATCACAGGTGCTTTAATTAATTTTGTTTGTTTGTTGGGTTAGATAGAGAGGTGGGTATTATTACTTATTCCAGTGTGAATTGCTTCTTTCGGCCTTTTTGTACAATACAACGAGAACGGTCATTTATTAAACTGATATTCAACGGCATATTGTTTTCTAAAACCATTTTCAACTTTGAAGAAATATTTTTAATATAGCTGATTATTCAGTCGCTGAGTGCTTTTGTTGGTTTTATAAAAGCCCAAAGATGCAACATTATGCTATGCAGCCGGATATTGGTCTATTTTACTTTTAGTTTATACAGTATTTATCTAGCTCGATTGTATAGGAAGCTATAAGTTTATAGACACACTTTCAAATCCGTTCCTGGAACCAACCAGTACAGAGCTATGAATGTAAAGGTTCTTGCTCAAGGACACAATGACTTATCCCCCGACGGGGTTTGAATCCATGCTACTAGCGATCATAAGGTTACTAGTCTGATGCTTTAACAACTCGGCCACGCCGCCACTTGATTTTTATTTATATCTATAATTTGTGAACAATTTACTGTTAGACATACTTATTTCCTGTTGTACTAAGAACAATTTCTGACGATGTAAAACGATTTGTGTCGCTATCCCAGATGTCATTTATTACGTCACTCAAAGGATCAACCGGGGTTACTGGGCCGCCACCTGAAAGTTTATATTTTAATATCTTAATAAGCTGTTATTTCATATTTAGACAAGAAAAACATAGCAATAAGACATTTGAGACAGAAAAAAGATCTTTAATACTTTATGATACAAACACAGCTTTACAAAATGGTTAATAATTTTGAACCACCTCTTAAACCGCACAGTTATAAGTTCGAAAATCGTAAGGCCAAAAATAAAAATTATGTTTCTTTCCCCTTCCCAACCCATTAAAATTAGGGTTGGGTAGGTAGGTAGTTAGGTAGGAAAATTATTTTTTTTATATGTGCATACTAATAAATAATCTGCATAAATATATAGTGAACTATTAAAATTAATCTGTGCAATAGTATCTGTACATACATTACCATTTTCACAACTGACATATGCAACAATTAATATTAATTACTATGCTAGCTGTCTAAAATATCAGATTAGATTGTACCTATTGAACTCTGAAAGAAAAAATACTTTCGTCCCCTAAGAACCTGAAAACATCTTTTGGGTAGGGGCAAATTTGTTGGGTAGGTAGGGAAGGCGAAAAAAGGCCTAACGGTTGAACATAAACCTCATCTTCATAAGATTTAAAAAAATAGATAGATGTTCAGCATCTTTATTTTTATTTTAACTACCATCAACATTCGTTAAACTTTGTCATTGATATATGAGCTCCATTTGAATAGCAATGAGTTGAAAAGTTCCAGATTTTTAGTTCATGCGGACGCTCATTAAATCGTTAAACGGAATATGGCGAAATATGCGGTGTGTTCACCAATCTATAACGGGTATATTAATAGTTATAAGGCTTTTTGACAGGTTATATGACCCAAAAGATGTTTATATACGGCCATATAACCTGTAAAGAATCTTTATAGCGAATTTACAATACGGCACACTTCCTTTTTAGAGCAAAACATGAAATAAACTGATTATTTCACTGCAGCCGTGTATATTGTTTATATTAACGTCACGGTTATCCAATGAAAAGCGACGTTACAAAAGTGCAGTGATTGTTAAAAAGAAGATATTGGATGAGTGTAGGTTAAAAACTGAATTTATTGAAAGAGTAATTAAATTATATTATGCGAGCCACTACTGAATGTATTGAACTCGTTGAATAAAATTATATTATGCTAGCCTCTGACTGGCAAAATTTTATTTTATTCAACGTGTTCAATAAATTCAGTAATGAACCTACACGAATTTAATGTCTTGTTTATCACATACAAAAATAAAGACCGTTTGAAGTAAAAAAAAGCCATTTTTCATTGACGCGGCTGTAGTTTAACGCTAATATTTAGCGCATCTTAACACTAGGTTTATATAACGCAAAGGACTTCGCGTCAAAATATATGCACGGCGCAAAATCAGCACGAGAAAGTGATGAAGTCAGACTTACTTACCGTTTAAGCATAGGGCATTGTAGTCCGTACAACAGTCACCATACGAACTACATAGAGTGTTACACTGACAGGGCTTTGCCGAGTTGGCCGATTGTCCACATCGTCCATAACATGTTGCTGCGACAAAAAATAACAAACTTTTTTTTTGTCAGCGACGTGTGATGAAAATGTTGATTTAAAAATTACATTATTTTAAAAGGCGGCATGGGATAAATGTGTTAGAAAATGAACAAGAAAGTGTCTGAAATAAGACATTGAACAATTAAAAGTTGTTATAGTAAACATGTATAGATCTAAATAAATGAAATCAATAAAATATTTTTTTTCTTGGATTCAAAAATTTGCCAAAAACCAAAGTTATGAAAGGGTTTTAAAGATTATTTTGTATTATCTAAAGCATAAATATTAATTATAAATTAATTATAAAAACATATTTAAAAACTGGCGGAAAATCAGAACGTTGAGATGGTGGTGGTTTTCTGCGTTTTCACTCCGGATCACGGCAGTAAGCCAAATTGAATTTACCAGAGAACAGTCACCACGTCATTCCTGGGCGGGCTGTTAAGCAGTTAAACAGTATTAGCTGCCTTCAATTTCGCATGGAACTAATAATTTCTGTACATGCCAGAGCAGACGTACAGTGGAAATGACTGTAGAAAGGATTTCATGATCATTTACAACGAAAGTGACATGCGCCGTCCGGGAATCGAGCCCGGATTGCCCTTGTTGTTTGTTTAGTCATAACAAAATTTTGTATTTCATACCTCCAAGACAAATGGTACTATAATCCACGCAGCAGTCCTCAAAGTTGATACAAGCCGAGTTACACTGACAGTTGTAATTTGAGTTTACTCCTTGGCCACACCTACCGGCGCATGAATCTATATATATGATATAAAATAGTTCCAATTGTTACATCATAATGGTGTAATAAAGAAATGTACAATTCAAGGATACGAAACTGTAGCAAAAACCATTCCAGTAACAAACAGTGATATTTTTGTTATGTTATTTAACTTTGGAAAACTAATTTGTAATTAAGCATTTTTACTCATTTTGTGTTATGAATAAAAATAAAATCATGTTGATATTCTTTTCGATACACGTGCGAACTACTTTAATTCGCAATTAAAAGAAAATGAGTGCACGCTTAGCGCAACACAGTAATTAATATCTCTATAATGATAATAATAATAATAATAAATAATAATAATAATAATAATAATAATAATAATAATAATAATAATAATCATAATCATAATCATAATAATAATAATAATAATAAAAATAATAATTATAATGATGATGATGATGATGATGATGATGATGATGAATAAAACTTTCGAGTCCGCTTCATGGAACCAACCAGTATTGGCATCATTTGAAACAAAAACATAGTTGTGTGCCGATTAGGGCTCAAGCCCATGATGTCTGGGTTGAGAGGCAGACACTTTATCTACTAGGCCACAGTTTCTCTTATTCCGCTCGAAACGAGGCAGACATTTATTGATGAAAATAACCATATTTTGAATAAATATGAAAAGTTTTTTTTTTTTATACATAAAGCTCTTAAAAGTCTGATATATATTTTTCATCAGTTTATATAGCTTTTTTAAGTGCTTGTAGTATAGGGGCGTGCCGCTTTAATGCATCGAATTTAATTGTTTTACATCAATTATTTTTTGTGATCAATTATAATTTATTACCACAAACATGGAATGCGGCAACGGCATAATTGCATTATTCATGAGTATTTTGTTTTGTATATATATTTGCATAAATTATCATTCATGCATAACATAAAAATACATCACTTTAAATAATTTTAAATACCTGCAGAAACATTTAGAAATATTCCAAAAAGAATCACGACGCCCTTGAAGAAAGTCATAGTTCTTCCCCCAATGAATCCTCCTCGCTCGTTAGAAAATAACACGCAGACGACACCGATTTTTATTAAATTTAAGGCATCATAAATATTGCTGAAAACTAATTTTAAGTTTAGAATTGATAAGATTTGTTTTGGTACCGTCAAACTTGTAGTTCAGTACACCTCGGAACTAAAAAATAGCTTCATGGTTCTTCACGTCTTTGTGGGGCGTCTATAGCTGAGTGGTAAAGGTCGTTGACTTCACACCACTTGCCACTCACCGCCGTGGGTTCGAATCCCGATAGGGACTTTGGACTTTTGTGTAAGGAAGTTATCCAGCTAGCTTACAGAACGTAGGTGGTTCTACTCAGTTGCTCGTTCGTGCCTGAAATAATGCACGAAATGGCACACCAGGTTGACTTATACTGTGTTGATGCGATGTAAAAACAAAAACCTGGCGTCTAAAAATATTTTGTTTTAAAATGACCTGTTATTTACAATCGTCTCTGAACAAAGACCAGTCATTTGATACGGGTTTGACAATCCGTTCATTTTAAATTGATTTTTTTTTCAAAATCTTAAAAAAGCGTACCACTAAAATTTAAAAAAAAGGCTAAAGAAAGATCAAGATTAAATTCAAGGCAAAGTTACTGCCAAAATTCGAATTGCAGCGGATATATCTGTACTGTTTATTTAAAGGAAATCTCACATACAGGCTACCATTTCAGCCACCTTAACCACTCAGACACGGAGGTCCGGATACACGAAATAAGCAGAGATGAGATACACAAAGTTGAAAGAGATAATCATACTGGGACCAGTAAAATCAGAAGTGAACACTGTTTCTTCAACAGTTAACGTTGTGTTCCCCAGAGTGTTATGAAGTACACTGTATTAGAACGTTGGTTTCTGTTTAGAGTTTGAATTTCTCAACTTGATATGGGAGTTATTGCCCTTTAAATGTTTTTCATTTATCATATACGAGCATCGTACAAAGCTTTTTAATAGCTATTCTTTTAGATATAAACATGTACTTTTTTATCGAAAGTTATGTACATTGTACTAGAAAGTTGGTTTGTGTTGAGAATTTGAATTTCTCATCTTTATACGTTAGTTATTGCCCTTTAATTTTTCATATATCTAATATAAAGCATTTTCATAGTTGTTAAATATCCTCGGTCAGTTCATAATGTGTTATCTCGAAAGTTAGGTACAACGTTCTTGAATTTAGGTTTGTGTTAATAATTTGAATTTCTCAACTTGATTTATAGGAGTTACTGCCCCTTTTATTATATATAAAATAAAGCATTTTTAATTGTTGTTAACAAAATTTCTCCATGGTGGATTTTTTCAAAACGTATGTTCACTGTATTTACTAGGATGTAGATGTGCATGAAACAAAGCATTTGAATTATTTTCCTGCTTCATACGGAAGTTATTGTCCTCTAAGTTGTTAAATATAGGGCCTATTCAATATAAAGCATATATTTTTTCCGGAGCATGACTTAAAACATAATAGGTGGATAGATCGTATCATTTAATCGTGTCCGAGAAACGTCACTCTTTTGTTTAATTTTAGTTATTACGCTTTGTAATTTTAATGGTTCATAAATATTATAAGTTCAGTCTCTGACAATAATGTTACTTTAAGGGAATCGATTTTTTGGCTAACTGGTCTAAAGCGCTGTTACTTTGTTTGTAAGCTCAAAGTCGCGGGTTCGAATTCGTCCCAAGGCACGAATTTTTACTAATATATTTGCATCTTTCTGTTCCAGAGAGCTTGCAACTTCGTAGGTAGAAATATTTATAAAAGAACAACTTAGTGACAAAGAAACATAACCCTTTTTGAATTATTTATTAAAGGTATAAAGTAATTTCCCTTTGTAATATTTCATATTCAATATTCAATTTTTGTACAAATCATAACTAAAAAAGATCAATTTGGAGGTATTAATTAAAAATTTAAAGATTAAAATATAGATGTTAAGGGTAACAAATCAGTCAATATCTATGCTAGAGCTATTATTATAGTGACCTACAATTATGATCCCAAAGTCATGTATTAAGTACCAATTGAACAACTTCAAGAGATTGAAAGATTAATGTGATTAACCAAGAAGTTCAAAAAGAGTCATATTTCCGTCAAAACTCAGGTTAGAGTTATGGGCCTCCGATTACATGACATACGCAATCGTTCAAGAAGTTAAAGTAAAACATTAAACAAATTATTAACAAAAAATATATGTAATTGGTCCGGACACTTTTCCCAATTGAAATGAACTGATTTTAGAAGTAACCTACAAAATATAATCTCATCATCATCATCATCATCAGCAGCAGTAGCAGCAGCATCATTACCACCATCACCACCACCATCATTTTCATCTTCATCATCTTCAACATAAACATCTTCGCCGTCGTCTTCATCATCATCATCATCATCATCATCATCATCATCATCATCATCATCATCATTATCATCATCATCATCGTCATCATCATTTCCATAACCCTCCTCACCACCACCATTATCATCATCATCATCATCAACAAAGAAACTTTAGCATCATAACCAACGTTGTCTTTATCAACTGCTTCACCGTTTTCGTCGTCATTGTTAACATGTTATAATACATTATATGAAAGTACACTGGCCTTACGTGATATTAAACACGTGTCATTTATTGTTTTCACGAAAGACAAATGCAAGCCCTACTCGGTAAAAAAGAAACATAGTAGTGAATCAAAAGTTGAGTCATCATGAATTATGTTGTACAGCGTTTACGTGTCCTGTTGTAAAATCCCACCGTGTTGGCGTTAGTTAACAAATGATATGTTGAAATTTCATTCTAAGAAAATAAATTAAAACCAACAATGCGGATTTTTTGCGTTTTTGTCTTTTATTTAACATATATATTTTTATATTTTATATTTTAACATCCTACAAAATTACCAAAGTCAATCCCATATAAGCTGGCTCAAATGTATAAATAGGCAGTTTCTGAATTTAATTAACATTTAGTTTTAATATCTAAAAACGTACATGAATATGTTATCCTTTATTTTGATATTTACAGTTGTGAACATTCCGCACGGTAAGTGTATGCATATATTAAATCATCTATTTTACTATGCATTGTACACTTTGTTTAATTCTGTTGGCTATATGAGAAGTTAATAATAAGTGATACTTACATCAGGTAAGTTTGTAAATTAATCGACTTTTTTTTAAAATCATACTTTAAATGAAATACTGAGAAATATTGATGAAATAAAATACGTATTTTCATTTTCAGTATTTTCATTGTAAAAAGTTATTTTTCATTGCAGTGAAACATATTTTCCGTATTTTCATTGCCATCTTGTCTACTTTTTTTTCAAAATTCGACTGATACACAAAATTAAAAGAGAAGTCTTTGGAATTGTAGGGTAAAAAAAGAACAAAGAATATAATAAACAGAAAATTCAAGTGTTTTTTTTATAAATATGTGATTTATATCATCTCATCGTAAAAATTATATTTCACTCTTGGCTGCCGCCACTTATGAAATATTTAGTTTCATACTACTCGATAAAAATAAATCTCGTATTTTTATGGTATGAAAACATCATATTTCACTCTTGGCTGCCGCCACTCATGAAATATTTAGTAAATATGCAGCACTGATAGTGTTTATTTCGTTTATTTATTTCGAGAGCTCTTTTTTAACTCGACTTATTGACATTGTCTTGGTCTATTTACTTGACATATTGCCTGATTAAATAATTCGTCATTAAGCTATTTTTTGTTTTAGTTTAACAGATGAGATTGATCATTTCTATAGAGGATATTATTTTAAATGCATCCAATCCATGCACTTTTGTTTTTCTATGTAATTGTTTTTAAAGTGTATTGTATTGAGTAGATTAAGTTTAAAGGCACATTATGCACATTTTTTACTTCTTTAGAAAGGGAACATATGAGTTTTAGGTCTGTAAGTAATGGTTTTAGAGCATGTTTCCTAAAAATGTAGAGCTAAATTTAAATGATTTATAATATAGGAATGTACTAGACAAATGTTATGTGTTTTCATTATGTTTTTGTTTTGTTCTAGTTGTACTGTCTGCCGGCCCCTACAGTGAGCCGCACTGCGCAGCCGGACGTGACACCATTGTTCATTTGTTCGAGTGGAAATGGACGGACATTAAGGCGGAATGCGAACGATTTCTAGGGCCTAATGGGTATTGCGGTGTACAGGTAACATCTAAGTCTGAGTATATAACAAAAAGCAAATGGGTTGGACAACAAGTTCTAGCAACATTAGAATAAATCCTTCCCAGATTAGTCATTTTAAGGTAGCCGTCGTGGAAGCCTGAAATAACGCACGTTATAGAGCCTTGGGCCGTCACCCTGTAACATGATTGAATCAAAGGGCTTCAAGCTCTGTGGTATTTTCTGATCTTTGCAATCTAAATCGTACTGTATATCTGTATGTATTTTCCTGAATAAGTTTATTTTTATATACTATAATTCATCTCACATGGCACCGAGATGCAGCGACTGCGTTTAGATTGTTTACTATAACTGTTTGAGTTTAATACATACGGAATTTTGCATGACTAGAGTTGCATCGAACAATTATTTATGTTCATTTTTTTATGACAGCCACACTTTATCCCTGCATATCGTGGCTACTGCCTTAAAAAATACGCTTGAAAAAGATAGTTGCCTCGACTGAGATTTGAACCCAAGACCTCTTACACCCTTAACGAGCGGGTTACCCCTGCACTTTGGGGAAGTTATACAAAGAAAGCCTGAAAAAAATCATGTTCATGTAATTCTAAATTTAGAATTTCCATTTCGGGTTTGAAATCCTTATTAATTACGAGGTATTTTTGTTGTTTAACACTGATGTAAATAATTTAGCGAAAGTCTTCTCGCCAAAACAGTCCGACATGTATATATTTTACTACTCGACAGTCAGATTTATTTGTGTACAACGCTCTGCAGTATTCGGTAATCGACATCGCTAAAATAGCATTCATTGATTAAAATGATATTCATCCGCGTAATTTGTGATTGTGCATTTATTGACATTTCTATAAGCCAACGCTACTTTGCGTTGTAATTTGTTGGATACTTGTAACAAAATGAAAATATTTCTTTCTTTTAAATCGGTAGTTTTAAGCTGTTTTGAGAACTACTTGTTGTTAGGTTTGTCGTGCAAGTCTGTGTCAGAGATTGAATGTCAGCATTATATTTCTTGATCTGCGATCAGAAAATACAAAAACGACATTTCTTTTTTTTGTGAAAATGTGCCTTAATTTTAAAAATAGCATAGTTTCTAAAATAATATAATGACGAGTACAAAAGTTTTTAAAAAAATACAAAAAACTACAGCAAGACGTTAGAAAGAAATAAAAACTTGGTAAATCTTGGGATGTTCCTTGTCAATACAAAAGTTTATTTGAATTACTAATTAAGTAAAGTATAAGTAAAACAATGCAGGCGCGGTTACCTAATATATGTAATCAAATATTTCATGAAGATTTTTATGACTAACAGATCTCGCCTCCAAACGAGAACGCAATAGTCACCAACCCAAACAGACCATGGTATGAACGGTACCAGCCCGCAAGTTATAAATTAATCACCAGGAGCGGTAATGAGCGGGAGTTTAAAGACATGGTAACAACGTGTAACAAGGTTGGTGTGAGGTAAGAGACGAAATACTTCGTTAAAGGCCCATCAGAAATGTTTTTATTTCTCAAAAGTACTTTTAATTTGGTGTACTTTTATAGTAAACAAAAAGTTACTGATTGGTGAATTACCTGAACCATCTTTTTTCTGTTGCTTTTTGGAAATAAGTATAGTTATAGTGAATTACTATTTTTGTTACGGAAGTCAGAATACTACTTTGTTTACATTTTGCTACTTTTATTACAAATAATTTTCGAATTTGTCGCTACTTCCTTCAAGTAATAGGCATCAAACATTCTCTGAAAATATCTTTTAAACATTATGAAATTCATGTTTGCCGTTTTTAAATATGTAAAATTTAATTGTTTCTAAGGCATAATGTGCCTTTAAGAAAAGTAATTAGCGGATATTTTAGTTTCTTGTAATTTAATATTGAATAGCATTAATATATTGTAGTTGATAATATGTATTGGTTTTATAACAATGCTCGTTGACTATATACTGATAAATACCTATACTAAAATCATTTGTATATCGAGATAACATAAGGGAAATAATTCTGCAATGCATATACACTCGGCTACGGTGATTTGTCCTGTGGAGTTATCTTTCTTATTAACATTGTTGTTTGTTTTTTAGGTTTTTTTTTAAATTTATGTTTTATGTGTATTTGTTTGTATAGATGATGTGATTAAATTTATTATTTAGTTAAACATATTTTATTTCAAACAATGATTCAACATAATAAGTAGATACATGAATGAAAAAGGATTAGAGCCGAAAGCTATAAAACTTATAAAGGTCTTCTTCTATATATTTGTACTATGCAGTTATAATTATCATGACAGTATTTGTAATATTGTTTGAAACAATGAAGTTAATTTGTTTTGACAATTATACAATATAATAGTGATTATTTTTATATGTCAGGGACATGTATCAAATCAACATTTTATACGAAGTAATAATATAAAACAAATGATTTTTATATTGAGTATAAATAAAAACACTTTTTTTGTTAAAAAAAAACTACCTCCTTGATGTGTGCTGACGATTGGATATTGGCTATATGTCAAAAAAGTAACAAAAATGACTATACTTGAGATAATATTGAAGCTCCTTTCCACGGTTATATTTGATTGATGTAGGAAAATCGCGGTATAATTTACATAATGAATATTTCATGTAAACTATATGGTATAGACCTACTTGAAAAATCTACTTAATTAATAAATCGGGTCATGTATTGACATAAGTGCGTTATGTATATGACACCTTTTTATTTTCAGAGAATTTATGTAGACGCGGTAATAAACCATATGACCGGAGGTTTCTCCGGAAATGGTACGGCGGGCAGTTATTTCGATGGTGCAAATTGTGACTTCCCCGGCGTTCCATACGGTAGTGGGGACTGCAACGGCCCTGACTTGTGCCATACAAGTGATGGGTCAATTCATAACTATGGAAACGCCATAGAAGTCCGCAACTGCAGATTATTTACTTTAGCCGATCTTCGTCTATCCGAAGACTATGTAAGAGGTAAAATTGTGGACTACATGAATAAACTTATTGATATAGGAGTGGCTGGATTTCGGGTGGACGCTGCGAAACACATGTGGCCCGGTGACCTTCACATCATTTTTCGGATGTTAAATGACCTTAGAAGTGACGTATTTGGGACAAGCAGAAGACCTTTTGTTTTTCAAGAGGTTATTGACATGGGCGGTGAGCCTATAAAAATGTCCGAATATTTCGGTACGGGGAGGGTTACTAACTTTATATACGGTGTAAAGCTAGCAGACATTTTCTTGCATAATTCGAATCAGGCCAAGTGGTTGGACAGTTGGGGCGAAAGATGGAGTATGCCTAATACGAATGATGTAGTGGTGTTTCTTAGTAACCATGACAACCAAAGGGGTCATGGCGCGGGAGGTAAGAACATTTTACAGTTTCTTTATTATTTATCTAACCACTACAATGATTGCCTTTTTCCTTATGTGAAAGACTTTCAAGCCAACTTCTTTTAAATATTTGTACAATGTGACCATACCCCGGGGCCTGTCTACACTTTTGCCCGATTCAGAAGTATCCTTTCTTATATTATTATAAATATCTTTGCTCTTACTCAACATAAAGTGCAGAACACTGTAATTATACAAGTTACCCATGGTACATTCATATTTCGAAAACATTGTTACTTTTGGTTTCCTGTTATAGTTTCTAAAAAATACTTTTTGGCCAATTACCTGAAATATCTTTTGCTTCCTGCAGATCCGTAAACATTACACAATTAAAGTGAGTTAGTGTTTTGTATGGAAGTCAATATACTACATGTACTTTGTATATTTTTACTAGTTTTATGGAAAATAATTTCACATTCAACGCTTCTTTCTTAAGGTGATATGCATCTGACATGCTTTAAAACTATTGTTTAAATTAAATAAAACTCATATTTGTCCTTTCTTTGGAAGGCATTTTTTTCTGAAGTATAATGAGCCTTTGATATAGTTTAGATTAATTTTAGGCTCGATTGCGAAAAAAAGTTCAACTGGTGTCATATAGAGGTGACAAATGAGTTTGTTTTGTTTAAAAATTGACAACATAAAAACATTTTACGGATGTATTTTGATATACGACTATTTGTTACAGGGGAGCCAATTACATTTTACCATCCCAAACAGCTAAAAATAGCAACAGCGTTCATGCTTGCACATCCTTATGGTTTTCCAAGAATTATGAGTAGCTTTTACTGGAACAGGTAAATAAACACATTATAAACTCTTTCAATTAGAAAACGGACTTTTAAAAATGTACGTGCCGTTAAACATTCAAAAAAGAAAGATTAAGTTACAAAATGGTACAAAATTGTGGTTACAAATAACATATATCCGAAATTGTACACATCTAAGGGGGAAAACTCGTCAGTTACTGATGAAATTGATGGGCATAATTTATGTAAAAAAACGATTTGCATTTCAAATAGTAGAAGCGTATTCTGTACTTTCGATGATTTATCTATTTCTGTGATGTTTGGTGTGAATGTATGATTGTTAAAGGCCCATGAAACTCCAAAGTTGATCTCACTTTTATTATTTGAAAACCTTTCATTCTTGGTGTCCTTTTAAATTTTCGAAAAGAGTAACTCCTTGGCAATAAAACTAAATCATCCTTGGCTATTTTGGCGTTTTGTAATAAAATACATTTGTACAGTTGTAGTGATGTAAGTAAAAATACCATTTTCTTTACATTTGGCTACTATTATGACAACTTATTTCACATTCAGTCCAACTTTCTCCGCGTGATGATAATCCGACATGTGAAAAGATGATAAAACACGTTTGTTCTTTATAAAGATATATTATGCTCAATTTAATATTTGAAAAAAAATGATAATTACTAAACAGTTTCTTTTGAAATGTAAAATAAACATCTTTTGTGTTTTACCCTAACATGAGCATAGTACATACGTATGTATCTTTAAAGACTAAAACCTGTACTCATTTCTGAGGGTAAATGGGCCTTTAACAAGACAAATTACATGATACTTATTGTCTTATATATGTTTAATCATTCCGATCTCGTCATTCTTATCTTCCCTTGTGTATTTTCATTCAGACAGAACAACTGGGAGGGACCACCACACAACGCTGATATGAGTATTAAAGATGTTGTCATCAATCCTGACTTGACATGTGGAAACGGCTGGGTGTGTAATGCTAATTAACTCCAATATCTGCACCACAAATTTATTGTCTTAATTGATGAAATGATATTTAAGAAAGGTGTAAAGCGAACTATTTACCTGTAACTTGAATGACATTATGCCCCAGACATAGTTTCATTTATTATCATTTCATTTCAGGTAAATCGCACATACCTTTCTTTATTTATTCTACATGAAAAGACGTTTCAAATTTTCATTAAAAAAACACCCCCACTCTGACCTGAACAGAGTCAAAGAAGCAGTCATTTTATCCTTTTCATCCCACAATAACGCGTTTATTCCACGAATATATCATAAAAATGTTGTGTGTATACAGGTACTTCACATTCTATAACTGTTAGTCGAAAACCGGGATCTCACAAAAGACAACTCAAACATGTAGTGAATAATATTGAACCACACAATTTTGATTCTTTTAATTAATAGATATGTGAACATAGATGGCGCCAAATTTTCAATATGGTTGCGTTCAGAAATGTCGTTGCTGGTACTCCTCTCACAAACTTCCGGTCATATGGCGGCCAGCAGATCTCATTTTCACGGGGAGGCAAGGGGTTTGTAACCCTCGTTGGTGACGGCAGCACTCTTAATCAGACGATAAACACAGGACTTCCGGTTGGTGACTACTGTGACGTCATTTCCGGGAATTACGTGAATGGAACTTGCAGCGGTAAAGTTATACGGGTCGAAGAGAATGGTGAAGCTCATATTTCAATCAAAGGTGATGCTGACGATCCAGTGATTGCTATTCATATTGGTGAGATATACAAGGCTGTTGATATTTATTCTTTCTTGTCAAGCAGAGTGACGATCTATTTAAGAAATAATATATTCCAAACTGTGATTTTATCGCACAATAACATCACTTTATGGAGTTCGGATGCGAGGAATTATATCACGAGGGCGTAGCCCGAGTGATACAATGATGCGCATCCGAACGACAAACAGTGATGTTATCAGGCGATAAAATCACTGATTTGGATATATATTTTCGATTCTAACACGACATCAACAAATAAATGCTGCCGTACCTATTATAAAGCAAAATTGCGCTTGTTTGTTTCCGTTCTTATTTTCAGCGCGGTTATGTCACATGTGTTAAGATTACGTCACATATCTACATATAGAACGTCAACAGTGATTCTATTGCACTATTGCATAATAACACACACTTTTGGTTCTTTTTTATTCAATAGGAAAAATTCGATTCGTGTAAGAATTAAATATATATCATTATTTGTTAATTATCTATGAGTTTCCTGATGAAAATACTGTCATTCACAACAGTTACTGACATCTGTAGAAAATGATACGTGGAAGTGAAAGATTTGGCTTGCCCGGCTATAGACTACACGTGTATATTTAAAAGGAAATCAAATAAAAACAATTAAAATTAAAAAGAATATATAGAGTGCAATCTATTTTCAGGTGCAAAGATTTGAAGCCCAAAGAAGGTGACGACATAGACCGATGTACTTGTAAAATAAATAATGAAATCCATTTTTTGGCTTTGTTAACATAAACTTCACATGCTCAAACCATGCAATAAAATTAATTTAAAATATGAAATGTATTTGTCTTTGTTTTCTTGTGTTTATTTATCTCGCCGTTATTTAAATATCGTCACCCCAAAACTTTAATAGAACGATATTGAGTGTGCATGTGTTTTAGCCATCACCCTATAACGTTACAGAATAATATTGAGTGCGCATGCGTTTTAGCTAACATCAACATTTACAACCTGAAAGCTGCAGAACACAATAATGAGTGCGCAGGCGTTTAGCTACAGCCTATAACGTTACAGAAAAATAATGAGTGCGCATGCGTTTTAGCTGCTAACTGGGACCGAATATATGTTATTTTGTGTCCAAGATGTCAAGAATGCGTCATTTACATTTTTTAACGGATGGCGTTACGTAATTATACTGAGTGTGCATGCGTTTAAGCAATCAATGTTGACGGACAGTGAGTTGTTAAAGATCAACAGAGTACGAACTCGTTTGCTTGCTGGTGACCTTTAAAAAGTTTTTCCTTACTTGTGTAATGAAAGATACATGTATTATGAATGATACAATTGTTAATGAATGATACATATTTTATGAACGATACATGCGTAAAGAATGATACTTTTACTCGTATAATGAATGATACATAATAATGAATGATACATTTGTTTATGAATGATACATATATAATGAAAGAAACATGATAATGAATTGCAAATTTGTAAATGAATGATACATGTGTTATGAATGATAATTTGTAATGAATGATGCATGATAATGGATGATGCATTTGTTAATGAATGGTACACAAATATAAATAAACATATCGGCATGTCTTGTCAAACCACCACAGTGTTCAATGTAAAAATTAGCATGTATTCAAATGATAAGCTGAAGTAAACATAATAAAAGTTTAAAGGTTAAAACAATCATACTGTGGTTCTATTGGTGTTAAAGTTGTATTTCTTCTTGTTGCTGTATTACTATTAATCAGTATTAATATTAATACACAACAATCTGATCTAATTAAAAAAAATGACACAAAATTTCAGTATCTAAACTAAGATGACTGAGAGCTGTTTTTTTTTTAAAAAAAATACTTGATTATGGCTGGCTTTCAAGAAAGTGAACTCCTCTTTGGTTGTCTTTTTCATTGGGTGAGATGTACGTCGCACCAACACTGTGAAGGTCTTTTGGCGACTTTCAACGATTATGGAGAATTACATTGGGTGTGTTCACCTACCCCACCACGTGTATTATTTCAATCACGGACGGACGCCTGGGTAGGATCACTGACGTTGCGTTAAAGCTAGCTTGATAGCTTCCCCACAGGAAAGAAACTTGCGTTTATAAATGCTATATTGTAAAATAAACTATAACATAATGGAATCTTATTATAATCAGCTTCTTAATTACGCTACGCATTAGGATGTAACATTCACCCATAGGCAATCACCTTCTCGTGGTCTTTCAAACAACCAATCATTGGCGAGCTTTCATTATTTTGAAAGCGTTTCAGTTTCTAATTCTAACCGTTTGAAACCCAATACTAGTTGGCAATTTTCACGATTTCGAGAACAATTATGACGTTGACAGGTAAACTGTCAAAACAATCTTGCCCAATAAAAATTGAATCTGTCATTTCAAGTTAATGTGTTAAAACTTATTTCAAACATTTTTTTTCACTGATATACTTCTTCTAATGCCTATCTGTAAAAACCGGTTTGATTGCATGGCTAAAAATAAGTTTCTCTGGGAATCCGAATTATAAAGAAGGCGAAAATTATACGGTTGTCATCAGATCCACATGGAAGAAATAAGTAGATCTGAACTTTAGTCAGATTGTAACAAAATGTGAATTGACATCTAATGAATTTTAAAACATACGACTTTTGATGCCCTTTCACTTACACTTTCAAAGTTTGAAACTATTCAAATAATTGTAGTCATTTATTCCTTATCAAGTTAGTGTAGTTCAGTTTATTTCTGTTGAAATTAGTATAGTTCAGTCATTTAGGGACAATATTAGGTCTCAAAGTAGTACAACTATGTCGTGGCAGAAATACAGAAGTTTTGGTTGATAAGAAGAACTTACATAAGGTCATTAACGCATTCAGTTCTTCCAGACGTTCGAAAAGATGCGATTTATTTTCGCTTCATTATTTTTTACGATTTTTGTTCCGCACGGTAATATTTTCTCTCTTTTTTGCTGTCTGTATAAATGATTGATTGTTAATTTTTAAAAAATGGCGTAAAAGTGTGTCAAATTTATCATCAAGTTGAGATTTATTTAAACATTTGAGATATTTAAAAAATATAATCAGTATGGTTGTTAATATGATAGTATACATTGACAATGAACTATGTTTGATTGGTCAACGAATAAGGACCATTCTTGTTTCATCCAAATTTATGGAATAGAAAAGGAATCAAATACAGATACTTTTGTTTCATTTCCGGTGCTGTTTTTATTTTTGATACATCTTTAATTGTAGCTGTGGTCGCTGGTCCTTACAGTGACCCGCATTGCGCGTCCGGTCGTGATTCCATAGTTCATTTGTTTGAATGGAAGTGGTCTGATATCAAAGCCGAATGCCAGAGGTTTCTAGGGCCATACGGATACTGTGGCGTCCAGGTAAATAAATTGAGCCTGTGAAAATAATAAGCTTTAATGCAAAGATATTATAATATCCAATGCCATATTAGTATGAAATATTTACTTTCCTATCTATATTCTTTGCTTCGCAAACTCTAGAAATACTGTTATGTGTTGGTTCGCAAACTCTGGAAATACTATCATAAGTTGATTCGCAAATTCTACAAATACACTCATTTGTTGATTCGCAAACCCTGCAAATAATCTCACGTGAGAGATAATTGTAACATATCATCACATACAACAACAACAACAACAACAACAACAAACTCGCAGTATACACATTTTCTTTACATACATGCCATACACACTTGTCAATTTAATAAATATTTACTTACTAACCTACCTACCTATATCTATAAACAGGAGTTGAATGGCTGGAATTAGTTGTTAGACACCATGATTTGTTCAATGTATAAATGGTTGGACCACATTTATTACAGAATCTACATCCATTGGACCCCTGAAAATTGACAGGGATAAAAATCCCTGATGTTAATAGAAAAAGACAAAACATTCGCAAAATGCGATTGAAACTCTCAGAACCTGCACATTAGTTAATATATTTCTATTCAATAAGTAAATGTACAGTCTGTAGGAACAAATGTTTAATAACCTACTTTTATCACTGATTATATTGACTTTGACCCTGATAACGCTATTCCCAATTCAAAGTTGAAGAACAATCAAAGCGTACTATTATATGAAGACATCGGTAAGTAAATTAGGACTATTCAATTAAGTGACACAAAAGGTCGAACGGCGACTTTATGCTCCCGGAAGGGCATAAACATTTAAAAAATGCCCCAAATGATTCAAAGGAAAGACACATTATAAATGTACATGCTCTGCACATACTGATGTTTTTGTAGGTGTCGCCCCCGAACGAGAATGCAGTTATAACTAGTCCAAACCGGCCTTGGTGGGAACGATACCAGCCCGTTAGTTATAAGTTAATATCAAGAAGTGGAAATGAACAGGAATTTAGGGACATGGTGAACACGTGCAACAAAGCCGGTGTAAGGTGATGATCGTAATGTTGTTGCTCAATTTGTTTCAAAATGGTGTTTTTTTTAACACATGAATATTTTTAATGCATATTTGTGAAGATATTCAGCTAGATTATCATTCAGCTTTTTATGAAAGCAAACGAAAAGGAAACCATGCATTAAAATATTGACATTCGGTTAAAAATAGTAGAACTTTTTTCTTTTTATTATTGTCCTTATCATTCCATATAAAAAAGAACTTTTAGGTTTAAAAATATGCATCTATATTAAATGCGTTGCATTTCACCAAAACATTTTTGACTTGTTGTCCATTATTCTCTTACACCTTACGTATTTTTTTCTATCGTACAGAATTTATGTCGACACCGTTATAAATCACATGACCGGCGGATACACCGGAACCGGAACTGGAGGCGACCAATTCGACGGTGTAAGCTGTACTTTTCCAGGTGTACCTTTTAGTAGTAAAGACTGCAATGGCCATGACAATTGCCATACAACCGATGGTTCAATCCATAATATGAACGACCGCGAAGAGGTTCGCAACTGTAAACTTTTTGGACTTGCAGATCTTCGACTGTCAGAGGATTATGTGAGGGAAACAATTGCCGGGTATTTTAATCATCTTATTGATATGGGCGTTGCTGGCTTTAGAGTTGATGCGGCGAAACACATGTGGCCAGGAGATCTGGAAAATATCTTTTCTAGACTTCATAATTTAAGGAGCGATGCTTTTGGCTCCGGGAAGAAACCGTTTATGTTTCAAGAGGTAATCGACCAGGGCGGTGAAACAATTAAAATGTCCGAATATTTCAATACTGGGAGAGTTACTAACTTTGTGTATGGTATTAAGCTAGCTGACGTTTTCCTCCGAAATTCAAATCAAGCAAAGTTGCTTGGTAACTTCGGTGAAGGGTGGGGAATGCCAAGTAGAAATGACGTCGTTGTGTTTTTAAGTAACCATGACAACCAGAGAGGTCACGGAGGTGGCGGTAAGTGATTTTTCCGTTAAAATGATTATATCAAAAATAATAGAAAGAAAGCCCGCTTAATCCGTTTTAAAATTTAACAATCCATTGATACATTAGTAATTGTATCTTTGTGAATATAACTGACTTTATCTTTAAGGTGCACCCATCACCTTCTGGGACCCGAAGCCGATGAAAATTGCAACAGCATTTATGCTTGCTCATCCTTATGGCTTCCCGAGGATAATGAGTAGTTATCGCTGGAACAGGTAACAATTCTTTATGTATGCACACCATGGTCTTAAATACGGACAAACAATTGGTCCAATGTGATTAGATTATAATAATTGTTTTAGACGCATTTACAAGGACTTAATATTGTTTTACTTAAAGCTCATTTTGCCTCAGAAATAAAGATTTTTTTATAAAATCGTAATAATTGATTTAGAACATGTGAGATACTTTCGACTTTTGAAAATATAGCTAAATATGAAGTGGATTGTCATAAAGATAGCAAAATGTAAACAAAGTAGTAATTTCACTTCCATACAAAATACTAATTTACTATTATAACTATACTATTTGAAGAAACGCGAAAGAAGTAATGGATGGCTCAGCTATATTGTCAATGAGAATTTTTTTTGAAACTGAGAACACAAACATAAAAAAACCTTTGAGAAATGATTTTAGGATTAATCGGGTTTTACAATCCGTGTTCATTTAAGCCTACCTTAAAGTGTCGCTGTAATATGACGAAATTCAAAATGCCTATATGTGTAGTATTTTAAGTCTGATCGTGTTCTTAAGTAAAACACTGTTGCTTAATCACATGGAGGAATCTAACGTCCTTGTAGGATTCGAACACGCAGCGGTGAGTGTCAAATGATTCTAAGCCGGATACCTTTACTACTTTGTTATTGATGACTCTATTCTTGTAAATTTGCATTCTAATACATTATATTCCTTAATGTATCTATCTTGTGTTGATAAAAAAAGAACTTTCGACGGCGGAGATGACACAAATAACTGGCAAGGACCACCCCACAATGCCGACATGAGCACACAGTCTGTTGTTATCAACTCTGACATGACATGCGCTGGTGACTGGGTATACCACTTATTGTTTGATTTTACGATATTCAAGATTGACATTTTAATTAGTACTACTCGTCCTTTTGAATTATGTACATTCCGAAATTTATGCAGTTATATCAGTTATGTTTCTTTCATACCATTTGTATGTAAAACGCCCAAATTTTGTTATAATTATTGAAAAAAAAAGATAAAAAAGATCAACAAGGAAAGGCAGCGTTCAATGAACGCAACCCGCACATGACCCAGCAACACTTTGCTTCACAATACCAAGATACTAAAATAGAGTTCAAGCATAAGCAGCGTAAACCTTAGAAAATTCTAAGGCAAGTTTATAGCCACGGGTGTTTGGGACTCAAAATATATTGATAAATTACATGCCTGCAGGTACTTCAATAACATAATACTTTGCAAGTCTTATTGAAGAATTAAGTTTTGCTATAAATGAAAACCTAAAGGGGGATCTAACTGCCGGTGTCATTCCTTTTGAAGAATGATGCCCCTGTGCACAAGTCCATAGTTCACACGTTCATTCGTAAGTGCAAGTATGAGCACTTAAATCACCCGCCAGTCAAGACATGGACTAAAATGATCATCTTCTGTTTCTAAATTTGAAGTCCCACTTGCGTGGAACGAGATTTCAGGGCAATGATAACTCAATGCTGCAACACAAGCTCGGTTTGGGGTCAAAACAGATGAATTGTACTAGTATTTGAAAGGCATATACTGCCTAAAAGGAAATTGGACCAGATGCATTGAGGTAAAGGTGGTTCTAGTGGAAATAAATGTTGAAACCATCTGTGACTTCAACGAACTTATTGAAATACCCTCGTACATGCTAATTCAGTTTATAACATTAATATACATGTGTTTATGACGCGAATTAGTTATTATAAGCACAACCGTCTGGTTAGCTCAATAGGCTACATATATACATTTTTACCATAACCATAACCGTCCAATAAGCTCAAACGGTGGACTGGGGATCGATTTCTTGACGGAGCAGGTCATGTTCGTTGTGAAATCTTTTCTTTAGTCATTCGCACTTTACCTCTGCTCTGGCGTGTACAAAACTTATCGATTCTATGCGAAAATAAAGACACTAGTACTGGTAAGCAGCCTGTCCTGATCGATACGGTGACTTAATTGTGCTCTGGTGCATACTGTCGTGATCCGGAGGGCAAACCACTATAATGTCGTTGGTATGCTTCTGACTGATTGCCGATAACATGGTTTTTTAGTTAAAGACAAATTTTTGTTGTTAAATAAGGAAACTGTTAAGCACATTTATTGTTTCAAAATTAAAGCCTTACTCAACCCACTACATGTATTTGCAAATTTGATTAGAATGTAAGGTTATCGGACATACCTTCTATGAATTTTTCAAATGAAAGCAACATACCTCTTAGAATTTCATAATTGATACTAATGTGTATTTGAAGGTGTGCGAGCACAGATGGCGTGAAGTTTATAATATGGTTGCGTTCCGAAATGTTGTCGCCGGCACGCCTCTGAATAATTTCCATTCGTACGGTAATCAGGCCATTTCCTTTTCACGAGGGGATAAAGGATTCATCGCACTTGTTGGTGACGGAAGTTCTATAAATAGTAATATTTATACTGGACTTCCGTCTGGAAGTTATTGTGACGTAATCAGTGGAAATTATGACAATGGCTCGTGCACTGGAAAGACAATTCACGTTGATGGAAGCGGAAATGCACATATCAACGTAAATGGTCACACAGACGACCCTATGGTCGCTATCCATGTTGGCAAGTATTTTACATAAATCTTGAACAAGTATTATTTATTTATTATAGTAATTTCATTTCATATCAGATTTAACTTAACATCTTACATGCACTTGTCATAATAAAAGTTGTTAGCAATTTCATACGACAGCCAATTTGTTTTCATTAAGCCAGAAGATAAATATATAAACACAAAAATCTTTAAGTAATTTCGTTAAAACAACTTAGGCATTCTTTTCATTAAGCATTTTCTTTCAAATTATTTTCAGGTAGACTTGCAACACGATTGTTAACTTATTTCTTCTTTTAGATAAGCGTTTTTTGTTGTTGTTTTAGGTGCAAAAGTGGGCAGTCCTAAGAAAGTCACAACATAGATGAACTTCAAAATGTAATTTATGATATGTTTAAATAAATTTTTATTTGACCCGATTCATATATAAAATTGTGAAAAAATTACAAAGTGTTGTAGTATTTCTATGGTAACTGAAAAGAAAATGTCACGAATATTCGTGTCATATCACTATTTATAAACATTCATAATCTATTTTAAAGTTGGCCTGTCTTTGTACCGATAAATTTACCATCAGTGCAAAGCCGCAAGTCCCACAGACATTTGGTAACAGACACTATCCCACACTTACCCTATCCAATCACTTTGATCCACCACTCTCAACACCTCATGCAGTAACCGTTCACATTGTATTGCAAACACTCGTAGGGTATCTGTCTCAAAACCTATTTTGGTATAACGTACCAAGTGAATAAAATCAACAACATTTACTACAAAGACAAATTAAAGTTTACATTATTATCTAATTGTAGACTCAAGAAAAGTACCACAAAATACCTAAATAATACTTAGTGCATGTTACAATTATAAATGAACCATCAATTATATGATCTATACACGAATGTTTAATAAATTGTACTGTCACACATTTAAGATTTTTTTTAAAACAAAACTTCAAAGTAATTTGTCATTTTTATTTTGTTATATGCCTAAAAAAGAAGTACGATATCAAAGTAGCTTAAGAGTAGCTAAACACATAGTAGGACACTTTAAATAGGAAATATGGAAAAGATTAAGATTGTTCAAGATATGTACTCAGAATTAAATGGTAAATCGATATTTAGTACGACTTTTAGCCCGATTTGAGTAACATAACAAACCACTTTTCTGGTCATTTTGCACAATCAATACAAAATGATTATTCTGGAATTATTAAGTAAATGATTTGTACGCATATTATTCATAAGCATCTACACCAAACGATATAAAGCTCTTGGAACAATTCCAGTTACGTTATGGTGACCCCTCTAGAAATAAAAAAAATAAAATAAAAATAAATAAAAAAATGAGGAGGAGGAGCAGTCCCTTTTATTGAAACCTCCTTTAAAAAAACGTGTGAGAAAATAAATATAAGCCCTATTAAATCATTGATTTGATGAAACTCTTTTTATTTCACATGTAGTTTTGCTGAGAATGAAATTGAACTTATATTGGTTGTTTTGTTTGTTAAGTTTCCGTGTTTAACGTCGCAGTTACACGAGTATGGTAACATTGTCAGCTTTATTGTGGAAAAAGACCTCAGGTGCCCCTCTGCACAATCAGGCACGAACGAGCACATGAGGAGAATCACCGACGTTCCGTAAACTAACTTTATAGCTTCATCGCTTGAAAGAAACTTGTCAGTTCATTTTGACATTTTGAAGATGATGAGATACGGTTCATTTTCGCTTCTGTATTTTTTTACTGTAATTGTTCCGCACGGTAATATTTTCTCTATCTTTTAAACTGTTTGAATTATTAAATTTTGAATGATTGCGTAGAAGTGTGCCTAATTCGTCGTAAATTAGAGAGAAGTTTAAAATTTTAAAATATATAAAAAAAAAAATGAAATCGATGAGGTTGTTAATATAGTGGGTTATGCAATCTGACTTAAGTTCAGATCTACCTATTTCTGTAGATCTGATTACGACCGTATATGTTTCGACTTCTTTATAATTCGGATTTCCTGAGAAAGCTAGTTTTAGTCATGTTATCAAACCGGTTTTTACATAGTATCAAAATACCGTTATTGAAATAAAGAAATTGTTAGATTTTTGTTAGAAAAAAATTGTTTGAAGTAATTTTTGACAAAACTTGAAATAATAAAGTCAATTTTTAATTGGCAAGATTGTTTAGCCAGTTTACCTGTCGGCTATATGGACAAGTTTGTTCTCGAAATCGTGAAAATTTTCTACTCAGCATTGGTTTTCCCAGGGTCAAAATTAGAACCGCAAGGCTTTCAAAAATATGATAGCTCGCCGATGAGAGCTGATTGAAAGATCACCAGAAATAACTTCGTAATTGGTCACTGTTAGATCTTAAAGCGGAGCGTCGTTTAGAGCTAATTTTAATCAGATTGATGGATTATGGATGAACTTTGACAAACAGTTAAATGTTTGATTGTTCAATAAATCTATGTCAACACATAAGAACAGTTTCTGATTCATCTTAATTGATATCAACAAAAAAAACAGTCAAATGCAGGTATATTTTCTTTTCGGTGATGTTTCATGTTTTAGCTGTGGTAGCCGGTCCATACAGTGACCCGCATTGCGCATCCGGTCGTGATTCCATAGTTCATTTGTTTGAGTGGAAGTGGGCTGATATCAAAAGCGAATGCCAGAGGTTTCTAGGGCCATACGGATACTGTGGCGTTCAGGTTACATATTTAATAAGTACTAATTACAGACAAAATTTTTATGCATGCATATTTGCTAAAGTATATTATTATGAGATATACATCCGATTATTGGTCCTCTTCCCTTTTTAATAAATGTTAATGACATTGCTGAAAACGTACTTAGTTTGACTCGTCTTCTTTATCAGTAACAAACGATGATCTAAAATTGATAGAAATGATCTTAAAACTATTACTGATATGGCAGACCAATGGCTTGTAACCTTTAATCCTAATAAGACAGGAGTATTTTTTTTCTCTTAAAAGAAATGAAAGACCTTTTTGTACTTAATCAATATTCAACTTAATTACACTCAACACCAAAGGCTTTGGATAAACCTTAAGTGATAATAGAACTTGGCATGAACATATTAATAATATAACTAACTCGGCGTCCAAAATATTAGGTTCTATGCGTTTATTAGAGTTCAAATTAAATAGAACAACATTAAATAAAATTTTAATTTCTTACATGAGGCCTTTATTAGAATATGCTAGTGGTATCTGGGACAGTTGTACCTGATATAAAAAAATGAAAACATGCAATAGGAAGTTGCGCTCTTAGTTACTAGTTTGACTCGCTCAGTGTCTATAAAAAGAGGTTGGGTCTCTTTTAGCAGATCGCCGTTTAATGCAAAAATTATCAATATATATTATCAATTTATAAAGCTAAAAATGAGGAGCTTCCAAGTTATTTGGACACTTGGTTTCTAAATTTTGTATCAGAAAGTAACCAATAAAACCTTAGAAATAACGATTATTACGTGACAATAGCACGACGAACAGAAATATTTTCTAGATCATTTATACCCTCATTAATTTCGGCATGGATAATGATATACGTGACTCGCCTTCTTTAATGCGTTCATTTCTAAACTTTAGGATAACTTGTCCCTAAATATTATTTAATTGGAGAAAGATTAACATCTGTTTATCATGCACGCTTAAGAAATAGATGCAGTAATTTGAATGATAATCTGTATAGAAATCACTTAGCAAACTCCGCTGTTTGTGAGTGTTGCAATATCGAGGAGGATGCTGAACATTTCTTTTTTAATTGTAAACTTTTTGGCGTTCAAAGACTCCAACTTTTCTCTTCCACTCGCCTATTTAATCCATTAAGTACAAGTACTCTCCTTTATGGAAAGAAAATTTATCAGACGAGGAAAACTCTTTTCTATTTCATGAGGTTCAAAAATATCAAAAAATACACATAGATTTAAATATTAAAAAATAAGTAAAATGTAAAATTAACAATCATTGTTCCAATTTAATCCATCTAATTCCCCTTATAAATGACATATTTTGACAGCCATTTCATACTACAATGCATGAAAATGATAATTCTTTTAATATTCAAAAAAATGATAAGCATTTTTTTATTCTGTTACATTTAATGTCAAATTCCTTTTGCTACTTTATTTTTGTATCCGTCTTAACATTTGTATTTGCTAATGCGTTTAGTGTTTAAACATGTTTTCGTTTCTATATCGTATATTGCATAAGTGAAAGACAGTGACTAATGTTGCTAAAACTTGTTGTTCAACCCTTTTGACATTTGTTGTTTTGTGAAAATAATGTTTTTTAAATTGTAAGCAAAGAGCAATAAAATATTATTAAACTTAAAAAATGATTATGCTCTTGAGCCTGTAACTATTTATTTTTAGAATGATGTCAAAGTTATATTTTTACCAGATATTATGATATCTTAGGCCAATTTGAACGCGTTTTCTTTAGGATACTTGTTCTTTCGGACGTCCGTGGCCGAGTGGTTTAAGTCGTTGACTTCAAATCACTTGCCCCTCACCGCTGTGGGTTCGAATCCCGACAGTGACTTTGGATTCTTTCATATGAGGAAGCTATCCAGCTAGCTTACGGAACGCCGGTGGTTCTACTCAGATGCCCGTTTGTGTCTGAAATAATGCACGGAAGGGCACCTGAGGTCTTCCTCCAACAGTAAAGCTGGAACGTCGCGATATGACCTATACTGTGTCACTGTGACGTAAAACCCAAAACAAACAAACAAACAAAACTTCTTCTTTGTTATGCAAACTTAAAAAAAAAGCATGAGTAAAACAACTCTATACAAGCCACATTTTAATAATGTTTATAAAATTGTCAAAATATTTCGCTAAAAACGATGGGCCTTTACCCTCCGAACCTGCAAATTTGTCAATGTATTTCAATGAACAACGGGAAAAAAATACAGGTTTAGAAAGTGTAAAAAGCTATTTTATCACTGATGACATTGACGTTGACTCCCGTGACCCCTTACTCTGTCTAAAGTTAGAGAACCATTAAAAGTATCTGTCGGTTAAATATGAAGACATTGGTAAATAAATAAAGAAATAATAAAAATAAAAGTATAATACAAACTTAATAAAAAAAGTTTTGGTGACAATCATCTAGTGATCTAAAACCTCACCTAAATAAGAAGACAACCGAATGTACTTACTTGCTAAATACGAAAGATATAAAATATGTACGGGAAAAATATATATCTTTTAGGCAATACCGACCATGATCTCACTAACTCTAAACTCCACTTTGATTTAATGGATAATTCAAAGTATCTACTTATATCTACTTATATAAATGATAATTGAAATATGAAGTGAAAAGGCTAAACCCGAGGAAAGAGAGAATGACCTACGGAAGGGAGAAACGGCGACTGTATGCTCGAAGAGGAGCATAAAAAATCGAAACAATGCCTCAAACCATTTAAAGGGTTATCATTTTGAATTAAAGACACATAAAACATGCACATGCGCTGCACGTGAATGTGTTTGAACATTTCATAAGGAAACTCTGGTATTGGTGTTATTGTAGGTGTCGCCCCCGAACGAGAACGCAGTTGTCACTAATCCAAACCGGCCTTGGTGGGAACGATACCAGCCCGTTAGTTATAAGCTAATATCAAGAAGTGGAAATGAACAGGAATTTAGGGACATGGTAAACACGTGTAATGAAGCCGGTGTAAGGTAATGATCGTTAATGATGCTTCTAAATCTTGGTGCTAAATGTTGTTTCATAATATTATTTCTAAACGCATCAATATTTTAACAAGAGCGGTCACGCAAAGGTGACGAATGCCGCCGAAAATGTTTCTTAAGCACTGCAGAATGGTATTATGAAAAAAAAGTATAAAAGTCAATTATTGCTTAATATTCTTCATGTGAAATTTATAGCAAACTTACCACTTTGGGACATGGGTCTTGGATGCGACACATCATCTGGATGTGATAGATATATTTATGCCAAGTTATTTTAAAATCTATATGCATGACACTATTACTGTATTGGAACTAATGTGTACCTTCATCTTTTTATGTGCATAAATACAATCAAACTATTAGAGTGGCCTTAACCTTGGAGGTAGGAACATGGGTCTTACACACAAAACGTTGTCTTGATGTGGTAGACACTTGTGCCAAACTATTCTAAAACTTTTAAATGCAGGCCAAAGTTACAGCCAGGACCCCAATGTTTATCTTCAAACTCTTTTGAGAAAATGAGTACTTCTAACTGTAAGAGTGAACTTGGAGATAGGGATATGAGTCTTGAATGCGAAATGGTGTGTTCATGTGGTAGACATACATGCTACACTATTTGAAAAACATTCTTTGCATAAAGAAATTACAGTCCAGACACAAATGTGTGTACCTTTAAACTCTACTAGTGATAATATGAAACCTTCAAACTGTGTCACCTTGTCCTTTGGCTAACGGACATGGATCTTAAATGAAACACATCACCATGATGTGATTGACTTTTGTGCCAAGTAATTTTAAAATCCTTCTATGCATGACAAAGCTACAGTTTGGACACAAATGTCTACCTGCAATCTATAAGTCTGACCTTGACTTTTTAGGTAGTGCACAGTCCGGACAGGAATGTGTACATTATTCAAATTATAAGTGTGACCTTGAATTTGGAGTTAGAGACATTAGTCTTAGACCCGATATGTTGTCTTGATGTTATAGACATTTATGCCAAGGTATTTTAAAATCCTTTGATGCATGACAAAGTTTCAGTCCTGACAGGAATGTACCTATAATCTTTAAACCTTCAAAATGTAAGTGAGACATTGACTTTTGAGATAGGGACGTGGTTTTTTGTACGAAACACAACGTAGTGCTGTGGTAGACATTTGTGCTAAGTTGTTTAAAAATCCATCAATGTTAGACAAAGTAAAATTATAGACATAATTGTTGTGTAAGTAGGGACGCACGGATGAACAGACGGTCATGAGCCTTAGCCGCGATACATCGTCTCTATGTGGTAGACATTTGTGCCAAGTTATTTTAAAATTCTTCAATGCATTACAAAATTAATGACCGGACATGAATATGTATCTTCAAACTCTTCTCGAGAAAAAGAGTGCCTTCAAACTATAAGTGTCACCTTGACCTTGGAGGTCCTGATGTGGTAGACATTTATGCCAAGTGACAGTCCGGACGATGCGATGTCAATACGCCTACCTTTGGGGGCATTAAATGCAAAATTGTGAAGATATTAAGCTAGGATACTATGCTGCTGTTGGTGATATGTGGCATAAACATATTATTTGTTGAAGAAATATGCATGTTTCCATCATACGTAATGAGTCATGATTTGATGATTTGATTCTAAATATTCCTCATAGAAAAATATTTATTTTTTAGATATATACATGTTTAATAAATGCATCACATGTCTCTCAAACGTTTCTTTTACATCTTACCTAGTTTCTGTTGAACTTTATACAAAACAGAATATGTGTCGACACCGTTTTTAATCACATGACTGGAGGATACTCCGGGACCGGAACTGGAGGTGACCATTTCGACGGAGTAAGCTGCAGTTTCCCTGGTGTGCCTTTTGGAAGTCAAGACTGCAATGGTGGTGACAATTGCCATACAAGTGATGGTTCGATCCATTATTACAACAACCCTGAAGAGGTTCGCAACTGCAGACTTAATGGGATGGCAGATCTTCGCCTGTCAAAAAATTACGTTAGAGGAAAAATCGCCGAGCATCTTAATCATCTTGTTGATATGGGCGTGGCGGGCTTTAGAAAATTGATGCATCAAAACACATGTGGCCAGGAGATCTAGAAAATATCTTTTCTAGACTTCATAATTTAAGGAGTGATGCTTTTGGCTCCGGGAAGAAACCGTTTATATTGCAAGAGGTGATCGACCAGGGCGGTGAACCCATTGAAATGTCCGAATATTTTAATACTGGAAGAGTAACTAACTTTATATATGGTATAAAGCTAGCTGACGTTTTCCTCCGACATTCAAATCAAGCAAAATGGCTTGGTAACTTCGGTGAAGGGTGGGGAATGCCAAGAACATATGACGTCGTTGTCTTCTTAAGCAACCACGACAACCAGAGAGGTCATGGAGGTGGCGGTAAGAGTTTTTTCTCGTTAGCTTTAGCTGGTTATATTTGAAATAATATAAAAAACCGGATTAATCCGGTTATATTTTCTTCTCGATGCTCATGTAAACATGAATTGGAATTAATTTCTAGACTTAAGAAACAGTATGAACGCCTGCATCTAGGGAATTTCTTATACGTATAAAAACGAGAGAAAAAACATCATGAGCAACAACAAAAAAAATGATAAAAGGGCATGAGATTCGATAATGGTCATGGTCCTATTTTGGATATTAACCAATGATCGTTTAGCAATGGGATACAAGAGCCGTAACTACTTCTGATTTTCAATGCAATATAACAATGTATTGGAGTCTTTTGAATCTGAATATTATTATTATTATTATTGTATTATTCCAAAAAACTGATTTTATCTTAAAGGTGCACCTATCACATTCTGGGATCCGAAGCCGATGAAAATTGCAACAGCTTTTATGCTTGCTCATCCTTATGGCTTCCCGAGGATAATGAGTAGTTATCGCTGGAACAGGTAACAATTCTTTATGTATGCAGGCCATGGTCTTAAAAACGGGCAAACAATTTGTCTTATCTTTTAGATTACAGTTGTTTTATATGGCTTTCACATTTAATAGTGATATGCTTACATTTTGTTTACGTTCCGTCTATTGCAAATATTTAGTTTTGATACATGTAGTATTACAGACACGATCGGGCACTTAGGGAGAAGATGGTAACTCCATTGCATGAAAGAAACCTACCACCTGGCTGGATTCAATCACGTAGCAGTAGGCGAAAAATGACTCTAAACTTGAAACCGTAGACAAGTTGTCATTTATTTCCTACTTTTGGTTAATTTTCATTTTAGTTATGAGTAATACAACCATGAATAATTTCAATAAAATATTTAATTTCATTTGATCGTAAAAAAGGAACATCCAAGGTGACGATGACAAAAATAGCTGGCAAGGACCTCCCCACAATGGGGACATGAGCACACAGTCTGTTGGTATCAACTCTGACATGACATGCGCTGGGGACTGGGTAAATAATAATTTGTTAATTTTAAATGATTTAAATTTGAATTAGTACAAATCATTCTTACTTATATACTTCTCAAAGTTTGCTAAACACCAAGTTTTCCACATAGCATCTAGCATTGTACATCATGTAATGTTTTGATATTTACATTGTTAATCGTGTGGTAATATATCGAGAGTGTACCCTGTATACACCTAACCTCTAATGACAGGTCATTTCCACGTGCAAGTAGTGCGAACAAGGTGACCCTGTATTTTTATAGTCTTTATTAGAAACAGCATACACGTACCGACACATGTAGAGTGTTCATTCATCATTTTCCATTAAAATATTGAACATTTACAATTAAATGATGGCGAATGCAAATGTTCAAATGCCTTTATCAGAATCACAGTTATTGCGGTGGAGCAGGGGGCTCGACATCGTGATGTTGATGAGGTATTTGGTGCGGACCATACGGTTATCACCCGAGCCTGGGCGAGATTCCAACAGCATGATACACCGGTTAGACGACACAGTGGTGGCAGAGGAATGGTGACTACTGAGGTAGAGGATCGTTTTCTGGTCATCCAGGCACGAAGAAACCTTTTTGCAACTGCAACTAAATTTCGTTTTCACCTTCAAAATGCTTCAGGTTGCATGTGTCAACACAAACCATACGTACACGTTTGCATGTAAGTGATCTGTGATCGAGAAGACTATGTTATGTCTAGAGACAACTGCCGGCTCCGATATGATTGGGCCATGGACCATGTTGGTTGGAGCAGGATTGGAGTCCAGTTGGTTGGAGTCTAGGCAGGTACTCCCTGGACTTCACAGTTAGGCGTGCTAGAGTATGGCGAAGGCCAGAGAACAATTCCATACGGTAAACATTGCGGAACACGACCGCTATGGTGGCGGATCAATTATGGTCTGGGATGGAATCAGTTGTGATGGACGTACTTACCTCATTGTACTCGACAGAGGCACAATGACTGTCCAGCGTTATCCAGATGAGATCCTCAACACCCAGGTAAGGTTGTTTGCTTGTGCAATTGGTAATGTGTTAATTTTGATGGCTGGTAATACCCCCCCTATACAGCCAATATCGTCCAAGAGTACTTGGCCCCATCCCCGGATCTTAATCCCATTTACCATGTATGGAATGAGCTTCAGGTCCGTATTTAAGCCCCTCAATAGATAAATACAGAATCCCTAAAGAAAGCCCAACACGGCAAAATTGAAAATGTTGCAGGCTCGGTTTGATTGAGCCTGTTCATGGACGGTACTGGAAAGTGCAAGTTACCGTCCACGCCCCTAGCACCGGCTTAAGCAGAATTCAACATTTAAACATGAAATAGTAAAATTTTGAATTTAGAAACATCCGCAGATGTGTACATACGGCGGTTATCATGGAACCTTCAATGTGACACTTCCGTGCCATTCCATGAAAAGCGGCGTATGGTCCCCAAGTAATAAAAAGCGTGTGCCCTAAACGAGAAAACAATGGGCAGAACTAAATAAAATGGAATTTTGAAAGGGGATCAGAGGTTATGAAGCCTGCATATCACAGATAAGACGTCAAAAAAAACAAATTTAAAAAGCAGGCAACATATCCTAAGGGTGATTCAACATTATTCAAGTAGGAATACTGGATCCACCCAACTAGAAAATGCCGAAAAGTTGAAACTAAAAATACCACAAGCACAACAATAATGTCGTGCTGAACGATCTTCAAGGATCGAAAATATAACATCATTGATTAAATGTACGGGGAGACTTTTTACAGCCGCCACACGGCACAAATAACACGGATGTGATCATAAAATAGATAAATACAGAATCCCTAAAGAAAGCCCAACACGGCAAAATTGAAAATGTTGCAGGCTCGGTTTGATTGAGCCTGTTCATGGACGGTACTGGAAAGTGCAAGTTTTCCACGCCCCCTGGCACCTCCAGCAATGAAGTACCCAGGAGCTTGGTGCCGCCCTTGTCGACGAGTGAAATACCATCCAACAAGCCGTCCTAAGAAACCAGATAGGGAGTATGCAGCGACGGTGCCAAGCTTTCATTGACAACACTGGGTCACATACTCGCTATGAAGGCAAAATCAGTTATTTGCAAATTTTTGGGGGCAAAAAAATGAGTTTATCACAAATTCGACCATATCCGTCTGAAACAAAATTTACAATCAAAACAAATCAACATAAAAACACATTACAGTTGGTCACAAATTCGTTAATGATGTTTATAAATCGCTATGTCATATTAAATCTTATATTTGAAATACAACATAAGATATAGGTACAAATTACTCTTGGTGCTTACTTAGAGTAGTATATTATACAATCTGATATTCATACATTTTAATTATATATTCATGGTTCATAAAAGTTGTAATTGTTTAACTTTGATGTAAAATGTCAAGGGGAAAACTATAATTATTGTTAGTGTAAGTAAAAATATATATGTGTAATATCTGTAAAACACTTATTATTCGCGAGAAATTTATTTTCGCTAATATTCGCGAGTTTTCTAAGACGCGAATTCATATTTCTCGCGAATATTTCACTTTGTCTATACACTTGTCCGAAAATGAACACTATCCGAAAATGCGTACACATGGATATATATCTGCGGGAAAGTATCGAAACCAGTTCCAGTTACATCATGTTGCTATTCAAGTGTTGCAGCATATACATATCGTACAAATTACTAGTATGAAATATTTACCTGTAACAATTTGGTATTATTGAGGAATTGGAAAGAAAAAACTTCTTCGCTGCATATTACCTGTGTTAAGGAAGGTAACTGTGACTTGCACTAGAATTAAGTATAAACAAATTAATGCGTCTCACAAATTTTAATGGTATTTCTACAGATTGTTATAATTAATGTGAAAATCTGTCCAACTTAATGAATTAATTAAATTTCCAACACAATTTATCAAGGTCAATGTCTATTGAACAATACCGGCCTGCAACCACCCACGCTTGATCATCTCATTCTCTGCATTTATTTTCTGGACGTTTTCCAGATGTACTAGCACGATCAGTGGCATCTTCAACGAACTTATTGGCTAAAGTCTCCTCCGATGTCTCTGGTACGGGCAGCCGGCTGTCAGTCATAGACGCCCTCTTAAAGAACGAAGTAATCTTTTTACTAGACATCACAGAAGTACGGCAGACTAGAACGTGATACGAAACATTCAATACTAGAATTACTAGTAACAATGCTAGAGGCACGTAGTATAATCAGGGACAATACATGACAAACATCAAATAATTATCAAACTTTATTGACATATTTTTAGACAGACGGTTTCATTAGCAAGCTATCAGAAAAATCGATACAGATATAAATGCATTTGTCGCACAATAAACGACGCAAAGTTAGTGAACGGACAGGACAGAAAATATTCGAAAGACATCGGGTTTCCGGTTTCACATTTTTCGGAAGACGCGAATTCATGTTGACGCGAAATAATTATTTTTGACATTTTGCCTCTAATTCGCGAAATAAGGTTCTCGCGAAAAATAAGTGTTTTACAGTAATATATGTATATATGAAAAAATGTGTGTTATAAAATATATATGTCTTACGATATGTATATAATAAGATACGTGTGCAATTGAATATGTATGCAGAAAGATATGTTATGGGATATAATTATGTGCAATAAGATATTAATAATGTAAAAAGATATGTTTGTTATACGATCATACCAAATGAAGAATTTTAATTTGGTCATGTAATAATAAAGAATTTGGTGAAAATCCTTTTGCAGATGGCCTAGGTGAATATTACATTAGCCAGGTTCATAGACTTTGATATTCACCACATCATCATACAATAAATGTAAAATAATATTGTGCAAATCAAAGCAATACATACTAAAATACAAATGTAGTTTTATTTCTTATTATTTTAGTATTATTTTAATAGTAATTTCTTGTTGTTTGATTTGGAAACTATTGAGCACATTTCTGGATTCCAATGAAGCCCTTACTCTCCCAGCATAAGAAACTATGACCACGTTCAGTTTCATTTCGTTTATTATCAGCTCAGTTCGTATATATACAAATACAAAATATTCTATAAATACAATTTGAACAAACTGAACCCGGGTCAATACAGTTCAACGTCATGCTTTTTCAGGTAACAGGACGGTTCTAACGTATAACCTCGAACACCTTTAATTTATATTTTATACGTTTGTTTAAAGGTATGCGAACACAGATGGCGTGAAGTTTACAATATGGTTGCGTTCCGAAATGTTGTCGCCGGCGCGCCTCTGAAAAATTTCCATTCATACGGGGATCAGGCCATTTCCTTTTCACGCGGAGATAAAGGATTCATCGCACTTGTTAGTGACGGAAGTTCTATAGATAGTAACATAAATACTGGACTTCCGTCTGGAAGTTATTGTGACGTCATCAGTGGAAATTATGACAATGGCTCGTGCACAGGAAAAACGATTCACGTGGATGGAAGCGGAAATGCACATATCAACGTAAATGGCCACACTGACGACCCTATGGTCGCTATCCATGTTGGCAAGTATTTTACATAAATATTGAACTAGTATTATTTATCTATTATAGCAATTTCATTTCATATTACATTTAACTGAACATCTTACATGTACATGTCATATGAATGTTGTTAGCAATTTCATACGACATCCAATTCGTTTTCATTAAGCCAAAAATAAAAATATTCACACAAAAATATTTAAGTAATTTTGTTTAGAAGACCTAGGCATTCTTTTCATTAAGCGAATTCTTTCAAATTATTTCAGGTAGACATGCAACACGGTTGTTTACTTATTTCTTCTTTTAGATAAGCATTTTTGTTGATGTTTTAGGTGCCAAAGTGGGCAGTCCTAAGAAAGTCACAACATAGATGAACTTCAAAATGTTATTTATGATATGTTATTAATAATAGAAAGATGTACAAGAAACGATATATATATATATAAAATTGTGAAAAATATCAAAGTATTGTAGTTTTCTGCTCCGCATATATAAGGTAGTAACTGAAAAGTAAATGCAACGAAAATTCGTGACATATCACTAATTATAAACATTCATCATTTACTTTAAAGCTGGCCTATCTTTGTACCGATCAATTTACCATCAATGCAAGTCTCACAGACATCTGGAAACAGACCCTATCCCACACTCCACCCTATCCACTCACTTTTATCCACCACTCTCAAGACCTCATGCAGTAACCGTTTACATTGTATTACCGAATACTCCAGAGCGTAGTACACAAATAAATCTGACTGTCGAGTAGTGGAATATATACATGTCGGACTGTTTTGGCGAGAAGATTTTCACTAAATTATTTTCATCAGTGGTAAACAACAGGTTTATCGTGAACAAAATACCTCGAAATTAATAAGGATTACAAACACGAAATGGAAATTCTCAATTTAGAATTACATAATGTATTCGTTTTTATTCAAGGTACATATGTATAACCTCGCCGTGGTGCAGAGGTAAGCGGTCTCGTTGAGGGTGTGAGAGGCCTATGGTTCAAATCCTAGTCGAGGCAATTCTATTTTTTTTTCATGCAAAATTCCATATGTATCCATCTCAATCTGTTATAGAAGAAAATCAAAACGCTGTCGCTGCGTAAGATGAATTATAGTATATAAAAATAAACTTATACAGGAAAGTACATACAGATAGTCAGTATGATTTAGATTGCAAAAATCAGAAAATACCATAGAGCTGCAGCCCTTTGATTATTTTAATATATGGCTAAAAATACGATCTCAAAGTAGCTTAAGAGTTGCTTAACACATAGTATTTAGAAATCTTACACAGATCGAACGGGACACTTTAAATAGGAAAATATGGAAAAGATTAAGATTGTTCAAGATATGTACTCAGAATTAAATTGTAAATCGATATTTAGTACGACTTTAAGCCCGATTCAATAAAAAAAAAACCCTCTTTTCTAGTCATTTTGCACAGTCAATAAAAATAATTATTCTGGAATTATCGAGAAAAACAGCTAACAATTTGTATATCATTTATAAAGATATACACCAAACGGTATAAACGTAATGGCGACCTCTGCAAAAAATAAATAAAAAAGGTCAATAAACAATTAAAGATTGAAATAAAACAAAAAATAAACAAACAAAGACCTCCTTTATAAACGTGTCCATGTATACTTGTTAGAAAATAAAGATAAGCCCTATTTAATCATTGATTTGATGAAACTAGTTTTTATTTGACATGTAGTTTTATTGAGAATAAAATTGAACTTATCTTTGGTCGTTTTGTTTGTTGGGTTTCCGGGTATCACATCGCAGGTACACGATCAGAGAAAGACTCCAGGTCCCTCTCTTTGCATAAAGTCATGAGAACCACAGACGTTCCGTAAGCTAACTTGATAGCTTCATCGCATGAAAGAAACATGTGTATATAAATGCTATGTACATAAAGTAATAGAATCAGTAACGAGTTATTTTTTTTTTTAAATCAAATGACATTTGACACCTTCGGTTTGTTGTTTTTCAAAGTTTGAAATTATTTAAATTCTTTTAGTAGATTAATCTTATCAGATGAGTATTGCTCAAACTATAAGGACAATATGAGGTGTGAAAGTAGAACAGATACTAAAGTCTGGGTTGATAAGAAGAATTTATATAAGATCATTGACACTTGTCAGCTCTCGCAGACGTTTTGAAGAGGAAGAGATGCGTTTTATTTTCGCTTCAGTATTTTTTACTGTAATTGTTCCGCAAGGTAAAATTTTCTCTCTTTTTAGCTGTCTGTATTTTTAAAATTAAGATTAATTTAGATATTTTAGAAATATAAAAATAATGAAATCAAACTGGTTGTTAATATAAAAGTTAATGTAAATTGACGAACTGTAATGTTTGATTGTTCAATAAATTAATGTGTCAGGCAACACATAAGGACAGTATCTGATTCAACCTAATTGATGGCAGATACAGATATATTTTCTTTTCGGTGATACATTTCATATTTTAGCTTTGGTCGCTGGTCCATACAGTGACCCGCATTGCGCGTCTGGTCGTGATTCCATAGTTCATTTGTTTGAATGGAAGTGGTCTGATATCAAAGCTGAATGCCAGAGGTTTCTAGGGCCATACGGATACTGTGGCGTTCAGGTAACACACTTTATCAATACTAAATAAAGATAACACTTTTTATGCATGTATATTTGCCACGCAGTATAAGTATAAGGAATACTACGGCTTGCTTTCTTAAATGTCTTTTACTGTTAAAAGAAAATGTAAGTTACAAGATATTATGATCTTATGCCGCATTTGAACATGTTGCCTTTACGATATTTATTTTTTGTTTTGCAAACTTGAAAGAAACAACTGTAAAATGTATTCCCATACAAGTCATCAACATTTAGATTATCTTGATAAAAATAGCAATACACATAATGCTAAAGACGATCGGCCACACTCTTGAACATGCAAATTTGTCAATGTATTTCAATTAATTACATTCAATTGATACAGGTTGTATGAGAAAAATATAAACGTCTATTTAGAGCACAATCAATCATGACCTTGACCCCAGTGCCTCCAAACTCCGCTTTGATTAATTGGACCAATCAAATTATCTACTTAACGGTATTAGTTGAAATATGAAGTTACAAGGCAAAACTTGAGGAAAGACCAAAGGTCCTGCGGAAGGACAAAACGGCGCCTGTATGCTCCCAGAGGAGTATAAAAAACGCAACAATAACACGAATGATTCTAAAGGTATCATTTTGAAATAAAGACATAGCAAGGATGCATGTGAATGTATTTAAACATTTTATCAGGATATATGTTATTGGCGTTTTGATAGGTGTCACCCCCGAACGAGAACGCAGTTGTCACTAATCCAAACCGGCCTTGGTGGGAACGATACCAGCCCGTTAGTTATAAGATAATATCAAGAAGTGGAAATGAACAGGAATTTAGGGACATGGTAACCACGTGTAACAAAGCCGGTGTGAGGTAAATGTCCTTAAAATGTTTCGTTATGTTGTAGCTACACATTGTTTCAAAATAATGTTTCTAAACTCATGAATATTTTAATAAGCAAATTCGTATGGATATTCAGCTAAGTTACTATGCAGCTGTTTGATATATATATCTTTATAATGTTTTTTTGTGGAAGAAATAGGCAGGTTCACATCATACGTAATGAAACATGATTTCACATACTGTTAGAAATGATTTAAATTATTTTTTTTACCAACAAATTAGATATTCCTCATGGCAAAAGATCTCTTTCGGTTTCAGATATATAATACATCACATTATTCTAAAACATTTCTGACGTGTTGTCCTAAATTCTCTAATTTCTTACCTAGTTTCTTTCATTGAACTTTATTCAAAACAGAATTTATGTCGACACCGTTATAAATCACATGACCGGAAGTTACTCCGGTACCGGAACTGCAGGTGACCATTTCGACGGAGGAAGCTGCAGTTTTCCTGGTGTGCCTTTCGGTAGTCAAGACTGCAATGGTGGTGACAATTGCCATACAAGTGACGGTTCAATCCATAATTACAACAACCCCGAAGAGGTTCGCAACTGCAGGCTTGTTGGTCTTGCAGATCTCCGACTGTCAAAGGATTACGTTAGAGGAAAAATTGCCGGGTACCTGAATCATCTTGTTGGTATGGGCGTAGCTGGCTTTAGAGTCGATGCAGCGAAACACATGTGGCCAGGAGATCTAGAAAATATTTTTTCTAGACTTCATAATTTAAGGAGCGATGCCTTTGGGTCCGGGAAGAAACCGTTTGTATTTCAAGAGGTAATCGACCAGGGCGGGGAACCCATTAAAATGTCCGAATATTTCAATACTGGAAGAGTTACCAACTTTATATATGGGGTAAAACTAGCAGACGTTTTCCTCCGACATTCAAATCAAGCAAAATGGCTTGGTAACTTCGGTGAAGGGTGGGGAATGCCTAGTACATATGACGTTGTTGTGTTCTTAAGTAACCATGACAACCAGAGAGGTCATGGAGGTGGCGGTAAGAGTTTTTTCATGTTTATTGGTTATATTAAATAATAGAAAAAACCCGATTAATCCGGTTTTATTAACTACTCAATTGTCATTTAACACATGAATTCTAAGTAAAATTTTAGACATTAATTACAGTATATCAGCCTGCATTAAGGGAATTTCTTAAAGTCATAAGAAACGAGAGAGAAGAACATCATTAGCAACAACAACAAAATGATGAAGAGGCATGAGAATCGATAATGGCCATGGCCCTATTTTGGATATTAACCAATGATTGTTTTGCACTGGGATTCAAAAGCCGTAACAACCTTGCTTAATTCGTTTTTAAACAAACCATTGATGCATTACTTATTGTATCTTTTTGAATGTAACTGATTTTATTTTAAAGGTGCACCTATCACCTTCTGGGATCCGAAACCGATGAAAATTGCAACAGCTTTTATGCTTGCTCATCCTTATGGCTTCCCGAGGATAATGAGTAGTTATCGCTGGAACAGGTAACAATTCTTTATGTATGCACACAATGGTGTTAAATACAGACACAGCATTTTTCTGATCTTTCAGATCACAGTTGTCCTATAAGTCTTTCAAGCAGCATTCAAAAGTGATACGCTTAAAATTTGTTGACGTCCCGCCTATGGCGAACTTTCAGCTTTAATATATGCAGTCTTACAGGCTCAAGTGGGCAGATAAGGAGAAGATGGTAACTCAATTGCATGAAAGAATCCAGCGACCTAGCTGGATTCAAACACGTAGCAGTGAGGAGTATCCAAAACTTTTTGACATGCCAAAGCTAGAATCTGAGAACTTTTTGTTCTGGGTCAGAATTAAGCTTACAGTATATCGGGGATTTATATATAATTGCCCATACATAAAAATAGCACAATATCTCAACGTATCATACTATTAGTTGGACTACATTGAGGGGTAAAATTCTTAGCCTGAGAGTTTGAACAATTTGTTATTTATTTACCACTTCTTGTTAATTTGCATTGTTGCCTTTATACATCTATTTCACATTTTCAATTAAAAATACTTTCATTTGTATCATTTGTGTTCGTAAATAGGAACTTACAAGGTGGAGATGACAAAAATAACTGGCAAGGACCACCCCACAATGGAGACATGAGCACACAGTCTGTTGGTATCAACTCTGACATGACATGTGCTGGCGATTGGGTAAATAATAATTTGTTTATTTCGAATGATTTAAATTTCATTTAGTACAAATCATCCTTTTTCTATTTTACATAATCCGATATTTGTACATTTTAAATATATATTCATTGTTAATAATATTTGTAATGGTGTAATTTCAATGTAAAATGCCAAAAAACTATTATTTTTTATTGTAAGTGTAAGTAGTAAGATATGTTATGTAATAGATATGTGTGTAATAAGATATGTGCACAATAATATATGTGTGTAAGGAAGCATATTTGTATGTGATAAGATATGTTTGCAATAAGATTTTTATGAAATAAGATGTATGTGTAATAGAATGTAATGTATTAAGATATGTATATTACAAGATATGTATGCAATAAGATAAGAATGCAATAAGATTTGTATGTTATAATATATCTGTGTGTAATAAAATGTTATGTATTAAGATATGTATGTTACAAGTAATGTGTTTAATAAGATATGAATGCTTTAACAGTTATTGTATGAATATTTTATGATATTTGGTGAATATACTTTGGTCTCGTTGAATATGGCATTAGCCAGGTTCATAACCTTTGATATTCACCACATCATCATACAAAAAATGTATAATAATATTGTGCAGATAAAAGTAATATATACTAAAATAGTTTTATTTATAATTATTTTAGTATTATTTTAAGAATCATAATCGTTTGATTTGGAAACAATTGTGCGGTAATGAAACCCTTACACCACCAAGTATAAAAGAATATGGCTGCGTTCTTTTTCTTTCCGCTAATTATCAGGCCTGTTTGCATATATACAAATACAAAAAGCAGAAACATTCTATCAATAAAACATAGTCACAATGATGAACGGCATCATATCTAAGAGTGTTAGGCCATTTATCAGTCCATCCCTGGATACAAGTCCAATAAAAACTACGTTCCACTTGTTGTAGCGTTGGTAGTTAACCCTCCAGAAAAAAGGCAGTAGGCCATTTTGTATTCACCAGAGCACAGGTCAGACAACGTATCGTATTCGTTACTGGTCAACTTACATTTCACAAGAAACTCAACCGATATCTGTACATACCATATCTGAGGTACAGTGCGTATGTCCCTAGAAAGGTTTAATGAACAATTACGACGAAAGAGACCGGAATCGAACCCGGGTCGCCCGATACAGTCAAACGCTCGTCCTATCCAGGTATCACTTTAAAACAATTTTGTAGTTTATACTTGCGTTTGTTTAAAGGTATGCGAACACAGATGGCGTGAAGTTTACAACATGGTTGCGTTCCGAAATGTTGTCGCTGGCACGTCCCTGAAAAATTTCCATTCATACGGGGATCAGGCCATTTCCTTTTCACGCGGAGATAAAGGATTCATCGCACTTGTTGGTGACGGAAGTTCTATAAATAGTAACATAAATACTGGACTTCCATCTGGAAGTTATTGTGACGTCATCAGTGGAAATTATGACAATGGCTCGTGCACAGGAAAAACGATTCATGTGGATGGAACTGGAAATGCACATATCAACGTAAATGGCCACACAGACGACCCTATGGTCGCTATCCATGTTGGCAAGTATTTTACATAAATTTTGAATTAGTATTTTATTTGTTTTATCAGTCACAATTCGAATACAATTAAGCCCTAGTTTTTATTACTATCGTTATTTATATCTATTAGAACAGTCGTTAGCATTTCATCAGGCAGCCAGATTGTTTCAGTGTTTACAACCTTACTAAACAGTGGCTTTTTTACTTTTTTGTGATCTGTGTAAAGGAGAGCCCACGAAACTTCTGATGTAGAGCCCTCGGCCAAAACATAGCTAAAACAGGTAAACACATCCGACTAAAAAGAACCTTCAAAACATCGGAGAATACTATGCCACGTAGAACATTTTTCTTCTCATTTGTGATGCAATGTCGATTCGACGTTGCTAGAACGTCTACAAAATATTAACTGGTGTGTTATCTTTTACGGCGAGACACACCTCTAGTGATTTCCCTACCATATAGTTAATGTTGACCTACATAAGCTTGCATGTAACATTGTGCCTACCTCACCTTTGGCACATCACAGAAAATAGTTCTTAGTTAATAGAACTTCGTAAAAAATAAAATACTTACATTTATTCAAATGTTATCCAGACATCGATACGGTGATTGAGGCATCGACAATATGAAAGTGCCCTGGCAAATGTGATGGAGTCAATATTGGCGATTAATAATCATTTTTAGACAGAATTGCATTAGTTGATGCAGACTAACTTTCATGAAGTGTTTAAAGTGACATTATGTCCATCAAGGGGTATACAGTGACTGAACAGTTTAAAGTCTAATTAAGTTTACAGTTTGTCATAATTCCTTTCAATTTTATTAATTACCTCGCATGAACTGTAAATAATTCACGTAGCTCAATGACATTACGCCAAAGCAATGCAACGCTATTTAAAAGTTACTGTCAAAACAGTGATCACTGAACCAAAGAATGAATCTTTGACGCACCACATCGGCGAAAACAAATAAAAGAATGCGCATCCAAGGACCAAATTTCCAAAAGTTAATCAAATTATCTAGATGAAAGAAACTATTTTTGCAAATTTAACATTCCACTTCAAGGAAACGCTTTAAAGAACATTTAATTTTTAACTAGAAAGTTATCCAATCAGTGATGAAGAAGAAAATGGCACATTTTATACTTTGACAGATACATATAGTGCGGTAGTAGATAAAGAAGGACCTATCTTATACAATTTTGAAATTCTCCTTTAGTCAATCCATGAATATAAATCGGAATGATTCCACAATATCGAAACTTATTCTTAGTTGTTTTGGCTCCGTCACATTTGCGAGAGCTCTTTCACATTGCCGATGGCGCCAGCACCATGTCGATGACTCGATCACATTTAAAAAAAATGTAAACATCAAGCTCTGTGAAACGTGTTTTTTGTGTTGAGCGAGTTAGTATCTTCGATAAACGATAATGAAATAACTGAAGATGCATCACAACGTATTAATAGGAAACACACACGTTAATAATTAGTAAAAGTTCTAAGATCATCATTTTGGGATATTTCGTATCGAACTAGCATTCTAAAATGATGAGGTTTAAAAAAAATAAGCATATTTTCTAAAAATGGATAGTTTTAGAAGCTGTGTTTACATGTTTTAGCTTTGTTTCGAGCACTAAACAGATCACGAAAATGTGAAGAGCCTTTCTTTTGTAGGGCAGTTACTTATAATTCACACAGAGCTTTCGGTAATTTTTATTTAAAACACGCAGACAATCTTTTCATTAAGCTTATTCATGTTGGTGAATTTAATTTGAGATATGCTTGTACTATGACTTTAAACTTATTCGTCTTTGTTTTTTTAGGTGCCAAAGTGGGCAGTCCTAAGAAAGTCACAACATAGTTGAACTTCACACATTATCTATATTATGTTAAAAAAAGATGTATTTGAAACGAATTTATATAAAGTTTGAAACATTATCAAAGCATTGAAGTTTTTCTGCTCCATATAACTAACTGAAAAAATGTGCATGAACATTACCCGCCATTTACCTGTCATTTTTGTAGAAATTCATCAGCTTTCTTACCTTTACTACTGGCACTTTTGGAACAAATCCCCAACTGCCCGACACTTCCACTCATACGCACGCATGCACGCACCCTCAGTCCACTTTCAAACTCTTAGTCAATTACCATTCATTTACATTTTAACGCAAATGGAACATCTCTAAATAATAAAGTATGTATAAAAGATACATTAGGACTTTGAAAAATTTCAATTAACTATAAACATGATAAAGGCAGAGTAAGTTGAAGATTGCTTACTGAATGCTAATCTGTTTCAGTTCCCTAGCCCCCCCCCCACACAGACAAATAACTTTTTAATAAAATTTAAGTATGTATTAGTGTATGTATATGTATGATATGTTTCAGTTCAACATTTTTTTTCCTTAGATTAAATTTCTTGTAACATTGTACCCTCGCACAGATTAAAATCTTCAAAATTATTGTTCATTTTTGTTATTTAGCTAAAAGAGTGGAAAGAAATTTGATGAAAGATATTAATTGAAACATCCCCACGTGTGTTTGTGAGAAAAAACCCAGATAAGTCCTCTTAAAGCATCCTTTTTAGAAAACATTTCTTTTATTTGACATCTAATTTAACATATTTTATAAATGAATCTAACATAAGTATTACTATTAAAGGTATTTTTTATTTAACAAAACGAAGGGTAATTTACGGCACCTGCTGACATGGCGAAGTATCAGCCAAGGGTCACGTACAGTATATATCTTTTGAGACTTCACAAAGAAGAGCTGTTACAAAACAGTGATACACATAATTTTATCCAAATTAACATTTCTCGATTTTATTCATTCGTTAGGCGTGAAGTATGCATGAGATCTAGATGTGAAGACGAAGGCCTTGATACTTCTTTATTACGTGGGAATGTTCGATTAGCTAGTTCGTAGTATTAAATAAATGTTTTAGTCATTGCCCTGTCTAATTAACTCAACGGGTGGAATAAGACGACACTGTCAACTGAAATTCAATGCAATTTAGAAACAATTTGTCGTCTGCTACATTTTTTTCTTGTTTTATCAGATAATTGCTAGGTAATTTATTTTGTTACCTAACTTGGAGTGGCAATTAATAGTTAATTCATTGTAGACATTTTTAATGTTTGAGAACAACCATAAAAAGACTTGATTTAGCTAAGGTGCTCATCGGACCGGAAATGTATGAAGTATCACAAGGTTCCCTTCACGAATCGGTTGGTGACGTCACGTACTGTTTCTTGTTCAGTAACAAACACTTTTTACGCACATTCAAATAGTTGTTAAAAGTGAAAAATTCTAGCATAAAAGAAACATATGGAGAAATTTACAATATTAGTCAGTCTATATATTTTCTTCTAAAAATCTTGACAATACTCGTATGACAAATTATATAATAAATTCCACTATGTACAGTAAAATAATAACGTCAATACTGCTTCCAACATGTCGACCATAATACTGAAGAGTCGATCAATCACATAACATTTCTAATAATCAGAGTTTTATGTTAAAAGTTAGATAAATATTTGTTTTAAATAATAGCTACAACAAAACATGAATATTACATTGTATGTCATACTTTAATTTCTGTATGTTCATTGTGAACATTAGTGTTAAGACACGGTACTGCTTTCTTACAATGAATTAATAACTTTTATTGTGTATAGCAAGATAGAGAACCTTACGTAGCAAATTAGAAAACATAGCAAGCTAGAAAAGTAACGTAGCAAGCTAGAAAACGTAATGTTACAAACTAAAAACGTAGTAAGCTAGAATCCGTAGCAAGCTAGAAAAAGTAACGTTATAAACTAGGAAGCAAGAAAACGTATTAAGGTAGAAAAAGTAACGAAGCAAGTTAGAAACTTAGCAAGCTAGTAAGGGAAAGAACAAGCTATAAAACGTAGCAAGCTAGAACGCTGCAAGCTTGAAAAGTTATAGTTAACTACATAACGTAGCAAGCTTAAATTTTTAACGTAGAAAGCAAACAATAATTAGATACTCTCTGAAAAATTTGTATTGTAATTGAAAACCCTGTTTAAAGCGGCCGTTTATTTGAATGTCATACAAACTTCTCCTCAAATAAAAAATTTCATTATAAAAAAAATGCAATAATAAAGAAAGTTTTTATATTTGACTTTGTGAACAAAATATCATGAAATTTCAAGTTTACTTCAGAAGAAATTACCCTTTATAATCTAACTTCATGTACCAAAAACCTTTGGATTTTGAAAATTTGATGTGAAATAAATATGAATGTAAAGTTAGTATTTGCATGTTCAACCATATTTCACACTGCGATGTTGTGTCTCGAGCAAAACGCACAAAACATCTGCTTAATTTTTGCCCGAAACTCCGTGTTCATAAATCCATAAATAAAAGGGTTTATCATTGAATTCACAAAGTAGGTCCTTAAAAACACATTGTAAAATATTTGTTCCACTTTACTTAGTTTAGTCGGTATGTCGGTGTTAGAATACCGCAACGTGACAATCACAAGGTAAGGGAGGAAACTCACAACAAATGCTATTGTAACCATCCGCATGATTAACGTATTCCTACGCAAAATGAACTCTTTCACTTCTGCGTTTGTAAGTTCATCGGAGATAATTCGGTTCAGTCTTGACCTACTTTCTATGCTTTGACTTCGATAAAGAATTCCTCTGACACTATCAGCAGACATTGGGGTCATTGGAGTAAGGCAACTATTTGTACTATTTGTAGACCCTGATGAAAGGCGACCATCTCTGATTTTATTTTTGTTATCGATTTCTAAATATAGCAATTTTGCATTCGGATTCTTTTCGTTTTTGGGTGTTTTAAAAGGAGTTCCGTTTGCGCTTGTGTCAAAAGTAGTTTGTTGCTTACAAAGATTATTACGTTTCATATCTAGTGAATCGTCTGACCTTTTGTCTGACCTTTTGTCTGATTCACTACAAACATCATCTAATTGTAACGACCTTCTTCTTTGATTTGTAATATTTTCAGTTTTAACTTCTTCTTTATTTTCCTTTTCAATATCGTTCACTACAATGCTAACAGAAGATTCATTGTTTTGTCTGGCTTGAGGCCTTGCCAGATCGTTTAGGGTTTTCATGTCCAGACGATTTATGTTTTCGAGTGAAACCGAGCGTGAAGTTTTGCCGTACCAGCTCAAACGCTCGCGGTTATCCGCCGGAGTATTTGGCACGGTTCCGGTGAATGCAGACATCATGCTTATGCCAAAATACCTTAGACTGTGCTTTTGTTCGTCAGTAAGGTCAGTGCTGGTTGACATAAAAAGAGTGCGTCCAATAAGTAGATAAACCATCGTCAATATGATGAACATTATGATGTGTCCGCCAAACAAAAAGAAGTAGAATCCGGCTGGTAACTTGTAATGATCGACGTAAAAATTTGATATAAGACATGTTTTAGCTTCAACTTTAACAAGTTTATTTGTAATGCTATCTTCTACCTCAACGTCATATGTATAAGTTCCGTAAAATATAAGTGACGGCCATGACAGAAAAAGACCGAGCAGGACCGCTGTAAGACATGTCCTCTTTGCGTACTGAATACCTAACTCTCTGCCGAAAAATGGTCGACATACCATAAGATATCTGTCTATAGAAATAGCCACTAAGACAAATGTCGATGAAACGGTTGCCGTAAAAGTCATGTATCGTGAAATTTTACAGATGACGTCATAATCAAAATTCAAAGGGTTCCACAATATGGCGGCTTCTGTGGGCATATTGACCATGCATGACATTAGATCAACACCGGCAAGTGTTAAAATAAAAATGGTCGTCTTTGTTAATTTCCATTTTGATGTAAATATATAAATCACAATAGTATTTCCAGTGAATCCAATGATCATATAGAAAATCACAAATACAAATGGGTAAATATTGATCCCCATTAGCTCACGCCTTGCTTCTTCAATTAGCGATTCATTGCACAGGGCGTTGCTGGAATTACTGTTTCCATATGACGTATTATTTGACGTCACATTCGACGTCATATTTGCTACCGTCATTGTTTCAGACTGTTATATCGCACATTGCATACTCTTGAGGTAGATGGACTCTTCTGCCAAATAAACTCTAACTTTATTACATCATGATTGTGACGTTAAACATCCACCTTCGGCCAGTCTGAAATATATAAATGACTTTGGTAAGTAACAAGTTACATACGTTTTCATTACCATTTTCATAACCACTCAAAATACTCCCAAAATTTACTTTACTGGTTGTTAGAAATTCTAAACCATTTAAATGCAATAATATAAAGAGAGGTTTAATAATCATATTTAAAATTAATCCATTTAAATATCCTTTACGCAAAATTTCAAGGTCCATAAACCACCAAATAATTATATCTTTATTTCTTTCTTTCTCATTTTTAGTACCCGTGATACTTCCGAAAACTTTATTTTATATATTCATGCTATAATACCATTTTTTTTACGTTTTGTTACTGTAATGTTTTATTTATTTTACATTCTGCGCTACTTACTTCCGGTAATAAGCAACCAATATGCTTTTAATCCATTATTTAAACATTATTAAACACGTGTTTGCACTTTGTTAAGGACAAAATAATCATGCAGTTTTTGGGTTTTTGGGTATAATGCGCCTTTAACCAAGATACTGAGTGAAAAAATAACACCCAAATTATTAAGATCTGTTCAAAGCAAGTAATATTGATGATACAGAAAAGTACATTACAGTACAATAAGTATTTTGACCGGTTGTATAGGGTTCAACTGTAGGTAAATTGAAATTGAAATTTAACGCATTGTGAATACATAGTCTAAATATTGTAATAGCCCACCATTAATGTTAGTATATACATAATATACGTAAAATAAGTATGATATCTGCAAATTAACTGCATGAACAGAAATATGATAATAAAACGTTGAAAGGGTTTACAAATATAACTGGCAAATTTACTGTTGAATTATAATGTTTTCATAAGCTAATGATGTTTTAAAAAAAGAACTTTAACAAAGAATCCAAAAATACAATTACAAGTACATTGTATATCTCAATATGTTTTAGGCCCTATATAGGTTGCCCTATTTATTTATCAAATATGTAGCATGTATGTAAAGTATGGACATATAATTATACAGCTTATGAACAGTTATATTATTATACAGTGATGCATTTAGAAATTATCTATAACAGCTTTTGTTTATACAAATTTATTTTAATTCGATTGTGTTGATAGCTATAAGCTTAGAATCCGTTCCTGGAACCAACCAGTACATAGCAATGAATCTAAGAAAAAACAACGGTTTACCCCCTGACATTGTTTGAACCAACGCGATCAGCAATCCTTATATTAAAATTTAAAAAAAAACATGCAAAGGTAGGATATCAAGTAAAATTTGTCGTATATAATATTGCCCAAAATTTGTCTAAATTTTATATTTCTATGAATATCATAGTAAACATGTAAAATATTTTAGACATGCACTTTATAATATATACATATATATATATGTGAGGTTAATGAACCATACCTTATTATCCAAACAAAACTTCCATTTCTGTTTTTACGACAACTTTAATCACCAATTTTATATTTATCCAGAGTTTGTCATAGCCATGAACTATTATACTTTGTACAATGGATCATAAGAGTTTCATTACGAAACGAATGTGGTACATTCAATTATAATAATGATACGATTTTCATGGCGAGAAATGACATTTGTTTCCTATAGCAACAAAAAAAGACATCTCTTACAAAAGAATCAGCGAGGGAATGTTTAATACGCATTTCACGCATATTATGATCTTTACATGTTTCGCCGCTTTAAATACAAAAAAAAACGAAACAAGATATGTTATCAAAATAAAATATAATCGTATGAATCGAGAGCATTTATGTCATGCACTTACAATTTTGTTTTATGATTAGACATAATCGTAATGTACTTTTAACTGTAAAATGTTAAACGTTTAACATAATGACACATCTTCATCCCAGTTTTAAAGCGAAATGTGCTAATTTGTGTTGTGATGTGGTGTTCTCCTAAGCAATTCATAAATACTTGTACATTAGTGTAGTCATTTGAAATGTGCCACAATATTTAAAAAAAAGATTTTTTTTTCTCGTACAAACTAACAATTAACAAACATTTAAGAATTTGTAACAAAGTGTAAAATTTATGAACATTTACTACAACATGTGTTGAAATTTTGCGTACTGGATTAATTTTAAATATTATCAAAATTCTCTTTATAAAATGAAAAAATTCATAACATTTATAGGATTTCGGCAAAAACTTAAAATTTCAAAATTGCAGCACATTAAAAAAAACAAAAACAAAAATGCGTACTTTAAAGGCTTGTAATAAACCATTAAATATAATATATTTTTATTATCTGACCTATAATTCTTTAACAAAACATAAAAGTTTAGATAGTAGAGTACAGTTTTCTTATACAAAGAGATAATGTTTACATTTATACTATGAAATGTTGACCAACCATGGAAATCAAGTTAATTGCAAAATTATAAAACGTCTTAAGTCGCAATATATAAAAATACGAAAATTAAGATATACGCTATATTTTGCCTCTAGACTTTTTACTTTAAATTTAATAATAAGAATCAAAAGGCATCAAGCATTTCCAACAATTACATATCAAATCAGGTAAGGAAATACATCATGATGTGTTTGAGAATTATTGATGTTCTAAGCATTCTTGAAAATTTCGAATTTCTTATCGTTTATATATATGTATATATCCTTTTCTAACACTCTGAAACTAAATCAATACTTTGTTCAATTAGGATCACCCTATTTCTGACTATGAATCACAAGAAAGTGTAGCGTACTTTGATGTTTACCTCCTACAACATTGTTCAAAAAAGGAACCTAAATGATAGAATAACAAAGTCGAGCTTTATATAGGCTAAATATTTTACTTTCAAACAACGTCTTTAGATCTTTGCCTTTTGTTTCAAAAATGTGCTCTTTTTTAAATCTCTATGGCTTGATTTTATAGTACAAGCACGTAACCATTTGCAATACATTACAGTTCAAAAAAGTAGTCTTTGTTTTTGAATTCTGTGGTCTAGTTTATTTTGAGCTTTAGGAATTAACGTATCTTAGCATTACGAATAACGTCAGTCAAAGAAGATAACCTTTGCATACTGCCTTTGATCTGCACTTTGATTGTTCTGAATTAATCTAATTCTTTTTTAGGATTAGTTGCCAATTGATAATCAGTCTTATGATTTACTTTGTTAAAAATTCTCTGGTATTTTACGTAAATTCAGACTTTTCAACTTTTGATACAATTTGCGTTTCTTTCTGAATAAATAATATTTTTAAGATATTACAAAAAAAAAAAAAAAAAAAGAAAAAAAGAAAAAAAATCGTGTTACAATCAATTTCTTAACAAAATATATTTAAGACATTTTAGCAAGAAAGTTAGCCTTTATCTGATGATGCAAACATTAAAAGTACTACGCCGAAAAATAGTGTATCGTTCAATTTAACTATCTTATTTTCTAAATAAATTACTATAAGGAATAGACAATTTTTTTTTGTGATATTCAGATGCAATTGATCCCACCAAACTTTCTACACGTTGACATTGTTTACAAATAAATATAGACCCACCTTACATCAAGTATAAAACGTTTCTGTCAACAACTCACCAAACAGTGACCACCCGTTGACATTTTTTTCTAATAAATTTTAAAATCACTCGTTATAATATCTGGAAAGTAAACGCAACTTTACTCAACGCAATACTCATCTGTGGATTGGTCGAATGTTCCACTATTGTTAACTATTTGAAGTAACATAGTGTGATATATCAAAAATGCCTTAGACATTCTTTCATTTGTATTTGATGTGTAAATAACAGCCGAAATGCATGATTTCCTTTCTCATTGTTTTGATGTAGATAGATTGTAAAAATAGACTAAAGGTTATCGCAGAAAAGATAAAACAAATGAAGCTATTCTTATCTTACTACGCCTCCATCTTTGCTGATTGTTTTCTGATATTGAATGATTCGTTCTGGTTGAAGACATTTCTGTATTTTAGAAAAAAATATTTCCAGCCATTATAATTTACTCGAAATATTTTATTGATCCGAAATATTTTATTACTTACTTGATTCATACCACTTAAATGATGTGTAAAAGCATTTCAAAATTAAAATAAATTGAAATCATCTGTGCGCTCATTTTTAATGATTGCAACATTTTGTTGGTTCTAATGCAAACAAATATTGTAAAAAACAAATCACTAAGACAATTTTCCAGGTATATTCCACTATTTCTTCAAATCCATTGTCGGTTTAATCAGATAGGTCCATTTATAAACAAAACATTTTTGTCATACATTTTACATTTAAATATACATATACCAAGATTAAGAACGAACAATTAATATATTTTTGTTCTACATATTCTAGATATATATAATAATTAGTTATAAATCAATTCATAAAATATATATTGATCACAATGTGTTTTACTTGATTATAGTGTTATTTGCCTGTTCATTTGAGATTACAATGCATACAAAGAAAAAAAAATATATAACAGGTTATGCAAAATCAGGCCTCCTTTAGCTTATGAGTGGAAGAAAACTATAAAATACTCCGTGTGTACTTTTGTACAAAACAACCACAAAACAAAACAAAATACTAGAATGCTCAAAGAACTTCTAATAAGTAAAGAAACTGCTAATTAAAACAGATTCTCCTCGCCTCTTTACCTTTTGAATATGCTTTTCTGTTTTATTAATCAAAATTGACATAAATTCTTACGTTTCTAAGCTTCCGTCTATTTCCTGAAGAATTTTAAGAATAATCGATGCGGTTTTTCACATGCAGTTAATTAATATCCCATATTATCAGTGTTAGAGCTATAACTTTTAATCTATCTAATTAACAAATATCTATCGTTAATAAATGGAATAATTATTCTTCTTTGTGATAGCCTTTTTTTACTCATACAGTATAATAGTTCAAAAATACACTATATCTATCCTCAATATAAAGATTTTTTTTGTAAATTTCATAGTAACCACTACTGATACAAGCATAGCAAAGTTTGAGTGTATACAGCAACTAACTAACATCTTAGAACTGAGATAATTACCACGAAATATATGTTAAATAGATTATGAATATGTAAATACACGAGGAAAACTTTAAGGCTTCTCGTCTTACAGCTTTAAGATGAAGGATTTGAACGAAGTAAACAAAGGTTCCTATGAAAGAGCTTTCTTCTGTACAGTTAGAACGGTTACCTCTAAACATTAACAGTATCAAATCTTCCTTTCCTAAAGTAAGACTTCTCAATAAATCTGTAAATCAAACCCTTTTCAAGCAACGCTTCTCTGTAGTTAACATCTTTGTCTTCCAAGGCTATTATCCTGCATAGAATGCAATGTACGTATGAAGAGAAAAGAATAAGCGCACATCCTATTTTTTATTGTATGTCGTTAAATTATATCACAGTATCACATAAGATGAAACATTCTTGTTACGGACACATCTTTTAATAGCAACAAGTTGTAATAGACAAACCAAAACAAGGCAATTTTAGTTTTACATACGTTTGCTTTTTAATACAAAACACCCTTATTTTTAAAATTCTTTCAGAGTAAAACAGAAAAAAGCAGCTCTTCTTTGTAATGAACGGTGTCTGTATGTAAATGGTTCAAAACAATAAGACAATATTTATGAGCAAAGACGAGACACATGATAAGATCAGACTTCGACAACTACTTACATATGATTATCAATAATTTAGCCTTTTGCATGCTGGGAAAATTATTTTTTGCTTAAATTGTCGACTGCTTGAATATTGGTGATTGCTGAACAGCTTGAGCTGGCGTCTTTTTAAGTAGCAAACTGTTTGCGAGGGCTGTTATTTAGCTAAGGCTTGGCTTATAAAACATTACATCAAATGACAGCAAATAGCCGATAATTTTACATATAATTTCACATACGCGTATACCATAAATGAACAACTGCTTAGTTGACACTATCAGTTCCATTGCCAAATACGTATTTCGAAAGCATTTTGTGTCTTGTTGTTTTATGTAACGGCGTCTGTTTTTCTTTCTTGAATACAACATTTCTTTTCTATTTAGAAATAGATAACAAAATAGAGAAAAACAGAATCTCTGATAATATGAATTTAGAAACCTCCGCAGATGTGTTTTTACGGCGGTTTCAATAAACCTTCAATGCGACACGTTAGTGCCCCTCCATGAAAAGCGGGGTATGGTCCCCGATTAAAAAATGCGTGTGCCCTAAACGAGAAAACAATAGGGATAACTTAATGAAATGGAATTTTGAAAGGGGATCTGAGGTTATGAAGCCTGCGTATCACAGACAATACGTCAAAAGACAAAATTTTAAAAGCAGGCAACATAACAAAACATACTTTTGTATTAACATTATTCAACTGAACATTCAGTTTACAACACTTTTATAATTAAACAACTTTTTAACTATAAAGGTAGGTGTGATATGTTGTTAATTTTTTTTATTATTCGAATAAGAATAATCAGTGATGCTAGTAAAAGATGGTTACGATTATTTAACAAAATATCTGTTCAATGCGTGAGCTTATCTTCACATTTCTTCATTGACATTTCTTGAAGATTAATTTAATATTTGTAAATCTCAAACCAACATTGAATACTGTTTTTATTCAAAATACTTGAAATAAAACAAATGTATTTCAGCTTAGAATTAAGTTAGATGTAATGTATTACATTGTTTTATCATCAAATACAACACTATATCAGTCATACGCCGTGCGCTAGTCAGTAATAGTTGTCAGTCCATATCTAAAACAAAGCTGATTTTTAAGAAGAAATTACATTACCAACTTGTCTCCGTAATTCATCCATAAAATCCCATGAAAGTCCATAAGATCATAGAATAATCAAAGAATATATCAACCCATAGGCAAAAATGTAAGTGCACTTTCCACAAAAAGGAATAAAATCCCATGAAAGTCCATAAGATCACAGAATTATCAAATAATATATCAGCCCATAGGTAAAAGTGTAAGTGCACTTTCCACAAAAAGGAATATAGAACGCATTTTTCTAAAATGAAATAATAAAATCAAACACTCGTTTCGTTAAATGAATAGCTTTCCTTCCAATTGGTAATTGACCAGATAAGCATCGCTCAGATCATTAACTACCAGAGATAGGTGAAATACGACCTCATTGTATCTGAAGAGAATATCAACACTTGCATTCTTATTTTTCTCACCTCACCGGATAGATCAATAAGAATAATTCAGGTGTGTGAATGGATCATAAGATAACTCTTTTAGTAAGAAAAAATAATTAAGGAACAATTAAGTATTAGTTGTTTATGGAAAATGCATGATATCGAAATATTTCAAATGCATAAGTTTTTGTTTTTATCGAGTTTTAATCATATTTATGTGATTTACTTCCCATTAACTGGAAATTATTGTTCATTCTCAGTATATACAATATTTTTCCATAGAGCATACTTTTAAGTCATTAAAATATCTAGTAATGGATCCTTATCTTTCTAAAAATGTTTTGTTTTCAAATGCATTAACAAAGTCCAATGGCGACCAAAGCTTACAGATTATTTGAAACCACTCTATAATCCGCTTTTTAGAACTAATTAATACGGTTTCATATAAGGAAATATATTCAAGTGACCCTTGAATGCACCCCTCGAGGCATGTTAACTATCAGGCCATCAGTTCAACTGGTATATAATTGATAAAATATGCTAACGTAGTTGCTATTCAGAGGTTTTACATATTCTTCTGCTTTATTTACTTCTCTAATCCCATATATAGCACAAGGAATCCAAAAGGAAACACTGCAGCTGGAAAATCTCCACATACAGCTGTCATCTAATATCAAAACTATATTTGGAACTTATTTGACTGGTTGGTTCATTCATGAAGAATTCTGCTTAAAGCTCTTTGCAAATACGTCCATTCTACCGACGAAAAAACAATAGTCTGTTTCTTCCAATGATTGAAGATGCCTTCTCGTATATGAGAGTTCGTTCATATTTGTTTGACGTTAAAGAAAATCAAATGAGAGTCATAGTCATGTTTTTACAGGCTCCACTGCTTGTTTAATATAAAATGTCAAGTTTGGTTACAATAATGTTCAAAGAAATTGTGTAGTTTGTAATTTTTGTGGTATGGATAATTAATCAAACAAACTAATCGGTCAATAATATCTATTTATCGAGTGTTGAATTTAGCGCTGAAATGAAATAAAATATAAATAAAAAAATAAATAAAAGAAAAGAAAATTAACTTAAGGGACACGAAAAAATGATATAAAGATACTTCTTTCTTTCTCTTTAAAATTGATAAAAACATGTAGATAGGTACACTGTATAGGTAATTCTTCTATGCAGTATGATTTACTTTATTCTTTAAATTTGATTTTCTTGGATAAAATAATTTTAATTTTCAAAGTAGACCTTACATGCGAACTATAAAGAAATATTCATCAATTCAATATGACATAAGATTTAAATGACAGTAAACAATGTCAGTTTTGATCTTTTGAAATTTATCAAAATACTTTTTTGGCGCTTTCTTGAATTGTTTTTACAACAGATTCTCTCCCATAAGATTTATTGGAAGTTAATCTGGCTTATGAATTATTAAGAGGAAAAAGACGTGACGATACATTGATTAGAAGCGACGCAATAAACTTTCAAGTGACCTGCATTTGTGCCATAATTTTAAATTTAATCCAAATTGAGTAATTGTTCCTGACCATGTTTGAAATATTAAAATTTTATGTTGAATGATAAATTTAATAGATTTATATGCAGGATAGTTATAACAAAATACAGGATCATTATGTTTTTCAATAGATAAAAAGTTTAATATCTAGATATTCAGAATTTGTTTCTATCAGTGATGTGTAGTAAGACCACATCAAAAGCGATTCCTCGAAAGTGTTATTTTTTTCGTCTTCCGTCTATTTCATGAAGAATTTTGTGAAAATAATGTTTTTATATCGATGCGGTTTTTCACATTCCGTAAAATTAATAACCCACATCTAATTAACACACAACTATCGTTAAAAATGAAATAATTAAGCTGAATTATTACAATAATACCGTACAATAGTAAAAAAAACACTATAGCTATCCTCGATTTAAAGTATGAATTTTGTAATTTTTGTAAAATAAACACTACTGATGCAAGCATGGCAAAGTTTAAGTGTATACATCAACTAACTGATGTTTAGAACTGAGATAATTACTACAAAATGTATGTTGAATAGATTATAAATATGTAAATACACGGTTAATTCTTTAAGGTTTCTCGTCTTGCAGTAATAAGATGAGGGATTTGAACGAAATTAACAAAGGTTCCTATGAAAGAGCTTTCTTCTGTACAGTAACAACGGTTACCTCTAAACATTAACAGTATCAAATCGTCCTTTCCTTAAGTAAGACTTCTCAATAAATCTGTAAATCAAACCTTTCTCTAGCAACGCTTCTCCGGAATAAACATCTTTGTCTTCCAAGGCATAGAATGCAATGTACGTATGAAGAGAAAAGAATAAGCGCACATCCTTTTTTTTATTTCAATTTTTTTTTATCAAATACAACACTATATCAGTCATACACCGTGCGGTATTCAGTAATAGTTGTATGTCCATATCTAAAACAAGCTGATTTTTAAGACGAAATTACATTACCAAGTTATCTATGTACCTTTTCCGTAAAATCCATTGAAAGTCCAAAAGATCATAGATATATCATAGAATATATCAGGCTTAATGTAAAAATGTTACTGCACTTTACATAAAGGAATATTAGAACGCATTTCTCTAGAATGAAATAATAAAATCAAACACTCGTTTCGTTTAATGAATAACTTTCCTTCAACAGATAAGTTTTGCCCAGATCATTAACTACCAGAGATAGGTGAAATACGACCTCATTGCAACTGAAGAGAATATCAACACGTTATTTTTTATTTTTCTCACCTCACCGGATAGATCAATAAGAATAATTCAGGTGTGTGAATGGAACATAAGATAACTGTTTGAGTTGGAAAATAACAACAACAACAAAAAACATCAAAGACCCCCCCCCCCAAGAAAAAAACAATATATTATTATACTTTTGTATTACATTTTCCGGAAAATGCATTATATCGAACTATTTCAAGTGCATATGCTTTTGTGTTTTTATCGATTTTTGTCATATTTATACGATTTATTGTCAATTAATAATTCACTGGAAATTATTGTTCCTTTTCAGTGTTAACAATATTTTCCCCATTGATCATGAAATATCAAGCAATTCATCCTTATATTTCTAAAAATGTTTTGTTTTAAAATGCTCAATGGCGATAAAAGCATGAAGATTATTTGAAACAACTCTCTTATCGCTTTTTAGATTTAATTAGTACGGTATCATATGTATAAGAAAACAATCAAGTGACCCGTGAACGACCCCTCTCCCTCCTCACTCCCTAAGGCATGTTTACCATCAGGCCATCAGTTCAAGTTGTATATGTATATTGTAACTGATCAAATATGCTAACGTAGTTGCTTTGTTTTTATGAATATTCAGAGGTTTTTCTTCTACTTTATTAACTTCTGTAATCTCATATATAGCACAAGGAATAAAATAAAACAACACTACTAGAAAATCACCATCGACAGCTGTAATCCAGTATCAAAACTATATTTGGAACTTATTTGACTAGCAGGATCATTCATGAAAAATACTTATAACGCTCTTTGTAAACACATTCAGTCTACTGAGAACAAAAGCAGTAGTCTGTTACTTCCAATGATCGTAGGTGTCTTCTGGTGTGAGAGTTTCGTTCATGACAGACATGTACATATAGTAATGCTTTTACAGACTCCTTTGCTTATATAATATAAAATGTCAAGTTTGACATTCCATTTAAAATTCTTTTATATCTAGTTCCGCCCATTGTTTTTCGTTTAGGGCCCACGCATTTATTGTAATTAGGGAAAAGTACGCCGCTTTTCATGGAATGACACGACAGTGTCAAATTAAAGATTTCGCTATAACCGCCGTATGAACACATCAACGGATGATTTCACCATTATCATGAATAAATGTTGCATTCTGCTTTGACCGGTGCTACGGGGCATGGACGGTAGTTTGCAACTGTCACAACCGTCCATAAATAGGCCCAATCAAGCCGAGTCTGCAACATTTTCAATTTTGTCGAGTTAATTTTTTTAGGGATTCTGTTTTTCTCTGTTTCATTTGATTACGTGTTTTTTATCAAAGAAGTTTGCACTGTTTGCAACTTTTGTTATGTAAATACTCTTCTGTGCGCTTTCTTTGATATTTTTTATTATGGGAACTTATTACAGTGTGTAACAGATTCTCTCCCACACGATTTATTGAAATATTAATCTGGCTTATGAATTATTAAATGGAAAAAGACACAATAATTAGAATCCACGTCATAAACTTTCATGTGACCTGCTTTAGAGCCATTATTTTAAATTAACTTGATAAATTTTTCATGGCCATGATGAAAATATTAAAAAATTATGTTGAATGATAAATTTAATAAATTTATTCTTTGATATTTGATGTAGGATAGTTATAACAAAAATGCAAACTCATTATGTTTTTTAATCTAAAGCGATTCCTCGATAGTGTTTTAAAAAACAATGTAAATTATGTTAGTTTACTGTATATTAATTTTCTCTTATGCGTTTCCGAAGTAGCATACTCGTTACTTTTTTTTTAATCGAAAACCTTAATTGATATATGTTTTCATAATAGCAAAGTGATGTTTCAGCAAAATAATAATAATAATAATGAATAATAATGAATAAATAATATTTTTTCTTGGTAAATGATAGAAACTTTATTGACAAAAACATAGTATAAGTCTTATTTCATATGCAGTAATAGTAAAAATGCAGCAACTTATGATTAAATAGAGGCAATTGTTTGTGAAATATATTTAACAGATCATATTCATGCCAGTGAATTGATTAAAGCTTTCTTTTAAAAAAATACATAACAAAAATTATAATTAGCAAAACATATACATGTTGCTACCAAAAACCTTAATGGGTCCAAAACGCATATCAAAATAACCACCCTTATCACATAACATTTTCAAGTATGTCTAATATATAATGAGCACACGTGTCTTTTCTTTAAAAACAAGGAACGTGAAGAACATATTTCGGCTATTGTCGCTGACATGCTAACTTAAATTAACGCAACAAAATAACAAAATAGTAATTGCTAGATTCGTTGAACTTTATTATGTTTTTATAACTCTTCTTCAAAAGGTCCAACATTAATTTAAGGTTCTTTACTAAGAGCATTATTGCAAAACATATTTAAAGAATTAAACTAAAACTTTTCAGTCAAATGGTATCCGAATATTTATAAGTAAGACACTTGTTACAAAATATATGCGTTATGTCAAAACGTTTGTCTGCCAATTTCTATGTACATACCTGTAAGTGTAAAAGACGAGATGACATAACCTCATCTTTCACTCTTTCTTTTAAGTATATTGTAGTGTAATGCTGTTGTATACATTCAAGTCATTAAAAAATCTTTGTTTATTGGGTACCATTTATTTAATAGATTTCTGTGCTGGCACACAAGGCTTGGAATTCACTGAATAAACGATTAAAGATCATTATGAAACATACTTGAGAACATTCTGAAATAGTAAGAGCATATCATAGTAAATTTATTCTTTTAAAGGGACTCCACTGAGGTTTAAAAGCCTTAAAACATACATGTAACATTTGAATTTCTTACATAAATGAGCTTGGGCACTTTAAACAGAAATATATGCAAAGATAGTTGAGAAATATACTTTGAAATAAATTGAAAATCGTATTTTTATGCTTTTCTTAGCCCGATTTGAGTGAAAGTGTTTAAACGCTTTTCATTTTGGGTCATTTTTTACAATTGGAATAATTATTCTGGAAAAACGAAGTGCGCGAATGATCTGAAATTTTGCACAAAGATTAGTGGTCTAAACCTACATCAAATGGTACATTTATCTGAAAAAAGTATTTTCAGTCCCATCATGTCAAAAAACCTCAGTGGAGTCCCTTAAATAGGGAGATATCGCGCCTTCCATCATCACCCATGGACAGACTCAATTAAAACGGACTCCGCGATATATTTATGTATTAACTTCATTGCTTTAGGAAAATCTTCCTTTATACAGTATTTTACAGGGTCATCCAAATTGCATACATGACTAACTGATTTAACTAAAAAATATTTTATGTATATTGAAATTTAGAAACGATAAATGATTCTTGTTTAATTAAAATATATAGTTTCATTCATTCATTCATTCATTCATTCATTCATTCATTCATTCATTCATTCACTCGCACACTCTTAAAACATATATGTCTTTGAATGTAAATTTCTAAATGTTTCACGTTTTTCGTACGTACATTTTATACTTGTTTGCAATAAAAATAACTTCTTTTGGAACTTTTGGAATGAAAATAATGAGACGTACAAAAATAAATCCATGGAATGTCCTCAATCAAGATAAACGGTTTTGACAGTTTAAATAGGAATTTAATGATCACTTTTCGAAAGCACTTCACAAGCTCTTCGTGCCATAAATCCATATTCAAAGTTAAAGGATTCTAAAGTTCTAGTAAAAAGACAGCTTTAAGTGAGTCCTTGAATCATCAGTCAGCGGAATATATTTTCTTAGAAAAGCCTGAGACAAAAAACTCTTATTTATACAAGATTCAAAGGTAAAGCATAATAGAACAATGTATTTAAATACTTGTTTGTCTAGGATAATACTTTGAAGTTTTGATATTTGTTTTCTGGTGGCCACTTTGATGCACCAAATCAATTTATCAGTATAATTTTACAGCAGTTCATAAACAGAAGAACAATATTGTTTTACTGTACGTACAATTGAAAAAGTTATGAAATTAATGCAATGCTATTTTTTGAGGATAAACGTTCTTGTGAAACATATTTCTCCTGCCAATCAAACTGTTTTAAGGTTACCTGAAATGTATGTACAGGATCAATTTAAAGATATTATAAAGCCAAATTAGAGAATTAAAACAAGTGAGACACTTGGTATGATATTATTCAGATATTAAATCTTAGTTGGTAGGGGTATAACTAAATCGTTAATAATAATAATAATTGTTAATCATATTATAAGTTATTTCTTGATATCTTAATTGCTTCTTATACATGTATATATCACCACTACTATTATAACGAAAACAAAATGTGGAATAATAATGTCAGTGTCAAATATGTTTTTATGTCTTTCTTTGACATTCTACTGTACACTCCCTCTCAATACTTAACCTTCCCGATGGACATCATATATCAAAACGTCTGTCTGAGCATTTTATTCCCCTTATGACTTTCTAAACAGTCAAGTATAGAGGAAACGGACAGGGGATTATTCTTCAAGATTGTGTAATCAATGGATTTGATAATACAACTATAATGTATTTGAAAATAGCTCAGATAATGTAGTACGAAAAGGACTGTTAACCAAAACATTGTGGACTAAATATGATTATATATTTTACTGTAAAATTGTAATTTTTAATAAAGGCAGTAAACAAACTGGCAAAAAAACAGATAATAAAAATGCTGTTACACAAACTCCACACTATTTGTTGCACAAAAATGAAAGTTTATGTTTCATTTCTACGATCGATGCGTTCTTTTTACGATCTTAATTAATTAGAATCCCAAAAGTATGCGATGTTTGAGCAATAATTTTTAATCTAACAAACTGCTGGTGGTAAAAATTCTTCGCTTCTTGCTGATAAGGATTTCAGCCGCCATGTCGGAGAAATATGGGGAATACCGTTGTTTATTTCGCATTTTAGGGCCAAAGCTGTGTAACAAAAAACTTAAGGTTTGCAGGATTGAAATAATGTACATGTTCAGTATACTAAACTAAATTTCAATAATGATTAAGAATATCATAATTTAGGACAGTGCATTCATAAATCATTTTTTGTATTATCCTTTTATCATGTTATTTTAGATATATGCATTCATTATGCAATTTTCGAGGGTCACCCTTCGAGACGTAACATAGGAACAAATGGTAAGTAAAAGATAAACACGTACTCAACACTAGACCAGAGCGAAAACCATCAGAATGATGAATTAAAAGAGAAATATCTTGTCGAAAGAAGACATTCACAAAAGCTTGCTGAAATTGGCTGGTGATAAATGTAACAAATTGTTGCTGAATTGTCAACATTGCACCGTTGTTTTACAGGCATTTTATAATGATATGTAACAATAGAATACTTGACAAATCAAGAAATGATGTCGATGTATGATTGTCTGAAGAACATCATGAACTGCTATAACAATGCGATATGCTGTTTTTCATCAAAGAAATCAAACTATTAATATCATTCAAACGTGAAAATATGTTACCATAAAATTTTACCTTATTCATTTTAATAAATTTACCGTAGGAGTACCTTTAGAGCTGTGGTTGCAATCTTGACAGCCAGATTTACTTTTAAACCATTGCAGATAACTATTTCTATCATTGCTTACAAAGTATTTAAAAGTAAAACGTGTCTCTCACAGAAGTACTCACAAAAATTAAAATACGATTTCTTCTTTAATGTTGATTAGTTGGTTGTCATTGTTCTCCGTCCAGAGTTACAGAATGATAATTGCATAAACTTTTGTAGGTTAACATTTTATTGCTATGTTGTGACTTTAATTAGTTGAATTGATCTGTTTAGTGGATTTTTAGGAAATAAATAATTGGAATTAATTTTAACAAAGCTCCAAAAATTGTTGAGCTACATGACTTTGTATTTTTATAATAACTTTCAATACGGTTTTATAAATAAAGTAATATTGAAGAAAAATAATGTAATATATTAAAGAATTCTAATATTTACAGCAGTCAAGGTGTGCGAAAATACTTTTGAAATTGTTAAAACATGCATGTGAGTAAAAATTTAACTTACCTACAACCATCCTTGTTTTTTCTAAATCTTTACATTTATTTGATTAAAAGAATATCCTAGAATTGCAAAATAACGATGAATAATATACCTGATGTGTGATATATTACAACTAAATTTAAGTGTAAAACACCTGTATTTTATCTTTTGTTTAAACAAAGGTGTACAACATTTTCGAATTATATCATTAAAACTTACTTAAATTTTTATAATATTTACAAAGCATTCCAAAGTTGCTTGTATTAATCCTATGTAAAATCCACTGAAAGTTCCGAATAAAGAAAGATTATAGAATATACCAGTAACAACGTTAGAACGTAAGTACCCTTTACTTTGGAATTTATAACATATTTACAAAGAAGTGGAACACTCGTTTAGTTTAATGAATAGCTTTCCACCTAATTGGTACATGTTAAAAGACATTGAGTAGATAATCATTGCATGCTTAGATCATTTACAACCAGAGGTAGGTGAAAATGACCTCATTGTATCTGAACAGGTTAACACTATCAATTTTTTGGAAGAATATATGTTTGCACATATGTATATATTCAATATTTACCATATTGCCATGTATAATTAAAGTGACATTATGCCCATCCAAGGGTATATAGTGAGTGAACGGGTGAAGATCAAAATAAGTTTTCATTTTGTCATTATTCCCTTTAATTTTATAATTTAGTTCACATAAACAATAAATAACTCACATAACCAAATGAAATGTCTGTAAATATGCATTAGAATTTACCTATAACGCTTAGTTTAAAAAAAGAGTGGGGCAGTCTTTTTATATTTTAGGCAGATGTATAATTTTATCCTGAACATTTTTCAATATCAACTGTTGGTTAAACACCATTTTGACAATCAATCTTTTGAAATATAAAGTCAATTCAGTTCTACTTGACTATGAAAATATGAGCATAATGTCACTTTAATTGATCACATATTTTATTTATGTAAAGCTCACTGATCCTGTTTAATAAATTGCATTATAAATCTACAACTTTTACTCTCTGTCTTTTCCCAGTCGTTTGATAAGGCCAATTCGTCATTTTCAGGTATGTTTACTTTATTTTCGGACCAAAATGAATATCATTATTTAGTCAATTAAAATAATTTCATGGGCATAATAATCAATAAATTTGTGCGAGCTGTACATTTATCAGGTTCATTCATTATTATTGTAAGAACCTGATATGTATGTATGCATGGTTAACTGTGTTAGAATCGCATGTAGTTTATATTCAAATATGGAAAAATCAGCTATATTACTATCAGGCGTGTACGTCCATAAACGAAACGTTTAATTTTCCTTTCCGAACATTTTGTGTTTAGTTGAAAGTAAATCTATTGAATTTATTCATTTAAAATTATTTGTTACACACAACTTAATTAGAATAGATACATCTATTGTTTTGAATTACTAAACAAGCCATTTCAAATTAAGTTAATTAATAACAATTTTGCATAATGCACACAAATGTAAATCTATTAAATAAACGATGATTTATAAAAATGCTTACATGCGTCACACTTTTCCCCTATCAAACAGTTAGGGCGATCAAATGCATTATTACACAATAAATGCCCATAATAAAAACGTATGTTTACACGTCCAATGACGTCAAAGATAACGTCAAAAATCCAAATGATGTTAGATAAGTAATATTGCACATGTAATTATTATAGCTTAATGATGATTTGTGTGTGATAATGGATTTTTACAGCGGTGATTACCTAGCAAAACTGTTTGACAGATCATAATGTTGCTAGAAAAGGATTTTAATGTTTTTGTTTTATAATATAAACATTGCAAAAATAATAATTTGTAAAACACGGATAGCAACTGTCGGATAAATGACAACAAACAACGCTGCTGTTATTGCACACTTTGCTTTCCTAATGTTTTATACAAATACTTGCTTTAAACTGAAATCGTGTAGGCTATAAAAAGAAGTCAGGTTGCTAAAGTGTAACTTTAAAAACTTTTGTTTAATCTATCAATTTTCACCTTAAAACCAATGCAAAAAGTATAAAATAATAAAATATTACAAAAGTATCATATTTAGCACTATTAAACATTTACCTCATTGACTGGACACCTACCTGTTGCTAACACAATTTGACAGCATCCCTAACAAGTTTTGATTGAATTCCTTTATCCTGTCTCATTCGACACATTGCTTTCTTTTATCAGCAATAAACGCGCTTTCTATTCCTTCTGTTTTCATTTATTTTTCCCATTAACTTGAAACTACTTCCAGTTTAGCTGAATCGTTTTTCCAAACTCCAAATTTTTTTTAAAAGAGCAAAATAGATAATCAGATTTCCAGAATCAAACGGCTTTCGTATGCTCACATTCAAGTATTGTTCAGATGCTTCTTACAAAATATGGGTTATGTCAAAGCGTTCGTTTGCCAAGACACTTTTTATGTACATACCTGTAAGTGAAAAAGATGATATGTAGATAACTAGTTACATATGATTATAAGTACCTAAATATAAACTTATGTCATGTTTTATTCTAACTTTGAGTGTTGGAATGTTGTAGGTTAAGGTCATTAACCTTTACAAAGAAACAAAACTTTCTTATTGGACACAGACTTCATTAATTTCTTTTGAGTCGGTCATTCACAAAACGCGAAAGATACAACAAAGAAATAATGCACTGCCACTTAAAAAAAGGCTATTGGCAATGTGGTGCAATAAGAAAAAAAAACATTTATTCAAGAAGAACAATGCAAAATTGCCAAAGGCCAACTAGCACGAAAAGTTCATAAAACATCAAGGTACACAAAGATCCTGAGTATCAATTAAAATGCTTTATATAACATATTAATTGAAGTAATAAAACTATGTACATGTTTTGAAAGATTAAGTTAAGAATTGTCTGCTTAATTTATCACTATAACAATACATTTATTTTAAAACTTTTTTTGAACGAAGTATTTATATTTTACAATAAATGTACTTTGCATAAGACTTAACATGTTTCTTCTGTAAACTTAAATTATAAATAAATAATATTTTTAGTATAAATAATGAGCAGTAGACAATTGAATGGAATGTTTTCAATCAAAATAAAATGTTCTGACTGTTAATATAGGAAAATGAAAATTTTTAGGAGGCACTTTAAATGTTATTAGCGCCAACAGTTCTTGTTTAAAGTTCAAGGGTTGTAAATTCAAAACTAGATTTTCCTATTATATAACATAAACTTCGGCACAGGACTGTAATAAAGCCATTAAAAATACGACCCCCCCCCCCAAAAAAAAAAAGATTACCAAAAAAAAAAACACCAACAACAAACACCCCCCAAAAACAACAACAACAACAGCAGCAAAAAACATAATTTCATTATTGTAATAACACCTTGACGTGACGTCATTTCCGTTATATAAAACATAGCGTAATTTAAAGCGCGCTTATGTTAGCGTAACACTATATGCGCGACTGTTAAAAAACACTATAATAGATGCTATAAAAGCCCATTAATCGATTTATTTCATTATGTGCCTGTTTTCAATGAAAATAATTCTATTTTTATTTGGAATAAAGGTATTTAATTAAGATTTAAAGAAGACTACGCCCGTCATAATTGTTAATTAGTACAAGGTAGAAACAAATTTTTATTTCTTTAGAAAGGGCAAACATGGAATTTATAATGCTTAAGTAACGGTTTTATAGTATGTAAGGTGCTTGTTATCTGGAGACATTAGCGATAAATGTAAAAGAATTTGTCATGAAAGTACATGTAGCAAAGTGTAAACAAAGTAGCATTTTGCTTTCCATACTAAATTCACTATAATTCACAAAAGCAAGAGATGAAAAAGATGATTCAAGTAATAAGCGAATGAGATACAGTAAAAGTACACCAAAATTAAAACACTTTTGAGAAATAAAATAAAAACATTTCTGATGCATAATAGGCCTTTCAAAACTATTAAACAATTTACAGTAGCGGTAAACGGTGTAAACGATTTTCCAGCCTATCATAAGCTCTTGTGAAGAACGTATAATTATCAATCAAGAAGTAAACTACTATATCCTTGAGCGATATAAAGATTTATTTTATTCTAAACATACAATTGCTCAAACCTTAAATATATTAACTTCTTTTTTCAATATTTTGTTAGTCATTTATGATTTAAAAGAAAACACATATAATCAAACCCATTATTAGTTTACAGTTATGATTTACGTAAAATATTCTACTTCATCGCAAAACAGAACTAAAAATATAGTACAAGCACTCGCGATCGGTGTGTTGCTTTATATTACCATCATTAAAACCATGTGCAAAGTTTGCTTACCTTTGCAACAGATTGTTTTGTTATTAATTAACTATTATGTAATCAAATTTAATGACCTTGAACCTCTTCTATTGGCATATCTCCGTACATTCAGATAAAATAATTCGTTTTATATCTATCTTGAAATCTTGGTTATTATGTGATATGCAATCAGTGTATTTTATTACAATAATAAAATGCGATATTTGTGTTTAGTTGAAGTTATATTTGTTTCTTTCCGTGAATAACAATAATCTTGTTGATACGTAGATTGATCTAATTTAGAACGTTATAAACTAATACATGTACTAGCAATTTCTTGATACTTTTTTTGGCTTTTTACATTTCACCTTAAGTATTACAGCAACTATGTGTTTATTTCAGTAAAAAGCATGTTGAAATATTTTTATTTTTGAGCTCGACAATAAAATCCCTCTTCATACAAAATTCACCGAAATGTGTTATATAAGAAATTCTTTCTCAGAATTTTATTTCCCTTATGAGTTTCAGGTATTGAAGAAACCGGCAGACGACTTACATTTAACACGATAAGTTTGGCAGATGACGCAAGATTACTCTCATTTATACAGTGTTAGCAACGTGTACTTTCAATTATTTCTTAGACACCATGTCGTCTTATATGACAATAAACTGTTTTCAAAATATTGAGCACTGGCTTCACAAAAGTTTTGATGTTACAAGTAGGCGATATAATTATGATTACGTAAACTTATTTCTAATATTTCGAAGCAGTGACAATGCAGAATATACAAAAACAGTTTTAATGGAAACATAAAGCTAGCCAAATGCGAAATTAACATATTTTCAATATGATTTTGTGTGTGTTACTGTTTATTTTACAGCGGTAATTACCTAAAAACTGTTTGACAGATCATTATCTTGCCAGTAATAGACTTTCTTGTTTTATAATATAAACATTGCAAAAATTATAATTAGTAAAACACGGATAGGAACTGTGGTATTTATGACAACAAACACGCTCCTGTTATAACATGTTCCTTCCCTTATATTTTCTTCAAATACTTGCTTTAGTTTTAGACTGTAATCGTGTCGGCTATAAAAAGAAATTAGGTTGCTACTGTAAAACTTTAAAAGTTTGTATAAGCTATCAATTTTATCATTTAGAACCATTACAAAAAGTATAAACATGATTACAGAATGTGTCAAAAGTATCCTATTAACAAATACCTTATTGAAAGGACACCTACATGTTGCTAACATAATTAGGCAGCATACCTAAGTTTAGATTGAATTTCTTTATCCATTCTCATTCAACACATTGCTTCCTTTAATCATCAATATTCCTTCTGTTGACATTTATTTTTTCCCCATAAACCTTTAATTTCCAGTTAAGTTGATTATAAAATCCAAATACCACAGTTCATTTGATTTTTTTTAAAGGAGCAAAATGGATAAGCACATTAAAAGAATCAAACGGCTTTCGTATGCTCACATAGATACTTCTTACCAAATATGGGTTATGTCAAAGCGTTCGTTTGCCAAGACACTTTTATGTACATACCTGTAAGTGTAAGGTAACTAGTTACATATGATTATAAGTACCTAAATATAACCATACGTCATGATTTATTCTAACTTTGTAATGCTGTAGGTCAAGGTCAATGATCTCTACATAGAAACAAACTTATTCACAGGATACTTATTTCATAACAATACAACAAAGAAATTAAGCACTGCCACTTTTAAAAGGCTATTTGCAATGTTGTGCAATAAGAAAAAAAAACATTTATTCAAAAAGAATAATATAAAACTGCCAAAAACCAACTAGCACAAAATCTTTCAACATCAAGGTACAAAAGATCAATAAAAATGCTTTATATAACATATTAATTGAAGAAATAAAACTATGTACATGTTTTTTCATTTTTGTGAAAGATTAAGTTAAGTATTTATTTATTTATTTATTTATTTTAAAACTTGTTTAAACAAAATATATAACAATGAATTTAAAATAAATGTACTTTGCATAAGACTTAACATGTTTTGTAAACTTCATTTCTAAATAACTAATATTTCAAGTAAATATAATTAGCCGTAGAAAATTTTAATGGAATGTTTTCAATCAAAATCAAAGGTTCTGACAGTTTAAATAGGAAAATGTTCTTAGCGCCATCAAATTCTAGTTTAAAGTTAAAGTGTTGTAAATTCAAAACTAGATATTCTTATTATATAACATTAACTTCGGCACATGATTGTAATAAAGCCATTAAAAATACCCCACCAACCCTCCTCCAAAAAAACCCCAACAAAAAACAACAAAACAAAAACAACAACAAACACACCCCTCCCAAAAAAAAACAACAAAAAACCCCCAAAAAACACAAAAAACAACAACAACAAAAGAACAACAGCAAAAAACATCTTGACGTGACGTCATTTGCGTTATATAAAACATAGCGTTATTTAAAGCGCGCTAATGTTAGGGTTACACTTTATGCGCGACTGTGGAAAAAAAACACTAGAATAATATATGCCATAAAAGCCCATTAATCAATTTATTTCATTATGTGCCTGTTTTCAATGAAAATAATTCTATTCTTATTTGGAATAAAGGTATTTAATTAAGATTTAAAGCAGACTACGCCCGTCATAATTGTAAATAAGTACAAGGCACATTATGTCTCAGATAATGATTATATAATGGTTTTAGAGAATGTTAGATGTTTTTTATCTGGAGATATTAGCGATAAATGTGAAAGAATTTGTCATAAAAGTAGCAAAATGTAAATATAATAGTATTTTGCTTTCCATACAAAATTCACTATAATTGTCTTTATTGACAAAAGTAATTGACCAATGAGTAACTTTTTAAATACAATTAAAGTACACGAAAATTGAAACGCTTTTAAGAAAAAAATCTGATGCATAATAGGCCTTTTAAAACTATTTAACAATTTACAATAGCAGTAAACGATGAAAATGATTTTCCAGCCTATCATAAGCTCGTTCATATCATAGTTCAGTCTTGATTTAGCAACATGTGTGCGAAATATTCTGAATCATTTCATGGATATTATTTGATATTTATTGACGTCTTGCATAGATAATGTTTTAGATAAATAGTTTCACACCGCCTGGCTAATACATGCTTCTGGCTAATGTATGTATTCATTTATAGAAACATTTTGTATAAATATCGCCCTCTTTACTAATGCATTCTGTAATACAAAGACGCCTGAAAGCACTTTACTTCACATAAATATAAATAAGTATACCCCTTTTACACAAAGATTCTAGCATATCATAAGGTTAAGATTTCAGGACTATTTTCCATATTTGAAATAAATACCTACAGCTATTTAGTGAAAGAGCTTATTGAGAAGTTTGAGATTTTATTAGTTTTGCTGAAGATTTCTTATTTAACTATTGACTACATTTATTTAAGAATATTTCTTTGCACCTCTTTGTGAGTTGTTTGATATAAGATTTTCTTAGTTTTGCCGAAGATTACTTTGTTTACTATTGACAACATTTTTTTGATCATTTGTTTGCCCCATTCATTTTGCGACATATTTTCAATATTTGCATATTAAGAACGTATATCTAGAAGTAATCTACTAATATAAAAGGTGTGTGTTTTATTTTTTTTTTCTAATCCTAAACATGTATCTTTATTGGACTTGGACAAGTGCTTTAACGTTAATTTTATTAATGTCTTTTCAATATTTTGTTAGAATTTTTTTATGATTTAAAAGAAAACACTTGTCATTTAATCAAACACATTATTCGTTTACAGTTATGATTTACGTAAAATATTCTACTCTGTTGCAAAATAGAACTAAAATACCCCAAACAATATATTGCTTATAGTACAAGCTCTCGGTTTGTTGCTTTATATTACCATCATTAAAGCCATATGCAAAGTTTGCTTACCTTTGCAACAGATTGTTTTGTTATTAATTAACTATTATATAATCAAATTTAATGACCTTGAACCTATTCTATTGGCATATCTCCGTACATTCAGATAAAATAATTCGTTTTATATCTATCTGGAAATCTTGGTTATTATGTGATATGCAATCAGTGTATTTTATTACAATAATAAAATGCGATATTTGTGTTTAGTTGAAGTTATATTTGTTTCTTTCCGTGAATAACAATAATCTTGTTGATACGTAGATTTATCTCATTTAGAACGTTACAAAATAATACATGTACTAGCAATTTCTAGATACTTTTTTTGCTTTTTACATTTCACCTTAAGTATTACAGCAACTATATGTTTATTACAGTAACAAAAAACATGTTGAAATGTCTTTGTTTTTTGAGCTCGACAATAAAATCCCTCTTCATACAAAATTCACCGAAATGTATTATATAAGAAATTCTTTCTCAGTATTTCATTTCCCATATGAGTTCCAAACATTCAGGTATTGAGATAGCGACAGACGACTTAACACGATAAGTTTGACAAATGACGCACGATTATTCTCATTTACACATGGTTAGAAACGTGTACTTTCAATTATTACTTAGACACCATGTCGTCTTATATGACAATAAACTATTCTCAAAATATTGTGAACTGACTTCTAAAATGTTTTGATGCTACATGTTATAATGTTATAATATGTCTACTTAAATAACACAAACGCAAACGTGTCCAATTATCTTTTCGTATATTAGTTGCTAGTTTTCCAACAGTTAATTTTAGGATTGCTTTATTATTTTCTCGTCATTTGAGATAATAGATTTTCAGAACACATTAAGTTTGGAATAATAAACAGCTTAAACCGGTGTTAAGTATCATTTTGATAAGACCCGACCGACTGGTGTTGCGAAAGTAAAACGATAGTTTTTAAGATAATATTATGATACGGAAAAGACAATTTCAAAATGATAATACTGTGATATAATAATTCGTTAAAATGACCTACTGAAGTTTTTTCTATCGATTTATAAAGAGTGAAATTAATTGTTTGAATATGTTTGTATTTCATTTCCTGCAAAATTCTCAAGTCCATAGCACGACACGAATGACCGTTTCGTTAAACTAAAACTACTTCTATAAATAGATTTTCGGACTTTCACAATGTTAAGGTCATCATTCTATTTATAGGTACAGCAGTAACATACATTATAACCCATATGATTAAAAAAAACATCCAAAAGCGCGATTGATTGACGGGTAAGATAATTTCATTTTGATATGTTTACATTGCGAAATTATCCAGCTCGCAATTCATTGTACATATCGCGACATGTCATTTTTGATAATCAAACACCCTTATACCAACGGAATGATCGGTTATTATGACAAACGAAACGCAAGAGAAGTTGCAATTGCCCTTTCACAAAATCTGATTTTATTCAATAAAGGGCGTCGTTCTCGGCGCGGACGCCAATAATTGTACTTATTGACAAAAAACAGATGAATAGGTGGTTTAAGTTATAGCAATTTGCCAATGAGTATTTTTTTAGGTACAAAAAGTAAAAGTACACCAAAATTAAAACGCTTTTAAGAAATTAAAATAAAAACATTTTTGATGCATAATAGGCCTTTGAAATCTATTTAACAATTAACACCGTTGTAAATGATTTTCAAGCCTATCATAAGCTCGTTCATATCAGAGTTCAGTAACATGTGTGCGAAATATTCTGAATCATTTCATTTAATATTTAAGACGCATAGATAATGTTTTATATAAATCGTTCCTCACAGTCTGGCTAATACATGCGTCTGGCTAATATATGTATTCATTTATATAAACCTTTTGTATAAATATTGCCCACTATACTAATGCATTCTGTAATACATAGACGCCTGAAAGCAATTTTCTTCACATAAATATAAATAAGTATATCTTTATTACACAAAAATTCTAGCATATCATAAGGTTGAGATTTCAGGACTATTTTCCATATTTGAAATAAATACCTTAAAGCTATATTGGGAAATGTTTTATTTTATTAGTTTTGCAGAAGATTCCTTTGTTAACTATTGACTACATTTATTTAGGATAATTTGTTTGCCCACTTTGTGAGATGTTTGACATTTTATTAGTTTTGCTAAAGATTCCTTTGTTTACTTTTAACAAATTTATATTAAGATCATTTGTTTGCATTGTTATGAACTTATTTTCAAGATTGACATATAAAGAACGTATAATTATCAAGAAGTAAACTATTATATCCTTGAACAATATAAAGATATATTTTATTCTAAACATGTATCTTTATCAAACAAAAGCTCAAACCCTGAATATATTAATTTCTTTTTTCAATATTTTGTTAGTCATTTATGATTTAAAAGAAAACACATATAATCAAACCCATTATTCTTTTACAGTTATGATTAACGGAAAATATTCTACTCTATCGCAAAACAGAACTAAAATCCCCCAAACAATGTGTAGCTTATAGTACAATCACTCGGTGTGTTGCTTTATATAACAATCATTAAAGCCATGTGCAAAGTTTGCTTACCTTTGCAACAGATTGTTTTGTTATTATTTAACTATTATATAATAAATTTTAATGACCTTGAACTTATTCTATTGGCATATCTCCGTACAATCAGATAAAATAATTCGTTTTATATCTATCTGGAAATCTTGGTTATTATGTGATATGCAATCAGTGTATTTTATTACAATAATAAAATGCGATATTTGTGTTTAGTTGAAGTTATAATTGTTTCTTTCCGTGAATAACAATAATCTTGTGAATGCGTAGATTTATCTCATTTAGAACGTTACAATCTAATACATGTACTAGCAATTTCTTGATACTTTTTTTTGGCTCTTTACATTTCACCTTAAGTATTACAACAACTATGTGTTAATTTCAGTAAAACAATATGTTGAAATGTCTATGTTTTTCTAGCTCGACAATAAAATCCCTCTTCATACAAAATTCACCGAAATGTATTTTATAAGAAAATTCCTTCTCAGTATTTCATTTCCCATATGAGTATCTAAACATTCAGGTATTGGAGAAACCGACAGACGACTTATCACGATAGATTTGACAAATGACACACGATTATTCTCATTTACACATTGTTACGAACATGTTCTTTCAATTATTTCTTAGACACCATGCCATCTTATATGACAATGAACTGTTTTCAAAATATTTAACACTGACTTCGCAAAAGCTTTGATATTACAAGTAAGCGATATAATTATGAGTACGTAAACTTATTTCTAATATTTTCGAAGCAGTGACAATGCAGAATATACAAAAATAGTTTTAATGGACACATTTTAGCTAGCCAAATGCGAAATTAACGTATTTTCAATATTGCAACTGCCTGTTCATGAACAAAAGCAAGTTTTAATACAACCCATGCACACCGTCAGCAGCTCCAGAAATTCACTTTTAGAATTTAGCTTTAAACTCGTTAAGAATTGGTGACACATTTCAGCGTGCACAATATCACAAAAGATAACACAAAATGGGCGCAATGTGACTTCTTTTGGACAGTAGAATTGAAAGTAAAAATCATTTTTGCTGCTTTTGACGACCTTTCATGGTTAGTGCTCTTTTATGTTTATAAATTGTAATGTATTTTCAATGTTTAGCTTGAAATTAATACACGTTTAAAATAATTTGAATAATGATTTAGAGAAATATGACATTTTTGTATAAAAAGACGGTTTAAATTGTTCATAAATTTGATTCAACCATTTAAAATTTTACAAAGTATTTACATGGATAATTTCAACATTTTCATGCATAACAAAACAGAAATCCCCTTCATTACATGAAGAAACGTTTTAACTTTCATTATGCCTTCAGTTTATTTTCAGAAACTCCTTCTGTAAAAGACTACTTATATTTTTGCATATTTTGTAAAGTGTTATATCATTTACATTTGTTGTATTCAAATTCACCTAGAATAATCACCTAAATTGTTTGACATCAGAAATAATGAAATAAACATGCAAGGATGAATTTTCTTCACATTTACATATTTTGCACATGTGAGTTTAGTTATTTCACAACTATTCGTATCCTTCTTGCTGACAGTTAATCAGCAATGCTTTCTTTATTTGTATCGTATTCCCTAGAGAAATTATTTCATTGCATTTAATGGAATAAAGGTAATTAACGGTGACTAAACAGAATATTCTTAAAGGAGATAAAGCATCCTTCCAAAATGAAGTGTGGAGTGATACTAAAGCAATGGGGATTTATTTTTTTCTTGTCTTCAATGCGTAGCCAATACAAAACAAAATATGTATACCAATCAATGATAAAATAAGTTAAATATTAAATTTCTTAGATTTGTAAGAAAGAGTCGTGACGGAGTGGATTAGGAAGTTGATTTCAAAACCCTTTCCCTCATCACTGTGGGTTTGAATCTCGATAAGGACTTTGGACTTTTTATATTAGGAAGCTATTCTTCTAGCTTACGGAACGTCGGTGGTTCTACGGTTCTACTTAATTATATGTTTGTGTCTGAAGTAATGCATGGTAGGGACCTTAGGTCTTCCTCCACCAGTGAAGCTGGACAATTGCCATATGACCTACACTGTGCTGAAGCGACGTAAAACACAACCATCTTATCTTGCGCAATCGACTAAGCGGAAAACATTTTGCTTTCTTAAAGTTAAAGGCGATACTAAGACTGTGAGGATCTATATAAATCTAACAGTTTATATATTATGCATATGCTTGACTTACTTTTTGATTGAGGGTGTGCAGCTTGCAAAACATTTTTAATATCATATTAGTTTTGATATATTTTTTTAAAATGTCGACCCAATGCTGTCATATTTCTCCCATCCTGTTTGATAATTTCTTCCAAATTTTGCATTCGATTTTGAACATTGATCAAGACACTTTTGGTTTATACAGAATTTATTTTAGTTCGATTGTGTAGGAAGCTATAAGCTTATAGACACACTTTCGAATCTGTTCCTGGAACCAGCCAGTACTGAGCAATGAGTGTAAAGTTTCTTGCTCAAGGAAACAACGACTTGCCCCTGACGGGGTTTGAACCCATACGGCTAGCCAACATAAGATTACTAGTACGACGCGTTGACCACTCGACAATGCCACCACTTACAACACTTTTAAGGAAATTATTTTCAAACATTAAAAACAAATGTGCGCGCAGTTTAACTCTTAGTCTACTACGCTCGTATTTTGCCCTGTTGAGTCAACTTGAGTGCAGTTTCAGTATACGCTTGGACTTTTTCAATCATTTTGCTAAAATTGCTTACAACAATATCATCAGTTCTTTATTTGAGGTTTTCATCTGACCATATTCAGTAATTTTTACCTACATTTGTATATACTTGTATAAGGATCTAAAAGAAATCAGCAACTCGTGATCTGTTTCCTTAAATAAATGAATGATAATTGTAAGTTATGTTATTGCAATTTAAAAATTCACTGTAAAAATGAGTCTGTTATTGGTGCAGCTCCCTGCAGGGAGTGTCTATACAAAGTATAACTGATCAGATACTTCATGTACAAGTACTTATAGGTAATTTGGTGAGTGCGAAATTTCCGTATTAAAAGTACAGTAATAGTGATTAATTATAACAAATTTAACATTCACGTTTCGGCAAATTAGTGCAATTTGGTACATTTGAAGATACTTAAAAACTCTTGAAAGCAAAATAGATAATGTAAGGCTTGACTTGTAAATAATTTCCTTTCAGGTTATTGTTTTTATTTAAAGTTCAAATCGATATGAATAGTCCGTCACAAATTAATGTTTACCGGGGACATTAGTTATTTCTCTTTGAAAATTAATAATTTGATATCGCTATTCATCCCACGCAAAAGTAATTCTATTTATTGTTTTCCTTTCAGGTTTTCTTAGTTAATTAACTTTTTGTACTTCATTATGAAGGTCTATGAAATGTGCACTTTATGTTTTTTTTTGTTATAATATGTCTACTTAAATAACACAAACGCAAACGTGTCCAATTATCTTTTCGTATATATGTTGCTAGTTTTCCAACAGTTAATTTCAGGTTTGCTTTATTATTTTCTCGTCATTTAAGATAATAGATTTTCAGAACAAATTAAGTTTGGAATAATAAACAGCTTAAACCGGTGTTAAGTATCATTTTGATTAGACCCGACCAACTGGTGTTGCGAAAGTAAAACGATAGTTTTTAGGATAATATTATTTTATATTCACTGCTGGTTAGTTGTGTTGGTAGTTTAGTAAGCCACGTAGAACTAAATGAATGAACATATATGCACGTTGGTAGATAAGTAATACTTCACATGCAATAATAGTTAAATGATTATTTGTGTGTTACTGTTATTTTTTGCAGCGATAATTACCTAACAAAACTGTTTGACAGATGATAATCTTGCTAGTAAAATAATTAAAGCTTTCTTGATTTATAAGACAACATTGCAAAAATTATAATTAGTAAAACACGGATAGGAACTGTGGTATTAATGACAACAAACACGCTCCTGTTATTACATGTTCCTTTCCTAATATTTCCTTCAAATACCTGCTTTAGTTTTAGACTATAATTGTGTCGGCCATAAAAAGACATCAGGTTGCTACTGTTAAACTTAAAAATTTTGTTTGATCATTAGAACCATTACAAAAAGTATAAACATGATCACAAAATGTTTCAAAAGTATCCTATTAACAAATACCTTATTGAAAGGACACCTACCTGTTGCTAACACAATTAGGCAGCATACCTTTCAAGTTTTGATTGAATTACTTAATCCATTCTCATTCAACACATTGCATCCTTTAATTATCAATATTCCTTCTGTTGCCATTTATTTTTCCCCCATAAACCTTTAATTTCCAGTTTAGTGGATTATAACATCACAGTTCATTTGATTTTTTTAAAGGAGCAAAGTGGATGAGCAGATTTAAAGAATCAAACGGCTTTCGTATGCTCATATTCAAGTATTGTTTAGATACTTCTTACAAAATATGGGTTATGTCAAAGCGTTCGTTTGCCAAGACACTTTTTATGTACATACCTGTAAGTGTAAAAGATGAGATGTAGATAACTAGTTACATATGATTATAAGTACCTAAATATAAACTTATGTCATGTTTCATTCTAACTTTGAGTGTTGGAATGTTGTACGTTAAGGTCATTAACCTTTACAAAGAAACAAAACTTTCTCATTGGATACAGACTTCATTAATTTCTTTTGAGTCGGGCATTCACAAAACGCGAAAGATACACCAAAGAAATTATGCACTGCTACTTAAAAAAGGCTATTGGCAATGTGGCGCAATAAGAAAAAAAACAACATTTATTCAAGAAGAACAATACAAAATTGCCAAAGGCCAACTAGCACAAAAACTTTCAACATCAAGGTACAAAAGATCAATTTAAATGCTTTATATAACATATTAATTGAAGAAATAAAACTATGTACACGTTTTTTCATTTATGTGAAAGATTAAGTTACGTATTTATTTATTTTAAAACTTGTTTAAACAAAATATGTAACAATGAATTTAAAATAAATGTACTTTGCATAAGACTTAACATGTTTCTTCTGTAAACTTCATTTCTAAATAACTAATATTTCAAGTAAATATAATTAGCCGTAGAAAATTTTAATGGAATGTTTTCAATCAAAATCAAAGGTTCTGACAGTTTAAATAGGAAAATAAATATTTTAGGAGACACTTTAAATGTTCTTAGCGCCATCAGTTCTACTTTAAAGTTAAAGAGTTGTAATATTCCTATTATATAACATAAACTTCGGCACAGGATTGTAATAAAGCCATTAAAATACCCCACCCTCCAAAAAAAACAACAACAAAAAAACAACAACAACAAACACCCCAAAAAAGCAACAACAGCAAAAAACATAATTTCATTATTGTAATAACACCTTGACGTGACGTCATTTGCGTTATAAAAAACATAGCGTTATTTAAAGCGAGCTAATGTTAGCGTTACACTATATGCGCGACTGTGAAAAAAAACACTATTATAGATGCTGTAAAAGCCAATTAATCAAATTAATTCATTATGTGCCTGTTTTCTATGAATATAATACTATTTTTATTTGGAATAAAGGTATTAAATTCAGATTTAAAGCAGACCACCACAAATTAGTACAAGGCACATAATGTCTCAGAAACAAATTTTTACTTCTTTAGAAAGCGCAAACATGAAATTTTATAATGCTTACGAGGTTTTATAGTATATAAGGTGTTTGTCATCTGGGGAAATTAGCGATAAATGTAAAATAATTTGTTATAAAAGTAGCAAAGTGTAAACAAAGTAGCATTTTGCTTTCCATACGAAATTCACTATAATTCACAAAAAAACAAAGGATGAAAAAGATGGTTCAAGTAATTAGCCAATGAGTAACTTTTTACAGTAAAAGTACACCAAAATGAAAACGCTTTTGAGAAATAAAATACAAACATTTCTGATGCTTAATATGCCTTTCAGAACTATTTAACAATTTACAATAGCGGTCAACGGTGTAAATGATTTTCCAGTCTATCATTAGATTGTTTATATCAGAGTTCAGTCTTGTTTCTGCAACATGTGTTCGAAATATTTATATCTTGGATATTATTTGATATTTATTGACGTCTTGCATAGATAATATTTTATATAAATCGTTCCTCACCGTCTGGCTAATACATGATTCTGGCTAATATATGTATTCATTTATATAAACCTTTTGTATAAATATTGCCCACTATACTAATGCATACTGTAATACAAAGACGCCTGAAAGCAATTTTCACATAAATATAAATAAGTATATTTCTATTACACAAAGATTCTAGCATATCATAAGGTTAAGATTTCAAGACTATTTTTTACATATTTGAAATAAAGACCTAAAGCTATATTGGGAAAATTTTGATTTTATTAGTTTTGAAGAAGATTCCTTTGTTAAATATTGACTGCCTTTATTTAGGATAATTTGTTTTCCCACCTTTGTGAGATGTTTGAGATTTTGTTAGTTTTGCTAAAGATTCCTTTGTTTACTATTAACAAATTTATATTTAGATTGTTTGTTTGCATTATTTTGTTTACATTATTTTCAAGACCTAATTCAAAATTGAAAGAACGTATTAAATCATCAGAAAAAAGTAAAAACCTTACTTTTTTAACCAATCCCCCCTTGGAACAAAAAATTTAAAATAAAAAAGAAATTTAATTTTTATTCTAAACATGTATCTTTATCGGACAAATGCTCAAACCTTAAATATATTCATTTTTTTTCAATATTTTGTTAGTTATTTATGATTTAATAGAAAACACATATAATAAAACCCATTATTCGTTTACAGTTATGATTAACGGAAAATATTCTACTCTATCGCAGAACAGAACTAAAACCCCCCAAACAATATGTAGCTTATAGTACAAGCACTCGGTGTGTTGCTTTATATAACCATCATTAAAGCCATGTGCAAAGTTTGCTTACCTTTGCAACAGATTGTTTTGTTATTAATTAACTATTATATAATAAATTTAATGACCTTGAACTTATTCTTTTGGCATATCTCCGTACAACCAGATAAAATATTTCGTTTTATATCTATCTTGGAATCTTGGTTATTATGTAATATGCAATCAGTGTACTATATTAAAATAATAAAAATGCGATATTTGTGTGCAGTTGAACTTACATTTGTGTCTTTCCATGAATAACAATAATCTTGTGAATACGTAGATTTATCTCATTTAGAACGTTACAAAATAATACATGTACAAGCAATTTCTTGATACATTTTTTTGCTATTTACATTTCACCTTCAGTATTACAGCAACTATGTGTTTATTTAAGTAACAAAAACATGTTGAAATGTCTGTTTTTCGAGCTCGACAAATAAATCCCTTTTCATACAAAATTCACCGAAATGTGTTATATAAGAAATTCTTTCTCAGAATTTTATTTCCCCTATGAGTTTCAAAACATTCAGATATTGAAGAAACCGGCAGACGACTTAACACGATAAGTTTGGCAGATGACGCAAGATTACTCTCATTTATACATTGTTAGGAACGTGTACTTTCAATTATTTCTTAGACACCATGTCGTCTTATATGACAATAAACTGTTTTCAAAATATTGAGCACTGACTTCGCAAAAATATTGCTGTTACAAGTAAGCGATATAATTATGATTACGTAAACTTATTTCTAATACAAATGTATTTCGAAGCAGTGACAATGCAGAATATACAAAAACAGTTTTAATGGAAACATAAAGCTAGCCAAATGCGAAATTAACATATTTTCAATATGATTTTGTGTGTGTTACTGTTTATTTTACAGCGGTAATTACCTAAAAACTGTTTGACAGATCATTATCTTGCCAGTAATAGACTTTCTTGTTTTATAATATAAACATTGCAAAAATTATAATTAGTAAAACACGGATAGGAACTCTGGTATTTATGACAACAAACACGCTCCTGTTATAACATGTTCCTTCCCTTATATTTTCTTCAAATACTTGCTTTAGTTTTAGACTGTAATCGTGTCGGCTATAAAAAGAAATTAGGTTGCTACTGTAAAACTTTAAAAGTTTGTATAAGCTATCAATTTTATCATTAGAACCATAAAAAAACCAACAAAAAGTATAAACATGATTACAGAATGTGTCAAAAGTATACTATTTACAAATACCTTATTGAAAGGACACCTACCTGTTGCTAACACAATTAGGCAGCATACCTATCAAGTTTTAATTGAATTTCTTTATCCATTCTCATTCAACACATTGCTTCCTTTAATCATCAATATTCCTTCTGTTGCCATTTATTTTTTTCCCCATAAACCTTTAATTTCCAGTTAAGTTGATTATAAATCCAAATACCTCAGTTCATTTGATTTTTTTAAAGGAGCAAAATGGATGAGCACATGTAAAGAATCAAACGGCTTTCGTATGCTCACATAGATACTTCTTACAAAATATGGGTTATGTCAAAGCGTTGGTTTGCCAAGACACTTTTATGTACATACCTGTAAGTGTAAGGTAACTAGTTACATATGATTATAAGTACCTAAATATAACCATACGTCATGATTTATTCTAACTTTGTAATGCTGTAGGTCAAGGTCAATGATCTCTACATAGAAACAAACTTATTCACAGGATACTTATTTCATAACAATACAACAAAGAAATTATGCACTGCCACTTTTAAAAGGTTATTGGCAATGTTGTGTAATAAGAAAAAAAAACATTTATTCAAAAAGAATAATACAAAACTGCCAAAGGCCAACTAGCACAAAATCTTTCAACATCAAGGTGCAAAAGATCAATAAAAATGCTTTATATAACATATTAATTGAAGAAAAAAAACTATGTACATGTTTTTTCATTTATGTGAAAGATTAAGTCAAGTATTGATTGATTTATTTATTTTAAACCTTGTTTAAACAAAATATATAACAATGAATTTAAAATAAATGTACTTTGCATAAGACTTAACATGTTTCTTCTGTAAACTTCATTTCTAAATAACTAATATTTCAAGTAAATATAATGAGCCGTAGAAAATTTTAATGGAATGTTTTCAATCAAAATCAAAGGTTCTGACAGTTTAAATAGGAAAATGTTCTTAGCGCCATCAAATTCTAGTTTAAAGTTAAAGAGTTGTAAATTCAAAACTAGATATTCCTATTATATAACATTAACTTCGGCACATGATTGTAATAAAGCCATAAAAAATACCCCACCAACACTCCTCCAAACCCCCCCCCAAAAAAAACAAAAACAAACAAAAAAAAAAAAAAACAAAAAAAAAAACAACAACAACAACAAAAGAACAACAGCAAAAAACATAATTTCGTTATTGTAATAACACCTTGACGTGACGTCATTTGCGTTATATAAAACATAGCGTTATTTAAAGCGCGCTAATGTTAGCGTTACACTTTATGCGCGACTGTGAAAAAAAAAACCCACTAGAATAATATATGCCATAAAAGCCCATTAATCAATTTATTTCATTATGAGCCTGTTTTCAATGAAAATAATTCTATTCTTATTTGGAATAAAGGTATTTAATTAAGATTTAAAGCAGACTACGCCCGTCATAATTGTAAATAAGTACAAGGCACATTATGTCTCCGAAACAAATTTTTACTTCTTTAGAAAGGGTCAACATGAATTTTATAATGATTATATAATCATGGTTTTAGAGAATGTTAGATGTTTTTTATCTGGAAAGAATTTGTCATAAAAGTAGCAAAATGTAAATATAATAGTATTTTGGTTTCCATACAAAATTCACTATTATTGTCTTTATTGACAAAAGTAATTGACCAATGAGTAACTTTGTAAATACAATTAAAGTACACGAAAATTGAAACGCTTTTAAGAAAAAAAATCTGATGCAGAATAGGCCTTTTAAAAGTATTTAATAATTTACAATAGCGGTAAACGATGAAAATGATTTTCAAGCCTATCATAAGATCGTTAATATCAGAGTTCAGCCTTGATTTAGCAACATGTGTGCGAAATATTCTGAATGATTTCATGGATATTATTTGATATTTATTAACGTCTTGCATAGATGATATTTTATATAAATCGTTCTCACCGTCTGGCTAATACATGCTTCTGGCTAAAATATGTATTTATTTATAGAAATATTACAATTTACCATCTATACTAATGCATTCTGTAATACAAAGATGCCTGAAAGCATTTTCCTTCACATACATATAAATAAGTATATGTCTAACACACAAAGTTTTTCATGCAGCATATTACCAAGGATTAGATTTCAGGACTAGTTTCTAATTTTGAAATAAATACCTAAAGATATTTAGCGCAACAGTTTATTGAGAAGTTTTTGAAGTTTTGCAGAAGATTCCTTTGTGAACTATTGACTACATTTTGTTTGCACCACCTTGTGAAATGTTTGAGATTTTCTTAGTTTTGCTAAATATTTCTTGTTACCTATTAACTTTATATTTAGATGATCATTTGTTTGCATTATTTTGTAACATATCTTCAAGATTGGCATGTGAAGAACGTATAATTATCAAGAAGGAAACTACTATATCATTGCGCAATATAAAGATTCATTTTATTCCAAACATATATCTTTATGGGACAAGTGCTTTAACGTTACATATATTGCTTTCTTTTTCAATATTTTGTTAGAGATATTTATGATTTGAAAGAAAACACTTGTCATTTAATCAAACGCATTATTCTCTAACAGTTATGATTACCGTTAAATGATCTTCTCTGTTGCAAAGTAGAACTAAAATCCCCCAAACGATATATTGCTAATAGTACAATCTCTCGGTTTGTTGATTTAAATTACCATCATTAAAGCCATATGCAAAGTTTGCTTACCTTTGTAACAGATTGTTGCGTTATTAATCAACTATTATATAATCAAATTTAATGACTTATTATGTCGGCATATCTCCGTATAATCAGATAAAATAATTCGTTTTATATCTATCTTGGAATCTTGGTTATTATGTGATATGCAATCAGTGTATTTTATTACAATAATAAAAATGCGATATTTGTGTGCAGTTGAACTTATATTTGTTCCTTTCCGTGAATAACAATAATCTTGTGTATACGAAGCTTTATCTTATTTAGAATGTTACAAATTTATACATGTACTAGCAATTATAATTTTTTTCAAGAAAATAATGCTATCTTTTAAAGCCATTTCATAATACTTTTATTGCTTTTAACATTTAAACTTAGGTATTAAAGCAATTATGTGTTCATTTCAGTAAAAAAAACATGTTGAAGTGTCTTTATTTATCAAGCTCGACAATAAAATCCCTCTTCATACAAAATTCAACGAAATTTGTCTTCTCAGTATTTTATTTCCCATAAGAGTGTCTAAATATTCAGGTTATTGGAGAAACCGGCAGACGACTTAACACGATAAGTTTGGCAGATGACGCAAGATTACTCTCATTTATACATTGTTAGGAACGTGTTCTTTCAATTATTTCTTAGACACCATGTCGTCTTATATGACAATAAACTGTTTTCAAAATATTGAGCACTGACTTCGCAAAAGATTTGCTGTTACAAGTAATCAATATATAAATGATAACGTAAAACTAATTTCTAATATTTTCGACTTAGTGACAATGCAGAATGTACAAAAACAGTTTAATTGAAACATTAAGCTAGCCAAATGCCAAATTAACATATTTTATGTGTTTACAAGTTTAATATAATTCATGGCAAATCAGCGTGTTCATGGACGACAGCAATGTTTAATGTATCTTACAAAGTATGTACACCGTCACCAGCTTCAGGAATTCACTTTTAGAAATTAGTTTTAGGCACATTACAAATTTATGACAGTTTTTAGCGTGCACAATATCGCTTCAGACAACACAAAATGTGCATATTAATTTAGTTTATGACTGGTGCACTTTTTTATATATTGTAGTACATTTCAATAGCTAGCTTGATAATCATTATACCGGTACTCGTTTTAAATGATTTGAAATATGTTTTAAAGAAATTTAACATGTTTGATAGAGAGACGGTTAATATTGTTCAGAAATTTGATTCAACCTTTTATAGATTTTACAGAGTATTTTTATGGATAATTTCAACATTTCTTGCAAAACAAGACAATACTTCCCTATTATTACATGAAAAATATTTTAACTTTAATTATGCTTTCAGTTTATTTTCAGAAACCCCTAATGTAAAAGTCTACTTATATTTTTTGCATGTTTTGTATTTGTGTAGTATTAATTTACACATGTTGAATTCAATTTCACCTTGAGTAATTGCCTGTTGACATCAGAAATGATATTAACATGCAAGATGAATTTCTTCACATTTGCATATTTTGCACATGTGTGTTTAGCTGTTTTACATCTATTCGTATTTCTTTTGCTGACAGTTAATCAGCAATGGTTTCTTTATTTGTATCGTATTCCCTAGAGAAATTATTTCATAGCATTTAATGGAATAAAGATAGTTAACGGTGACTAAACAGAATATTCTTTAAAGAGGTAAAGCATCATTCCAAAATGAAGTGTGGAGTGAGAATTAAGGAGTGGAGAATTTATTTTTTTCTTGCCTACAATGCGTAACCAATACAAAACAAAAAAATTATACCAATCAATGATAAAATTAGTTAGATATTAATTTCTTTTAGATTTGCAAGAAAGGAACGTGACGTAGTGGATTAGGTAGTTGAGTTAAAAACACTTCCCCTCATCCCTGTGGGTTTGAATCTCGATAGGGACTTTGGACTTTTCATATCAGAAAACAATCCTTCTGGTTCTACGGTTCTACTTAATTACATGACTGTGCCTGAAATAATGCATGGTAGGGACATTGGGTCTTCCTCCACCAGTGAAGCTGAACAATGGCCATATGACCTACACTGTGCTGAAGCGACATAAAACCCAACCCTCTTATCTTGCGCAATTGCCTAAGCAGAAAGCATTTTGTTTTCTTAAAGTAAAAAAGCTATAGTAAGACTGTATATATCTGTATAATTCTAACAATAAGTTCATATATTATGCCTATATTTGACTTACTTATTTGACTTACTATTGAAATAATTTAATCACTTGAGGGTGAGCAGTTTGTAAAACGTATTAATTCTCATATCAGTTTTGATCTACTTTTTAAAATGCTGCCGTCATATGTCTCCCATCTTGTTTTATAATTTCTTCCAATTGTGTTTTCAATTTTGAATATTATCAACACAATGTTAAGGAGATTATTTTAAACATTTCTTTCGACTATTTTGCCCTGCTGGAAACACTTTTAGTCCCGCTTTGACTTTGTCACTTAATTTCTAATTCTAACTTCATATTATTGGTTTCAAATATTGATATGAGAATACCATCATCTCTATCATACCAGGATCTATAAGTCAACATCAATTCGTGATTTTCTTTCTTGAATAATAGGATGGTAAATTACTACTGAACTTTAAGATCTGAGTCAGTTATTGGTTCAGGTAGTATCTATAATAAGTTTAACTAATCAGATACTTCATATACTAATGATGATAGTGAATTTGGTGAGTGCAAAAATTTCCGTAACAAGAGTGCAGTTATAGTAAGTAATTATAACAGATTAAACATTCACGTTTCGGCAATTAGGTGCCAGTTGGTAACTTCGAAGACACTTCAATTAAAAAAATAATTTCCTTTGAGTCAAATCTTTTAAGTTCAAATCGATATAGAACGGTCTATCACTAATTAATGTTAACCGGGAACATGAGTTAGAATTATATCTCTTTTAAAATATATGTGTAAATGATTTGATATCACTATTTATCCCACGCAAAAGTAATAGTATTTATTGTTTTTCCTTTCAGGGTTTCCTCAGTTATTTTACTTATTGTACTTCATCAAGAAGTTCTATAGAATGTGCACTTTACTCGGAAGTTTTGTAACAATATGACTACTTAGGTAACACAAACGCAAGTGTACCCATTTATCTCTTTTATGTTAGTTGCAAGCTTTCCAGTACTTCATTTCACAGTTGCTATTTCAATTGTTTTGGTAATTTTAGACAGTACATTAAGAGCACATTAAGTTTGGAATTATAAATTGTTTAAACCGGTGTTGAGTATCATTATGATTGGACTGATGTTTCGAAAGTAAAACGATAGTTTTTAAAATAATATTATCTAATATTCACTGCTAGTAATGGTAGTAGTTGCAGTTTTCACTCCGGATCAAGGCAGTTAGCCACGTTGAATTTATCAGAGCACAGTTCAGCCACCGCATTGCATCGTTCCTGGGCATGTTGTCAAGCACTTTACTAGTACTAGTTGCCTTCACTTTCGCAAGGAACTGATTACTTCTGTACATGACAGAACAGAGGTACAGTAAAAATGGTAGTAAAAATGGTCGTAGGAAGGATTTTATGATCAAAACGAAAGTGATCTGCACCGTCCGGGAATCAAACTCGGACTCCTGATTCACAGTACAGCGTAATACCTATTGAGCTAACCGGACGGCCTATTAACTGCTCCAAGGGGATCTCCCTACATAGTTTCAGTCGTCATATATTCCGTTACTCAAGTTCACTCATTTTTACTACTTTAAGAAAATAATACCCTAAGGATATTTGCCTCCATACATAGACTGCAAATGTTTACAGCACATGAGAATTAAAAAATGTAACTGTTTTTTCCACAGTGACACAAATTTATACCTCTATTTTGAATGCATAACATTTGACTTTTCAGGCATTCCATATTATAGCCAGTTGCGACCGATACGTTCTATGGTGTTTAATTATTCCATCTACGCTTTGTCTAAACATTTTCACTTTTATGTTAGCATCAAAATATGTCAGACAGTTCAGTTTCAGGCATATACATAACTTATATTTTACCATTTATGTCTCTAGTTGTTAGAGGCACATTATATCTAAGAAATCAATATCTTTTCAATTCTTTGGAAAGGTTATAAAAGTGTTTAGTAATGTTTTTACAATGGATAAAGAACATATTTAATGTTTAACAACTGAAGACAGTAGTGCAGTTTGCCGTAGAATTAGCAAAATGTAAACAAAGTAGTATTTTGACTTCCATAAAATTCTTATTCACTTACTGAGCAGATGTTGCAAATGATAGTTCATTTAACTTTCACAATTGGGAATTTTTCAGAAATAGTAACAAGAAGAAACTGTAACAAGATTTCAAAAATAAAAACAGATTTTGGTAAACAAAATTGATAGCATTTCTGAGGCATAATATAGGCCTTTAAATGTGACTTAAGATTATTAGCTTTAGATAAAGACACCATTACGACCGGCCCACGTTCGTGTATGTATTTATTCGTCTCATAAATGACAATAATAGCCACGGGGCTTATTATCTTGTCAAAGATGGTCAAATAATTTGGAATAAAATAATTTCCCAGGAGTATAAGCAAGTATATCAGTGATATAAAGAATTCTTTTCTGGACATGTAGTTTTGTATGAATTATATGTCAATAAAGTTAATATAGACAAAGCACATGATGGGTTTTTAATTTCACAAACATTGACCTCCTTTCTCAGGCTTATATTTAATTGTGAATTTTCTAATATCTTCTTGAGTTTCAAATTTTATTTAACTATTTATTTCTATATTTTAATACTTTGACAAAACATTCACAATCTGCTATACGGAATACTTACAGTAAAATATGTAAAATAGATAAATACAGAATCCCTGAAGAAAGCCAAACACGGCAAAATTGAAAATGTTGCAGGCTCGGTTTGATTGAGCCTGTTCATGGACGGTACTGGAAAGTGCAAGTTACCGTCCACGCCCCCTAGCACCGGCTTAAGCAGAATTCAACATTTTAATATGAACTGGTAAAATTTAGAACTTTGAAACATCCGCAGATGTGTAACACTAACTTTAAATACTTATTTAAAAATAATAAAAATACAAATTAAAACACGAAACAATTACAATAACAACAAGAAAAAAACAAACGAACACAAAATAAAGTATGAAAATTAACACCCCTTAACTCCCTCAAACTTTATTTTTTTAAACCAAATGATACTGTGCCATTTATAATATGATTGCATTGTATATTGATGTTAGTAAGTCAGATTAAATCTTTTTATCTCCACGGTCTTGATATTTTATATGGTGCCTTATTTCTTCCAACAGTTAATCATATAACTCACTGACTAACTTCCGCATTATCTATTAACTGAAAATGTACCTAGTTATACAGATAATTATCTGATTCTTTACTTAACAAACACAAACGTTTTATAGATAAACAAATAATTATCTGTTTATTTAACTGGTAGGTGTTGGCAGTTCTGGGCACTGTTTGTGGTTTTGGAAGTTAGATACTTATTCGTTATTTATCTATCTAACAGACAAAATATCTAGCTAGTTTGGTAAATATATTTACAAGAAAACTAACTAGTTATCCAGATAGTTAACACGATAATTATAAGGTTAACTGTTGGCAAAACTATGCCACAATATAACCCAGTGTATTGTAGTGGATTAAAGGATCTTTTACTCATCAATATAAGGCTTAAAACAACTATAACGCAAGGAAAATGACAGCAAATAGTACGCGTAAAATATCCGCTTTTTGGACCGTTTTGTTTCGTTAATGTACCTTTTTCTCGAGTTCAAACGCTATTTGCCTGATTCCGTTGCGGATTCGATTTTTTTTATCAATTTGGAGGATCTTCTTTGCACCATAAGAGGCCCAAAGCCCTAAATTCAAGTAATGTGTGCGTGAGATTTCCGCGTGGCATGGTCCTTTTTGTAGCGGCGATTAGACTTTTACGATTTTTCGGAAAAAGCACCATCATCTCGAGTTAGCCGTTCAAACAATATTTTGTCTGATTCCGTTGCGGATTCACTTTTGTATCAATTAGGAGGGTCTACTTTGCACGATAAGAGGACCAAAGTCCGAATCCTACCAATATGTCCGTGAGTGGTTTCACTGTTGCATGGTCGTTTTTTTAACCGGCGATTTGGAAAAAGCACCCCATTTTCTCGAGCCAACCGTTCAAACAAACCATGTGTCTGTTTTCATTGAGGATTCGATTTTGTATCTAATTTTCTTTCTAAACTAATTATATGATTCGTTTCTTGGTGTATTTGTTAGCCATTTATACACACTCAGTGTCTTTACTGATTTACAATAATCGAATATTTATCGGAAGAGATATTATAAATAATTTGGTGCGAAGGAATTCCAAAATAGGTCGAATCAATAAAATCATCAAATCTTAATGGCACATTATACCTTTTTACTCTTTTGGAAAGGGCAAACATAATCTTTATAATGTTAAATAATGGTTTTAGAGAAATGTGAGATGCTTGTTACCTGAAGAAAGTAGCGAAAGATGTAAAATAATTTATCATAAAAGTAGCAAAATGTAAACAAAGTAGTAGTTTGACCTCCATACAAAATACTCATTCACTTAAACTGGTGGTTATTTTCAGAAAGCAGCAGATGGAAAAGATAGGTAAGTTTATTAGCCAATGAGTAACTTTTGGATACTATAAAAGCACATCACAATTAAACAGCTTTTAGTTAATAAAAATAAAAGCAATTCTGAGGCATACTTGGCTGGCTTGTAATTGACTTTAAACAGACATCACGTGTTGGTAATTATGTTTCTTTCAGGTATTTCAGGGACACTTGAGGAGACGCTCCTGAGATATATTTCAGGAATATTTTAATAATCTGTTTATTATAACCAATAATTTTTGAATGTATCATCTTCCGTACATAGAACAAACTAACATGATTAGTCAATTAGAGAACTATGGCAATTTTTGTAAGTTAAACAAAAGATAAACATCTGTTATAAGTATTCATCCCTGGTATCAATGTTTGGCTTTCAAAGTGTTTGGTGCTTCTAAGATTATATCCATTTTGCATCATAAAGCTACTCTACAATGTGTGCACTGAACTTACAATAATTACTTTTGCTCTCGTGTTGTACAAGTCTTATTGTCCTGCTGGGTGCATTATCAGTGGTTCTGTGGCTACATCTTGAATAGGGACTGTAGTCAATAAAGGTCGCCCCCTCCCCCCTCTTGATATTCCTTGGAAAAAGCAAAAGAAAAAAAAAAGTTTCTTTTTTTATAAGTTTCCATTTTTTTCTTTTTCCTAACACACAGAAATAAGCTAGCTCATGTTTAGTAGTAAACGTTGTGATCGCTGCAACGTACTTTATCTCAAAATTGTTTTATCATTTCCGGTCGTTTGTGTAATTGTCTCAAATGAATTTTGAGTTTAAATATAATTGCAGATGTAGTAAGGCAAAAGCAATTAACCACTTTCCCTGTTCTCTTATGAACAAACTGTCGTATAATCGCTATTTTTTATTACGAATATCGTTTAATGTTTCATTTTCTCCTCTTAATTGTATACATCTTTTGAAATTGTCTCGTTATTTATGTCGTATGCTTCTTTTTCTATGTAAGAATGGCTGTTTATGTCTGTAAAGGACATAAACAAACGCCTTGATAACTTAAATAAATGAAGAGCAACAATATCTGGCGTAAACCAAAGAAATGTATTTATCAAAGGGCGCATGCTTGAGATGAATTGTCAAGGAAGTTTGTAAAAACTGATGACAGGCATGCAAGTTATGTCTTTAATGAAAATGAAATAGTTAGGATGTTAGGATGAATTGGTGATGAAATGGGAATGATAAAGGATGGTGGCTGTATATCGGACTGTAAAGAAATATATATTTTATAATTAAAGAGACAATTACACAAGATATATACCATTACAAGGGCAAAATGAAACATAAAACGATATTTGTAATAAAACGAACATTGGCCACATGGCACAACCAACCGACCGACCAACCGACCAGTACACAACCTATAGTCTCAACAACAACAGTATCCACGGAGATAAGTTTTTTCGCTAATATCTTCTTCGACAATTACCAGTATTCAGTCTTTTCAAATGCAAAAGTACTTTATATCATCCGAAATGTTATCAAATTCATCATTTATCATCATTCTATTGTATAATCTTATTTATTATTGAGATCATAATACGCATTCTCAATAAACTATATTCGGCTGCAACATACTCTGCTTGTTTATTTTACGATTATCAAAACCATATGTAAGTGTATTTACATATACAAAACAAGCAGTTTGCGTGATACATAAAATATTGTATGGATTCGTTTAATGACCCAACTGCAAAAAATACAAATAATTTAACAAACAGTACAATGATCATGGTGTGCATACAATTTAAGAGTTTGTACTTTTCTATAATTGCACGGATTCTATTTTTGTCTGTTTCTCAGATCATGCCAATTTTCTTGTTGCTTTTGTTTTGTCAATTTTAAGTCCCAACGACGAAGAAATGGTTATATTGTCACTTTCCAGCTTTGCTCATAAAGCATTTTTTTTTAAGTAGAACAACCGACTTTCCATTTGAAAAGCTTTCTCACATGGAAGAAACCAAAGTGCCAGACGAGATTCGAACCCACAGCAGTTGAAAGCAAGGGACTTGAAGTCGGCGGTCTCAACAACTCGATCACGGAGCTTTTATAAATATATAAGAACGCTGATTTTGCTTCCTAATAGTTGAAGAGAATACGACGACACGAGGAGAAATAACTCCAGGATTCAAGCAGATAATATAACTTTATATCTTTTATAATTGGCATTTAGTTCCTACATTAGATTATATCATACTATATAGAAGAAATTTCACACATTTCAGGTTTAGAAGGAAAGTAATATGTTTTCCGATATATTGTAGCCAGTTTAAGTTAAAATTCTAAGGCTTGCTTAACAGTTCATGTTGTAATACTTAGACTTGCTCGTAAGTTCAAGTTATAATACTAAACCAAAGACAAAAAATGTAGCAGTAAACATTTTATTTGTGCTGACTTTACACTTAATCATGAAAAGAAAACCGATGCTAAATGCATTAAGGCATACATTCATATTTCTATAGTGTGTGTTTTGCACGATAAACATCAAAACTAATTTGTTGGGCTGTTTTTCATTCGTATGTAAAGAAATGTTAGACGTGCAAGAAGAAATTCTATGCTAAATTCGAATATTTTCTAGCACAAACAGTTTCATGAAAATGTTAAATAATTCTCATAAAAGTGTAAAAAAGAAGTGTTTTACTGTTGGTGTTGATAATGAGAAACATCTTATTTTCGAAAAGGGTTTCAATAAGTATAATGTACTATTCTTCTTTAAAGATAAAAGTTAAAAATGCAGTTACTTTTATCAAGAATAATCTTTTTCTAAAGATAAATAATTTTATTCTGATTATAAGCGGAAGGTAAATAACGCTGTTATCATTTATATATTCAAGTTATTGTCAAGAATGTATCAAGAACTGCTAGCTAGATAAGTAATTTCTCGGATAAAAATCTGGAAACAAAGTGATCCCTCGGAAGCATTAATCACAACAAAATTACATAAGAATTGCAGACTCGGTTTGATTGAGTCTGTACATGAGGGATACTGTATAAGTGCAACATCCCTCACGCCCCTAAGGGCATCGGTCCTCGATACAAATTAAGAGCGGTACTCAATTCTCAACCACATTAATAGTGCTGGATCAATGATCCCGAACGGACCAGAAAAAACTCTGTCACAGTGCACTTGGCTTAGCTAAAGAACATTTAAGAATTGCTGTGACCTCACCCTCTCACGATCTCCGATTCCTAGGAATCCCGGAAAAGTTGCGACTTCAACAACTGCCTTATGATGGCTTTTCTGAACTCATCCACATGTAAATCAAGGACAGTGTAATACAAGCTAAAAAATACAAATATTGCAGAAAGCTTCATAATTTCAGTTGACTCTGTCATCATATTCTCGTGCAGCTTATCTGCTGGAGTCCTTCTAATATTAGTACGCTGTATGGCATTTGATGACAATCGCTTATAAATGCCAATAGGGAGAGTATCGGATTTATTATACTAGTGGGTTGCTGGTCCAATCCTCGTGTAAGACGAAATTTCTTCGCGAAAATTGATATCGGACATTGTATATAATGGTCATTTGTCTTTCACCTTCATAAGAGATAAATAATTGGCCACGAACAGAAAGACTGGTTATTACTGGTAATGATCCAGAAAGCATGTTAATTTGGACAAGCGCCGAGATATGTCAAAATTGTATTAAAATCGTTGTAAAAACAAAGATAATATTAAATATTACACATTAAATGTTTTAAAGTTCAAAGGTTACCTAATTATTGTATTATATATCAGAGCAGGTTGAAAGTTATTTAAATTAATTAAAATCTTCATTCAGTTAATTTATTTGCATACTTTTGCGTGTCGTTCTGTCGCCTACGATGATTTACTTTAAATGACCTACATGTGTAATAATGTTTGATAATGATTTATGGGTATTTTACCTCTTGAATAATTGAAGAAGTAGCGCTAAATATGTAGTAGTTTGTCGTAAAGGTCACAAAGTAGTATTTTGACTTCCATTTAAAAATACTAATTCACTATAATTATATACCAATTGTCAACATTTATGTATATGTCAAATGTGTATTTTTTTAGAAACGGTAACAATATACCAACATTATTATCATTATTTTAATTATTAAATTTTTATTATTTTAATGCCAATGATAATTTCTGAGACAGTAGTTATTTTTTGTTCGCGGAACAAATTTAGACTATAAGTACATTGTAAAATTAATAATAATGTTCTCGTTATTAAAGCGGAACAAATTAAGTAAATTAGTGCATACCACCATAAGTACATAACAAAAATAGTTACATTCTCCTTATTAAAGCAGAATAAATTAAGATTATAAGTCCATTACAAAAATACGTACACTCTTGTTATTAAAGCGGTACAAATTAAGATTATAAGTCCATTTAAAAATAGTAACACTCTTGTTTTTAAAACAGAACAAATTGAGACTATAAGTTTATTACAAAAACAGTAACATTCTCCATATTGAAGAGGAACACATTAAGACAATAAGTCCAATACAAAAAATGGTAACATTCTCGTTATTAAAGCGGAATAAATTAAGACAATAAGTTCATTACAAAAATAGTAACACTCTTGTTATTAAAGCGGAACAAATTAAGACAATAAGTCCATTACAAAAATGGTAACAGTCTTGTTATTAAAGCGGAACAAATTAAGAGTTTAAGTCCAATACAAAAATGGTTACATTTTCGTTTAAAACACACGCGTTTTTAATGCAAGCTACCGTGTATTAGATAAATGACACCCGTGAGGACACAGCCATTCAGTATAAAGAAGCACAACCATTTTACTTTTATCATATTAATACATCATAATATATTGTTCAAGATAAACCATTGGAAGGAAGGCGAGCTACTTCTGATATTTACAACAGCTCCCCGATGACATTCTGAAAGTAGAATTACGATATGTAAGAGACAACTGTTAGACACAAATGACAAATTGGCGAGAGGAAAACGATCCGCACGCATTAAGTTGTTATGTGACATTGTGTGAAACTTTTATGATACATTGCAGCACACTGAAACTGTCTTTGTGCTATTAACAGGAAACGTTTTAAAATACGCAGGAAACTGTACACCTGAGCGTTGTTAAACTTTAAAAAAAATGCAATAACAAAGCGATAGCAGATTCAGTTTGGTTGAGTAAATTAACAAGAGGCATTAAAATCTTGATTAATGGACTGAAGAAATTAAAATTTAACTTTGATGTTAATAGTCTAAAAAATAAAGTAAGGCTAACTAACTAACTAACTAACTAACTAACTAACTAACTAACTAACTAACTAACTAACTAACTAACTAACTAACTAACTAACTAACTAACTAACTAACTAACTAACTAACTAACTAACTAACTAACTAACTAACTAACTAACTAACTAACTAACTAACTAACTAACTGACTAACTAACTGACTAACTAACTAACTTGCTAACTAACTACTAACTGACTGACTGACTGACTGACTGACTTACTAACTAACTTACTTACTTACTTACTTACTTACTTACTTACTTACTTACTTACTTACTTACTTACTTACTTACTTACTTACTTACTTACTTACTTACTTACTTACTTACTTACTTACTTACTTACTTACTTACTTACTTACTTACTTACTTACTTACTTACTTACTTACTTACTTACTTACTTACTTACTTACTTACTTACTTACTTACTTACTTACTTACTTACTTACTTACTTACTTACTTACTTACTTACTTACTTACTTACTTATTACTTACTATACTTACTTACTTACTTACTTACTTACTTACTTACTTACTTACTTACTTACTTTACTTACTTACTTACTTACTTACTTACTTACTTACTTACTTACTTACTTACTTACTTACTTACTTACTTACTTACTTACTTACTTACTTACTTACTTACTTACTTACTTACTTACTTACTTACTTACTTACTTACTTACTTACTTACTTACTTACTTACTTACTTACTTACTTACTTACTTACTTACTTACTTACTTACTTACTTACTTACTTACTTACTACTTACTTACTTACTTACTTACTTACTTACTTACTTACTTACTTACTTACTTACTTACTTACTTACTTACTTACTTACTTACTTACTTACTTACTTACTTACTTACTTACTTACTTACTTACTTACTTACTTACTTACTTACTTACTTACTTACTTACTTACTTACTTACTTACTTACTTACTTACTTACTTACTTACTTACTTACCTTACGTACTTACGTACTTACTTATCTACCTTCCGTACTTACTCACTTACTTACTTACCTTCTGTACTTACTTACTTACTTACTTACTTACCTTACTTACTTACTTACTTACCTTACTTACCTTACTTACTTACTTACTTACTTACTTACTTACTTACTTACTTACTTACTTACTTACTTACTTACTTACTTACTTACTTACTTACTTACTTACTTACTTACTTACTTACTTACTTACTTACTTACTTACTTACTTTTACTTACTTACTTACTTACTTACTTACTTAACTTACTTACTTACTTACTTACTTACTTACACTTACTTACTTACTTATAACTTACTTACTTACTAACTACTAACTAACTAACTAACTAACTAACTAACTAACTAACTAACTACTAACTAAACTAACTAACTAACTAACTAACTAACTAACTAACTAAACTAACTAACTAACTTAACTAACTAACTAACTCACTAACTAACTAACTAACTAACTAACTAACTAACTAACTAACTAACTAACTAACTAACTAACTAACTAACTAACTAACTAACTAACTAACTAACTAACTAACTAACTAACTAACTAACTAACTAACTAACTAACTAACTAACTAACTAACTAACTAACTACTAACTAACTAACTTACTAACTGACTAACTAACTAACTTACTTACTTACTTACTTACTTACTTACTTACTTACTTACTTACTAACTAACTAACTAACTAATAACTAACTAACTAACTAACTAATCAGAAATTATCATTTTTCTCAGCAAGCGTCCGATAACTTAACCATCGTTTAGAGACAAACAACCATTAGACATAATTTCTATGAAGAAATTTCATCCTGCTTGAAAAACCAGCGACCTCTGGATTTGAAATCTAATGTAAGCGAGCGGACTTTTAAAACATACTATAACAAACTATTCAAAATAAAGAAATGAATCTTTAAAAGTAGACAAATTTAGTATTAAGTAATACATGACAATATAAACATTAGATTGAAACACAATTAAAGGCAATATATGAATATATACATTATCAATAAAAATGTTTTGGATTTAATTATAACTCAACTAAAATAATTTATGAAATAAAATAAACTTAGTAGGAATATTTTAAGACAAAATACCACGTGATAAATAATCTTCACTCACAAATTTTGAAAGCATTTAAAGATGAGTTTCTTAAAATTCATAGTGAACAGTTGAATTAAGAAAAAATGAAATCTAAACATATTTTTTTCAATCTGTTTAACTTTAGTTATTATCAATGCAATAGTTTTCTATGAAAATGCACCGAGCTCTTCATTAAAATAAAGATAAAAGTATAAAGATACAATCTAATGCGCACGTTTTTCTTTCATTTTGACATAAATTTTTATGCACCGAGTTCTTAAATAAGATTAAGCATGTTAAAATTTATAGTATATAATTTGATGTGCACTATTTCTTTCATTTTGACATAAATATGCAAACTTGTATCTTAAGACTGGCGCCAAAAAATGTACATAAACTTTACACGGGCAGTGTCAATGTAATAATGACAAGTTAGTACGCATTACGTAAATAATTACCGAACATTAAATAATACATGACATTCTTGACAGCTTTATAATTCACCGTACTTAGTACTATACTATTATTACTATTATTTTATGACGGGTAGCAATAATTGGCCTTTTTATCAACAATAACATATTTTTATCCTTAGTAAACAAAATATAGGAGAAATTATTTACACCGTGTTAGTATGTGAATTCCAAGACAATGCCTAAGATTCCGATAAAGTTGCGTAAAGAATGTGCGTTGGTAATGAATGTATTTTCTGAAGGATAGGAGTGAATTCGCCGCGTTGTTAATAAATACATACTACAGATATTTCGGATTTTATGCAACAGGTAATGGCGAAATAATTTTCTTTGATTTATATGAATATAATTAATTGTATATGCAGTGGTTTTTAGGTAAATGAACTTTAAAATCTCGCAACTCGTAAGATATATAAAAATATATGTTTTTGTATTTATCCACATTGTAATGATATTTTAATATGTATAATTTTTTGTCAAAGGAATATAGAATCTATTGTAAATACTATTACAATTACTTTTTATCTTTTCAAGCATAATGCAATAAGTTTATATGTTAAAAAGACATAAAAATTGGTAAAAAATGTATACAGCCTTGCTTTAGAAAATATTTGAAAGGGAAATAGCTCCTGATTAGTGAACAGAACAAATTTTAAAAAAAGATAAAATTTTAGAAAAATGTATAAAATATCGATGTATATACAAAAGCAGATAAATTAATAAATAATAATATTTTAATGATTTACTTTAAAATGCAAAAATGAAGGTTAATTTAGTATGTTTATCTCTGTGTTTCTATTCTATTACTAAAGGGAAATAAGAACTTTTTTCTATATATTTATGACAATTGTGTCTTATGCTAGCATAAATAACTTAATTTACTCAAATTAACATTTATTTACTATTAAAAACCATTTTTAATTTTCATTTTAAATAAGCATAAATTTAGATGCACGATGCTTGAATGTATGTTATGAAATTATATAATAATTTATATTTTTACACTTTCAACAATTTCATGATTCCATGATAAGACAATTAACATGAAACTAAGGTCACATACATGATTATATAATTTAGGCGATATATTGCACCAAAAGCTTATCCGAATAATTAGTTTTCCGAAGGCAAAGTAAATGTACGGAAAAAACAAACTTTGTAAGTACGACCCGGTAATAATTAGTATTTAGAGAATGTATTGACAACTATAAAAATCATGTAAATGGAGATAATTGCTTGGTACTCACGTTATTTTTATATAACACTGTGGAGTTTTATAGAATGAATTTATCGTTGGTAAGCTTTATATTTAGAAATGAGATATATGAAGTTACTCATGTTATTCATTTCTTTAAAAAGAACTTGAATTAAATTTATTTATTTTAAATATATCCTAAATGCTTTAAAGTGTCTATGCAATAAGATGACAACCATCTTATTTTTCTTTATGTTTTATATATCTTCAAGGTCGAGTGGTTAAAATCCCCTGCCACTTACCGCTTTGGGTTCAAATCCCGCCATGAAAATATGATTAGCGTCCGCGCCGAAGCGCGGCGCCCCTTTATGGAATGAAATCAGATTTTGTGAAAGGGCGACAGCAACTTCTCGAGCCTTTTAGTCGGTCATAATAAAATCCGATCATTCCGATCGGTATGAAGGTGCTTGTTTATTATTAATTAATCCGTGGTACAATAAATAGCGAACTTGCAAACATTTTCAAATGAAAATAATAACCTTTTCCGTCAATAAATCGCGCTCTTCGTTTTTTTTTATTTACACAGTGGGTTATTATGGTATGTTATTGTTGTACATTTATCCGAAAGCTGTAAATAGAATGATGAGTTGATGACCTAAATATTCCGAAAATCTATTTATAGAGGGATGTGCTCCTATCGGTAATTCCCGGTCTCTCCCGGCCGGTCTATTTTGAATAGTACCACACGTTTATTGTCCGGTCTCTCCCGGTTTTGGAGTAGATTACAGAACAAAACAAATATTTTACAGATAAATAAGCTTTTTTCCAAAATGAATGTTTGTCAGTTAATTTGGTTACAATGATTAATGAACACAGATCAACTCTCAAATTTATTGATTATTATTATACATAAACATACAATTCGAAAAAAACAAAAAAAAACAAGAACAACAACAATAGCATGTTTCATTTTATCTATATGCGATAAAAACAATAAATATGTACAATAATTGAGAAAAAAGGTACATTTTTATAGTAATAATACGACACTATCAACGTTGAAACATTTTATTTAATTTGTTATTCGTGGTTAACTAGTAAAGATGCCGAGGAATTATTCAAAGTTACAAATTAGATTTTATGAATTATTCAATTGATTGATAATTTAAAAAATGATAAAGAAAAATACAAATGTACATGGTTTAAGAATATAAGAATAAACAATATTATACATTGAAAGATTAACCATTATTTACTGACTTTTTCCAGTTAATTTTTGACTTATAATCGTCGGTCAATATGACAATTGAATTCTTAAAATTTATTTTACAATTTAAATTAAAAAAAGTAAGTAAACATAAAATAGCACATAAAACACAAAAAAGAAAAGAAAACAATATTCATAAAATCTGTAATTTTTTTATCAAAATTAATAGATATTACAATTATTGTATAATAAACAATTATGCTCAACATGATCAACATGGTAATATAACCAGTGTCATATTTTTACTAAGTGTGAATAAATACCTTAAGAGGGAGTCTTCGCTAATAGCGATAACATAATAAGGGACAATTACACAAGTGTGGTGTTGATCATGCGTTGCACATATGGATTATAAATGATTGTTTACATGTATATCCGTTGCTCGTCCATATGGTCTCTTTCCAGTGGCGAGGGTAAACAAACGCAAACACACAAAATCCGTTGCCATTTAAAACCACGGTCATAAAGAAATAACAAGTAATATTCTAATCTCTAGCATGCCAATCAAAGTTCATAATGAACAATGTCTTTCGTCCGCTCATTCATAAGTGATATACAATTCTGGTAAAAACCATTTAAAAGTTAATAAGAATATTTTGTCATATGTCTATTAGTTCATCTTCACTAGCTGCATTTCTTGCTTGGACGCCCTTTGATGCTTTGCATCAATGCTTTTCTTGTACTTTCATGTAATGAAGTTATCCAGCCAGTTTATGGAAGGTCGGTGGTTCTACTTAGACTGTAAATAAACTATTGCTGAATGGGAACCCGATGTCTTTCCAGACCAGTTAGCCTGGCAAACCGCCGTATTACCTTAACAAAGTGTCAGTGTAACTTAAAACCAAGACAAAAAGGATATGAATGTATTTTCATATCTTTAACATCAACTTTATATGTTTTAAATAATTGAAATATGTTTTTTACTTTTCAACTGACATGTTATTTTCACATACACTACTTCCTGACATGCCTTGTAAATAACTATTCATGGAAAGAGCATTTGACATTTCTCACAAGAAATTACCTTTTCTTTTATTTAACCGGAGGCGTGATGTATTTTGTTTTAGTTGTAAGGAAACCAAGCTTCAGTGAAAATTAGATTAATTTTATGCATTTTAGGATAATGTACTTTCTTTGTAAAACGTTTTTGCGACTCTAGAGACCAAGAAAGTGTTGATTATTCTGCAATCTGTAGTGTGACTGTAAATGACACTAACGAGGCTTGCAGTCCTAAGAGAAATGCGTTGGCAGAATGATTCTATTGGTCTTTTAAAGACTATGTAAACAGTAACAAAACAACTGATTATGTTTGACATGAATCATCCAAAACATGACTGGAATAATAATAAAGCAATTTCTAATGTATTAAAACTTCACATTGCCTATTATTTTGATGATCTTAGACCTTGGTTTCAGTTTGATGGCAGGTAAGAAGAATTTACGAGATGCAAATCGTGTGTTAAGTGATATTTAAGTGAGAAAGAATTAAGAGAGGAAAATTGTCGAAATATTTGCGTGAAAATATTCTTGAAATTTATTGAATGAAATGTTTAAAATAGACTTCCGTCATATGAATGAAACGATTTGGGTGTAAATCTAGCTAGCTTTTATGTAATGTATTAATGAAGTATTCGACCCTTACTACAGTGTTTAAGGATAAAACAGTTTACAAGTTATCTACAAGTTACATATGTATCTAATATAAACTTTTATTATTGTGGCGGCTTCAGGAACCGTGACGAAGTTGATAGGTCAGGGTCAAGGTCTCAAGCTCCTCTCGGGCTACTATTGTGTTTTCTCGCATGATTTCATTGCAGATTTATTCAAAGTAGCGGATACGAAATATCATTTTAAAAGAAAATTCCTAAAATTGAAAACAATAAGACTAAATGGACAATACTTAGAAAAGTTGCCAAATTTTGATTTAATCCGCCCAAATAATGATCACGTGTTGTAGTATGTATTACCACATTTATTGCACTATAATGTAATTATTAATTAACTTCCCTCTTACGATTTGATGATGAATTATAAACATAAACGGCTGTTCAATTAACTTCTCCTTTTTTTTAATCTCGTCCGTTCTTTACGACCTCGTAATTATCCAGGAAGATCATTCCAGAAATTAGCCAAGCAGATGATATCAGTAAAATATTAACACCACAACAAGATGTTTTTGTCAGGTATTGGCTAATTCCTTTGCTGTTTTGTTATTTGTAGAAATGTTTACCTAAACAATGTGCACCTATGAGCATAAAAATAAATCCTTGGTGTCTGGTATTTTAGGAAAATACAATATGGAATTTATCAACATTCCTTTTGTACCAAAAGGATGTGAAAGCGTTTGAAATAGGTAACCTAAAATAGTCGAAAAGCAATTTCAGTTTATGGGCGGCTCCTTTTAGTTATAATATACAAAAACAATACAGAACATATATTTACCAATCAATAACATTATTGTAAAACTCGGAGGCTTTAAGATCGCAATTACATTTTTAGTAATCATTAACCAATTAAAAGGAGCAATATGTTAATTTGCATAAAATTGTCTTAACTGTGCTCGATTTATGACTTTCTTTCTCTCTCTTATCCTTGATAAATAAAGTAACCACACATGTTAAGACACATACATGTTTGTTAAAGACATAACGTGCTGTATTTAACATTTGTTAAGCGATTCGTGCAATGTATAAGCTTGTTTTACTACGAATCGACGCTCTCTTGATAGGACGAAATATCAGAAAAAAATGTTTATCGTTACTAACGAATGAACACGAAATTCAAAAAGAATATTTGAATTTTAAATGTCGCCTATAATTCAAACCGTTAAATACATAAAAAGACGGTCTAGTACTTAAAGGCCCGTAAAATACATAAAATGCCATCTTTACCGCTGTGGCTTTGAATTATGTCAGGAACCTGGATTTTTTCGTGTAAAATGCTATCCTGCTAGGTTACAGAACATCGGTGATTATACTCGAATGTCCGTTCGTGCCTGAAATAATGCACAGAGGGGCACCTGAAATCTTACTCCACCTGCCAAATACGACGTAAAACGCAACAACAACAACAAAGGGTCACATACCACGGAATATGATACAAACTTGAAGCGACAATGCATGTGTGAACAAGTGAACTAAATTGAGCCTAATCATGATTGTGCCATATATTGTTTATCAAAAATCAAAACAGACATCCCCCCATTTTTTGTCCGTTTTTCCCCTATTGCTCCCTTTTAGGTCATAACATTTCACTCCCCTCCTTCCGACACCCTTGTATTCTCTCCGGGTTTTGGCTCAGTGCATTCTTTGTGCCCTGCTATTGCAACTGGTTTTTGTCTGGGGCTGCATCCTTTGAACGTTGTATTTGCCTTGTTGATCTTCGTCCTCAGTGTTTATGCTTTAATACGTTACGGGACTCATATAGTCGTGATTTAGCATTGAATAATAACTTATAAAGGGAATATCGTTCCAGGCCAAAGCTACTGTTTGTTTTAGAAATGATAAAAGCTCAATAAACTTTGAATTGTTTTTTACATTTAAAGAAAGGAACAGTAAATCGAAGAACATTTAGACAAGTATTCGTAAATCTATCAAACAAATTAAACATAAACGCCGAGCTTAAAAAATCATGTGACATAAATTCGTGTTTTTCTAATAATTATAAAGTTCTTGTCTCGACGGAGTCAGATTTCATTGTTAGTTAGGAATCGCTAATTTTATTGATCTATTTCTCTTGTAAGCAAACAAATAAAACGTTTCACTAAGAAGATTTTATATTATCGTAAATCACTATGATGGAATGCAAACTGATGCCCCTAGCCTTAAAGAGATAGAAAACCACCTCCATCACCTACAACAAAAACAACAACAACAAGTTTAAAGCGTTTTGAAATAAATATGTACGTATTTAAAAATTGGCGATCATGCAACATCAAGGAATCATATAGATTTATTTGTTCATTGATAGATTTATGATTCTTGAAATAATAACGCTGCAGACAGCTTACTGTCGGAAGAATTTCGAAAATGCAGTAAAAGAAGAACATGGAAATAGTTAAAGTTTATACTCTGCTGAATAATAATTGTTTTTAGTCATTCAACTTCTGAAACTAAATGATTGCTAAGTTCAATTCCCTTGATTGCATGATTATATTTCATATCATTACTTGTATACTTTTTTGTTTACATTGTTTGATACAATTTCATACCCTTGATTTTATACCCTTGATTGTATGAGTTAAGTTTATACTCTTGATTGTTCCATTATAAGTTCATATCCACAAATATGCTTAACAATCTTAATAATTACAGTATTATATACTTTGGTAGCCAAAAAATAAACTATCAAACATATATATTCTATTAAGTCTGCAATAAAACTTTCAAGTAAAAAGAGCAAAGATTAACAGTTGCATACAGCAATAAAGCAACAGACACAGTACAGTTAATGTCTTTAAAAAACAACAAGTATATAATGGCTTCACAAAAACATTGCATTCTGGAGATTATTGAGAATGCAGCTGTCATATTATATTAAATAATTTATAATATAAGCTATTGGTATGCTATTGCTGTATAATTGCAGCTATGTAAAAAAGAAGAAGAAAAACAAAAAAAAAGAAATGCATTATTATAAAGAAATATATATACATGCCCTACAAAATAAATCGCGTTAAACTCGTTTGCATATTTTATTTTATATTTCGTATAGCAACACCCCCCCCCAATAAATAGCAACAGAAACAACAACAAGAACAACAAAACAAAACATAAGTTCTAAGAAATTAAAATGATTTCAAACATATTTTATTCAAGGTCATAATGACGTCTATAAGTTTAAATCTGTGGATTAATCTACTAAATGAAAAACTTTAAAATATGTTAATCGCAATTGCAATCAGAACATCTCGGCTATTGTTCATAATAACCGAAGTTTGATGGAATGAGCCGAGAAGATGCGATTGTCTTAAATGCATAGACCTTCATGCCAATTCACACATTTATTCCCATAAAAATAAAGACACTCAACACATTGTGCTCGAGGTAGGCTTCTCACAGGAAATTTCCTGTCTTTAAACGAGGACATGACTTAATGGAGATAAGTTTGTTACTACAATTAGATTATTCAAAAAACAGTTTGCTGACAATCAATTCTCATTAATAAACCCTAGAGAGATTGAAAAAAGTTCGTAATGTAAGGAACAATCCCTTGGAATAAATGTTGAGATAAAATCCTAAATATGTGAGAAGTAAGTGCTTGTGGGTGTGTTTTTTTTTTGTCTTTTTTTTTAAGACAACATGTTTACATGTTTACAAAGTGTACGATTTTCAGGCGCAATTTTAAAGACGCTTGTGTGAAAATATACATTATAAGTGACTACAAAGTAAAAATAGTAGTAAACAGTTACATTATGTTAAAAAAGTTGCGTGCAGTTGAAAACATTTGGCACTGTTCTTAGTAATCATGTGAATTAGTTTAGTGGTATTTATCTAAAAGAGAAGATTGGGATTTTTAAAACTCAATAAAGCATTAATACTGTAAATAGTTTTGTAACCGTCAGATGATCATCTGTGGATGTTTCTAACTTTAAAACAAACTTATTCCACCATTGTATGTTTAAATGTTGTGTTGTATTCTGCTTGATTCAGTGCTTTTAGGTGGGTGGGGGATAGGCAGGGGTCGTGGACGTTAGCTGCTATAGTTTTAGTTTTTGTCGCTTGCATGAATTTATAGTAGAACTCATCTCAACATATGTTTTATTAACGTTTCACTGCAATACTACAGTATCATTTTATGTCAATACCGTACCGTGGTGATAATACATAATTTTATGGAATATATAACAAGAGAGATTAAAAAAACATATTTATTTATATAGTTTCAAAGGTTCCTTTATCTTATCAAAAATAATCATATTATAAATGCTTTCACAATTCAAAGAGTTGCAAAACTCCGTCAGAAACGCATACCTTACTTTATTAAGAAAACAGATGTCAAATAACATTAACTATAAAACAATGTGGGTTCGGTATGATAATCATTTGGATACGAAAGACCGGTGGGGACATTTCAACTTCACGAATTCCCGATTTCATCTTCGTGAATTCACAATTCTATTTTCATGAATTTAAGATTTCATCTTCACGAAGTCGCATCGTTCAAAACGTGACCTTATGAAGTTGAAATCGTGAAGTTGAAATTGTGAATTCATTAAGTTGATATGTTAATTCGTGAATTCTGTATGTTGAAATATTGAATTCATAAAGTTGAGATTGTGGATTTGAGAAGATTAACCCGAGAATTCAAGAAGTTGAAATGTTACCACCGGTCTTTCGTATTTGGCCATAGAAATTAGTTAAACCTTTGACTAGATAAAACTTAATTATCATGTACCACATATGTAGTACATAAACTTATTAATCAAATATATATTAATATAATAATTTGAAATTTTGATGTTGAGTAAGTCTATGTGTAAACTTTTCAATACAAGTAAGAGATAAATGTCAACGTTGTACATGTACAGTATGTGTAGCATTTTCATACGATCTGAATACCTTGTATTATAACAAATTGTAGAATCATATTTTTGTACAAAAATTTTGAACATAATGATTATAATATCAGCTCCTATTTTCTCTGAAAAGCACTCTTCATCTAGAACTTCTTAAAATACTAATATGTTTAATGTGAAAATTATTTATGATGTACAGAGATATGATAAATAACAATAAAAATCTGCCAGTAATAATTATAAAGACTTTAATATAGTTTGCATAACACGGCATAAATAAACCATTGACATTTGTTAATAGTTCTGAAACATGTGTTCAGAAAAAATGTTTACCACAAGTCACACTGTTCTACATTCTAAATTCCTCATGTCAAATTAAAGTTTTCTAATTCTATATCTGACAAAATATTTCAGTGGAAACGCTATTAAAATTTATAATTACTTTGCACCTAGAAAAGTTCCTTTGGGATAAAATCATTGGGAATCTGTGAAGGAAAGAAATGATATGTGCGTAAAATAATTGAAGCTTTCTGTTTGATTAAAGCAAGTAATTAATGTTGACGGATCTATAGACATATTTGTATTTGATATTATGATGATGTTTACAAACACGTGTTCGGCATGGTCGAATCTAAACTTAAACAAGCTTGAGAATTGTAAGGTAATACACTATAAATGTACAATGTAAGGCTCAACTATATAAAATTATATTGCTTTTGTAGATTAAAACACATGGCAACACTCAGCTTTCTTTTGAATTGCGTTCAAACTTGGCTACAAGTTATATTTTATAACCTCCTGTTCTACACTTGAATGCAATAATTAGAAAGCAATGGCTAACAGTAGATCTTATGAAGATATTCAACGTTAAATATAAAGTTCCATCACCGGTCTTAATACAACGTCTTCGTTGACTGGTGCTTTATTTGGTGCAATTATAATGCGACTGTTTGGCTGGTACAAATGTAGCATTTAAACTACTTCTATAAACATTACTCTTTAGGGTTCCTCTAACTCTTATAATATGTTCAGCATGTTTTTTTCAGAGATCAGAGATATTGTAATTCCTATCATTGAAGATCGTTCAACAAGACATTGTTGTGATGTTTGTGGTACTTTAAGTTCTTCTATTTGTTTTCTACTTAGTGGTTCAAGTACTTCTTCCTTATATACTGCACAATCACCCTTAATATATGTGGCTTGCTTTTTAAATTGATCTTTTGACACCTTATCTGTGATATGCAGACTTCATAACCTCTGATCCCCTTTCAAATTTTTTTAAGTTTCGCCTATTGCTTTTCTCGTTCAGGGCACACGCATTTCTTAACTTGGCGACCATATCCCGTTTTTAATGGAATTGCACGTACCTGCCACAGTGAAGGTTCCACGATAACCGCAAATTTTTGACTAAATTATATAAAAATACTATTGAGCTTAATGTGATAGATAGTAAACAAAAATAAATTAATATATAAGTAGCTCAGTAATTCAAAGACATTTTTACAACTTAACGTATGATAATTGCTGTATAAGAGCATTCAATTCTGATGATTATTTGGCATGCAGCTGTCATATTTATCATCCAATTTTCCGTTTCCTTGGTTATTCTTGTTTTATTTGTTGCTATGCTAACTGTAACAACATTTATTAAACTATTTTTTAACTCGAATCGGCCTAGGCAAATGTTTGAAAGTCTTCTTTTGTATCTTTAATCAAATACACGTACACAATTTAATCATTAAATGAATTAGAAAAACAAGAATGTATGATAACCGGAATAATGATAAAAAGACAAAACTCTTTTACAGTTCAATTCTTAAAATTTAATAATTTTTGAGGAAAAAAACTTTTATTTTAATTTTATCAACTGAAGCTTTTGTCCGGGAGATCTGAATGAGCCTGCCCATTGAGTAATTTTGGTTGTAAAACAACGTTTAGAATTGAGTAATTTCTTATGTTGATCGTAAGATTGCTTATAAAAGCTTTCAAAGTCCCTGGCTCGATTCCAACCAACATCGATAAGAGGCAAGTGGTTTGAGATCAACGGTCTTAACCACTCAGCTACAGACCTCCCGCAATAAGTCATCTATATTTATAGACGTAAAATCAATGAAAATATTTTAAGAACTATCATAGTGAATTCATTTTCCCGTTATATAATAACTCTTTTCAGTAGAGGTTTTCTTGGAATCTTCACTGATGACCAATATTACTATTTTGCCATAAGGTCCAGTGAAGCCTCGAGACAAAATAATTCCATCGCCCTTAGGACCCGAGTTTTTAATGCGTACTCGTTTTGGAAAAGAGCATTTGACATTTCTCACAAGTAATTATCTTTTCTTTTTTTATCGGAGGCGTAATGTCTTTTGTTTAAGTTGTTTAGAAAATCAAGCATCAAGCGAAAATAAGATAAATTGTATGCATTTTAGGATAATTTCTTTGTAAAACCTTTTTGCAACTCTAGCAATAGAGAAAGTGTTGATTGTTTTGAAATCTGTAGCGTTAATATACATGACACTAACGAAGCTTGCGATCCTAAGAGGAATGCGTTGGCAGAATGATTTTATTGGACTTTCATAGTCTTTGTAAACAGTAACGAAATTACTTATTATATTGAATATGAACCATCCAAAACATGACTGGAATAATAATGAAGCGATTTCTAGTGTATTGACATTGCCTATTATTTTGATGATCTTAGACCTTAGTTTTAGTTTGATAGCAGGTTTGAAAAATTTACGAGATATAAATCATGTGTTAAGTGGTTTTTAAGTACGAAAGAATTTAGAGGGGAAAATTGTCGAAATATTTGCGTGAAAATATTTTAGAAATTCATTGAATGAAATGTTTGAAATAGACTTCCGTCTTATGAATGAAACGATTTAGGTGTAAATCTAGTTTGTTTTTATCTAATATCTTAATGAAATATACGACTTTTACGACAGTATTAAACGATAAAAAGTTAAAAGGTTATCTACAAGTAATCTAATATAAACTTTCAATATTATGGCGGCTTCAGGACCCGGGACAAATTGTCTGTCTCTTATTTGATAAATCGAAAGTTCAAGCTTTTTTCGGGCTTCTATATTGCGTTGTCGCGTATGATTCTAATGCAGATTTATTCGAAATAGCAGCCACAAAATTTCATTTTGAAAGAAAATTCCTTAAATCCGAACAGAAAAAAAATGAAACTAATGGACAATACTTAGAATGAAACTTTATCAAATTTTGTAAAAAAAATCGTTATAGTAATGATCACGTGTTGTAGTTTGTATTACCACATTCATGCCCTAACGTGTAATTTCAAAGCAGAAAAAATGACTCCACCAACGAATTCACTCAAAAAGAATATTTGAATTATATATGTCGCCTATAATATAAACCGTTAAATTCAAAAAAAAGAAAGACGAGTTCTTTAAAGACCTATAAAATACAAAAATGCAGCCTTCACCGCCGCCACCACTACCTCTAACAACAACAAAAAATGTAAAGAAAAAGATTACAAACAGTTAAAAACATATGTTCGTAGTTAAAAAAGGGCGATCATGCAACACCAAGTAATCATATAGATTTTTTTGTTTATTGATAGATTTATGATTCTTGAAATAATAACGCTGCAGAAAGCTTACTGTCGGAAGAATTTAGAAAATGCAGTAAAGCAAGAATATGTGTAGATAGTTAAAGTTTAAACTCTACTGAATAATTATTGTTTTTAGTCATTTAACTTCTGAAACTAAATGATTGCTAAGTTCAATACCCTCGATTGCATGATTGTATTTCATATCCTTACTTGTATAATTTTTGTTCATACTTGTTTGATACAATTTCTTACCCTTGATTTTATAACCTAAGATTATCCCCTTGATTGTTTCATTTAAGTCCATACCATTATAGTATAATTTAAGTTCATATCCTTATGTTGTGTATTTTAGGTACATAAATTTGATTGTATAATCTATGTCCATACTCTGTCTTGCATGAATTAAGTTCATACACACGATTGTACAATTCCAAGCTCATACTCTTGAGTGTTTAACTTATGTATGATTTATGTTCATACCCTTGATCGGATACTTTAAGTTCATACTCTTTTGAAATGTATAATTTAAGTTCATACTCTTGCTTGCATAATTTAAAATCATTCCCTACGCTTGTAAAATTTATATTCATACTCTTGTTTTTATGATTTCAGTTCATACTCTTGCTTGCATAATTTAAGTTCATATCCGCGCTTGTGAAATTAAAATTCATACCCTTCATTGTATAATTTAAGTTTGTACGATTTTAGTTCATTTCCACAAATATGCTTTAACAATCTTAATAATTACAGTATTAAATACTTTGGTAGCCAAAAAATAAACTATCAAATATATATATTCTATAGATAAGTCTGCATTAAAACTTTCATGTAAAAAGAGCAAAGATTAATAGTTGCATACGGCATTAAAGTAACATACACAGTACAGTCAGTAAATGTCTTTATAAAACAACATGTATATAATGGCTTCACAAAAACATTCCATTCTGGAGAGAATTGAGAATGCAGCTGTCATATTATTAATATAATTTAAGTTATTGGGATGCTATTGTTGTATAAATGCAGTTATGCAAAAAGGAAATCTATAATTGTAAAGTTACATATCCATGCCCTACAAATAAAATCTCGTTACATAATTTTCAATGTTTTGTATTTATGTATTTGTAAAGAAAACAATACATACAGCACCAACAACCAACAATAAAAACACAAAAACAACGGGCCAAAAAAAAAAACAATAAAAAATCCACACTAACAACAACAAAAAAACAGGAAAAAATAAACGCACGTACGCACCCACGGACGCACGCACACACACAAACACACAACAAAAAAAACAACAAGTCCTTATAAATTATAATGATTGCAAACATATTTTATTCAAGGTCATTATAAAAGCACACTTAATCAAGTTTTAATCTAAATTCATTTTTTTTGGTAAATCTACCGAAGTTAGAAGCTTGTTAATCGTAATTGTAATCGGAACATCTCGGCTATTATTCATTAATTTCCGAAGTTTGACGGAATGAGCCTAGAAGATGTGATTGTCGTTATTGCAAAAGTTTATAGAATAGACATTCATGAATTGCCGCTTAAACAATTCACATATGACAAAAGTACACACACTCAACACATTATGCTCGAGGTACGCTTCCCACAAGAAATTTCCTGTCTTTAAACGAGGTAATGACTTAATGGAGATAAGTTTGTTACTACAATTAGATTATTTAAAAAACAGTTTGCTGACAATCAATTCTCATTAATAAACCCTAGAGATATCGAAAAATATTCGTAATGTAAGGAAAAATCCCCTGGAACAAATGTTGAGATAAAATCCAAATTTTTGAGAAGTAACTGTATGTGGGTGTTTCTTTTTGTCATTTTAAGACAACATGTTTACAAAGTGTACGATTTTCAGGCGAAATTTAAACGACCGTTTGTGTGAAAATATACATTATTAGTGACTAGAAAGAGAAAATATAAGTAAATAGTAACAGCTACATTATGTAAAGTTAGTTGCGTGCAGTTGAAAACATGTCACTGTTTTAAGTAATCATGTGAATTGTTTTAGTGGTATTTTAATCTAAGAGAATATTTTGATAAAGCATTGAAACTATTTACGCAAAATGAACACATCCGTGGATGATTTTAATTTAAAAAATATTTCCCCATTTTATGTTTGATTGTTGAATTCTGCTTGAGCCAGTGCTTTTGGGGGCAGGGCAGGGGGCGTGGACGTTAGCTGCTGTAGTTTCAGGTTGTGTCGCTTGGGTGAATTTATAGTAGAACACCTGAACATATGTTTTAATTAATCTATGACAGCAATACTACAGTATCATTATTTCATTGTAATAATATATACTTGTATGGAAAATATAACAAGATAGTAAAAAAAAACATATTTATTTATACAGTTTCAAAGGTTCCTTCATCTTATTAAAGATAATCATATTATGAATGCTTTCACAATTCAAAGAGTTGCATAACTCCATCAGAAACGCATACCTTACTTAATTAAGAAAACAGATGTCAAATAACTAAAACAATCAGACACTGTGGTTTTGCAATTACTGATCGGTATGATAATCATTTGGATACGAAGACCGATGGGACAAGTCAACTTCATGATTTCCCGATTTCATCTTCGTGAATTCACAATTTCATTTTCATGAATTCAAGATTTCATCTTCACGAAGTTGAAGCCGTGAATTTATGAAATTGAAATCGTTAAGTTAAAATCGTGAATTCATGAAGATAAAATTGTGAGTTCGTGAATTGTGTATGTTGAAATATTTAATTCGTGTAGTTGAAATTATGAATTTGTGAAGATGAACCCGATAATTCAAGAAGTTGAAATGGTACGACCGGCTTTTCGTATATGACCATAGTGATTAGTTCCTACCTTGACTAGATAAAACTATATAATAGTGTTACCATAAAAGTTATACTGAAACTTGTTCAAATATATATTGATATAATAATTTGAAATTTTGATGTTGAGTTAGTCTATGTGAATAATTTTCAATACAAGTAAGATATATATGACAACGTTGTACATGTACAGTATGTGTAGCATTTTCATGATATGTGCGTAAAATAATTGAAGCTTTCTGTTTGATTAAAGCAAGTATTTAATGTTGACGGATATATAGACATCTTTGTATTTGATAGTATGATGATGTCTACAAACACGTGTTCGGCATGGTCGAATTTAAACTTAAACAAGCTTGAGAATTGTAAGGTAATACACTATAAATGTACAATGTAAGGCTCAACTATATAAAATTTATATTGCTTTTGTAGATTAAAACACATGGTAACACTCAGCTTTCTTTTGAATTGCGTTCAAACTTGGCTACAAGATATATTTTATAACCTCCTGTTCTACACTGGAATGCAATAATTTGAAAGCAATGGCTAAGAATAGATCTTGAACAGAAATTCAATGCACTTCATAAAGTTCCGTATCAACTAGCCATGACCAGTCTTAACACGACGTCTCCGTTGACTGGTGCTTTATTTGGTACACTTATAATGCGACTGTTTGACTGGTACAAATGTAGCATTGAAACTATTTCTATAAGCATTACTCTCCGTGTTCCTCCAGCGCTTACAATATGTTCAGTATGTTTTTGTCAGTGATCAGAGATATTGTATTTCCTATCCTTAAAGATCGTTCAACACGACATTGTTGTGATGTTTGTGGTACTTTTAGGTTTTCTATTTGTTCCCTACTTAGTTGTTCCAGTACTTCTTACTTGAATACTGTACAATCACGCTTAGAATGTGTGGCTTGCTTTTTTTAATTAGTCTTTTGACAGCTTATATATATGTGATATGCAGGCTTCATAACCTCTCTTTCAAAATTTTATTTCTTTTAAATTCCGCCCATAATTTTCCTGTTTCGGGCACACACATTTCTCCACTTGAGACCAAACTCCGATTTTCTTGAAATGACACGAACTTGCCACAATGAGGGTTCCATGATAATCGCCTTATGAACACATCTGCGGATGTTTCTAAATTCATAATTTCATTATTTTCATCGTTTAAAGATGAATTTTGTTTCAGCCGGTGCTGTTGGTTTGCAGCGAGTGAGGACACTTACACTACAGCCAATGAACAGGCTCAATATAACCGAGCCTGTTACATTTCCAATTTTGTTGTTTTGAACTTTCTTTAAGGATTCTGTTTCTCTCTACCTTTATGTCTTGCTGAGTTCTCCAAAGGATTACGCTTCCTATTGAACATTGAGACAAAACCTACTTTCATTATATAAAACATATAAATAATGACGATTTTGTAATTGGTTAAAAGTATTCTTCGTCACAAAAAGTATATAATTGCAAAGAAAATGATGTAATAATTCTATTTCTCTCAAGTATCTCGTTATGATTAATTTTACGGCACAAATCTTATAAAAAATAGGGAAAAACGGAATCCCTAAAGAACGTCCAGAACGTCAAATTTGTAAAGGTAAGCCTATGCTTAAAAACAAATTTTGATTGGACAAAGAGATTGGACAACAGGCAACAATATGCGGACAAAATATGATTTTGCCTTTTATATATTTTATACTGCCGATCTTTATGTGATAGATTGTAAACAATAAAAGTGTTAAAAGTATAAGTAACTCGGCATTTCAAAGTCCTTATTTGCAACTTAACATATGATAATTGCTGTGTAAGAGCATTCAATTCTGATGGTTATTTGGTATGCAGCTGTCATATTTATCATTCAATTTTCCGTTTCCTAGGTTATTCTTGTTTTATTTGTTGCTATGCAAACTATTAAAAAAACAACATGTATTAAACTATTTTTAACTCGAATCGGCCTCGAATCTTTTGTATCTTTAAGCAAATACAATTTAATCATTAAATGAAATTAAAAAAATAAGTATGCATAAAACATTAAGCGGTATAATGATAAAAAGACAAAACTCTTTTACAGTTCTTTAAATTGAACAATTTTGGATAAAAAGACATTTTATTTTAATTTTATCAACTGAAGCTTTTGCCCGGGAGATCTGAACGACCCTGTCCATAAAGTAATTTTGTTTTAGAATTTAGTCATCTTTTTTGTTCACAGTAAGCCGGTTGGATGGCTCTTTCAAAATCCCTGGCTGGATTCCAACCCACATCGGTCAGAGGCAAGTTTCGGTTACAGACCTCCTGCAATGAGTCATCTTAATTTATAGACTTAAAATCAATGAAAACATTGAAAGAACTATAATACTGAATTCGTATTCCTGTTATATAATAACTTATTTCAGTAGAAGTTTTCTTGGAATGTTCACTGGTTATCAATATTATTACTATGCCATAAAATATAATGGTCCATATGGGGGTGATTAGCAGTGAGAAAGGTTGCGGAGTTCTCTCAAATTGAGTTACAATACCCTCGTTTTATAGAACAAAGAAAAAAAAAATCTTTTCTGAATGTGCCCCCAACCCTTTTTTAAAATAAAAACATGGGAATTTTTAAATTTTTTCATAATTCCCCCTTTTAATTTTTAAAAATTTAAAAAAAAAACTTGCCCTTTTCTTTAAAAATTACCAAGAAAAGGGCGTTTCAAAATTTTTTAATCTTTTTACTTCCGGGGGTTTGTTAAAAGTTTTGCATTGGCGTTTCGGAAAAAACCCAATTTAAATTGACCCCCAACTTTGGGGGGTTTCCCCTTTTTAATTTAATTTTCCCAAAAAAAAAATTTTTCCCAATTAATTTAAAATTATTAATCAAAAATGGTAATAATTTTTTTTCTGTTCCCTTTTTCTTTAAACAAACCCAAACCAAAGCAAAAAAAAACAAAAAAAAAAATTTCAAAAACCCCCTTTCCCAACCCCAATTCAATTTTTTGGCCGGGGAGGCCAAACCAAAAAAACCCAAAAGCGAAACACCCCCTAAGAAAAAAATTTAAAAACCCCAATTTAAATCCTTTTTTAAATTTAAAAATTTTATTTTTTGTTTATTGCCATGTGGTTGAGTTTTTTTCACAGATTTCTTTACTCATTATCATGGGATAATAAACCAGATGACCGGGGGTTAGATTTTAAAAAATTATATTTCAAACAAAATACTTCATTTTTTAAATTTTGCTTTTTGTTTTTTTTCCGCCTCTTAATATCCCGGAAAAAAACCCTTGTTTGAAAAAGAAAAACTGCCGATAACCGTAACCCTGTTAAACAAAAGCAAGGTTTTGTCATCTTAGTGCAAACTTTTTATTTTAGAAGGGCTTAACCTTTTCCCGTTACCAGTTTTTGATCAAAAAAACCCCCCCTTTGTTATGCCCCTTTAAAAATTTAATTTTCTTTTCTGAAATTTTTTGCATCAATTAAAAAAAGGCTTTTTTTAAAATTTGTACAAATTTTAAAAAAAAAAAAGGGGAAAAGTCCTCATTCTATGGGGGCCGGTTGCGCCCTTTCAAACCTGCGAGAAATTTTTTTTATAAAATTCGCGGGGAAATTACAAAACCCCCCAAAATTTTCTGAGAAAACGTAAACATGTGTTTTGGGAAACCTTTTAATTTTTATAACAGAATTTTGGAAAAAGTTTGGAACATTTTTAAAAAATCTTTCAAAAAATAATTTTTCAAATACGGTTTTTCCAAAAAAACCCCATTTTCATAAAAAAATAAAGGCATTTGCTAAGGAAAACTTTTGGTTATTCAAATAAAACTTTTTCTTTTTAATTTTTTTTTTACGAAATATTCCATTTAAAAACCCCCCTTTTAAAGGAAAATTTATTTTAATTTTCCTTTTCCCCGGGAGAAAAAATTTCCCCCAAAGGTTTAAATGCCATTGAGAAATATTAGAACGAAGTACCGGAATGTTTTGTTTGTTAATAAGGCAAAAAATGTGATGTTGACAGATGTATTAGAATGCATCTCTGTATTTTTCTTCTGATTTATATTTTACAAACATTTATGCTCAGCACGGCAAAAATTTGTTACAACACAGACAAATCAATCTGCTGCAATCGTTAGGATAGCACAGTTTAAATGTTTACGTTATATTGTGCTATAAGATTTTTTTATATTCCTTGTTATAGATTAACACATTTGGTACCACTCAGCTTTATTTTTTGAAAATATGCCTTTCAAAACTTTGGCTACATAATATATTTTTTAAACCTTTTTGTTTCTAAAGAAGTGCTTATAAAACGGAAAACAAATGCTTATAATAGATATTAAAACAATATATCTTTAATACTTAAAAAGCGGTATTCAACACGCTTTTACAGTTTCCCTTTCTATGGCTTCTTGAACAACCGTTTAGGTTTACCGGTTTTTCTTTTTAAATTGGGGTTCAAAAAACCTTTTTCAAAATTTTTGTAAAAAAAACCTTTTTGATTTTAAACTTTATAAGAAAGGTAATTTAATTTCAGTGTTGGCTCAAAACTAGATTTTTTGAAGGAGTTAAATAAAAGGGCATGATGTAAGCCTATGGTAAGCATTCAACGACTTCAATAGTCAGTAATAAACTTACACGTATATAATATTCTATTTATCACATACCAAAAGTAAAGACTGTTTAAATGCAAAAGAATTTTTTTTCATTGACATGCCTATAGTATAACACTACATCTAGCCTCGCCTTTATACTATGCTACACACATGACCTCATGTCGAAACATATGCACGGTCGTGATATACCATTTTTACGGAGTAGCAAATCGGCATAAGTAAATGATAAATGATATGTGAAGTGCCGGTTTGTCTTTTTTTCCATAAATATAGTTAGACTAAACTTTCGTTCGTTATGTTTAATACGGTATATAAATTATAAAGATTTTGTGATAATTTTACGTTTTAATTACATCACAAAATACATACTGTGAAAAAGATGTTGTAATGATTCTAAGACTTATATCTTATATCTTATTATGATTATCTTCACAGAACAAATTTTATATAAACGTATGCTTTGCAAACCAAATATTGACTGGACAACATTTAACATTATGCAAACAAAAATATGATTTTGACTGTTGAATATGAATATTTTGTCGATCTTTTTGGATGGATTGTTTAAGAGTAAAGGTGCAATGAAATACAAGTAGCTAAGTGTTTCATAAATTTTTCATTTACAACAAAACATGTTATTATTGCATTCCGTAATGATGATTATTGGTATGCAGCTGTACTATGCAAAGTAAAATAACATAAAAAGCGTAATAACTCAAACTTAAACAGGCATATATTTATTTATGAAAGGCACTTTTGTTTTTATCTTATTACTCCAAATATACGTGTACAATTTTACATTTCAACAGACCATTTGAACAGTAAAGGAAAAAAAAAAGAAAATAGAATGCATAAAATCTTCTTTACAATTCAGTTCTTATGAAGTGATCAATTCTTTAACGTTTTTTTTTATAAAGCAATTGCTTTGGGATGGTTTTTAAAAACACAATGAATATCGAGTGATAGGTCACATTTAATCATCGTCAACATTTGAAACAATAGCATGATTTTTTATAACGACTTTTTTAAGTGTAAAAGGTTTCGACAATCTGTGCTTCTTCTTTGTCATAAACTATAATGGTCCATATGGGGGTGATTAGCAGTAAGGAAGCTTGCGGAAATGTCTTAAATTGAGTTAAAGAAGTCTTGTTTTATAGCACATAGAGCAAATCAACAAGTAATGCCATGTTTGAAAGTAATTTCAACTTTCACCATGTGAGACAAAAACTGTTACTATAAGGACAATGTCAACCATTAAGTATTATGTGCGAAATAGTCGCCTATTCTGAAAATAACTCTAGTATTACAGTTTACAATGCAATGATAACTGATATTACACAGTTATAACTCGCGTATCAATGAGACATTTTCAATTCGGAGAGATTTTTCTTGCCAATCTTTTCTCTAAGATATTATCAGTAAAGAACAATGTGCATCAGGTGCAGTTTCCTTTAATATTCCTTGAAAACGTTAAATCTGGTCAATGTCTCATCTTAAAGATAATAGTCACAATGTGCACTGAAATGTTATATTTATTCTTTATTTGTCGTATTGGCATAGAATTTACTAAAAAACGAAATTCTTTATTAATTCAATCATTGGAAAGCTTGATAAAGCAAAAAAAGTAGTGCACCTTTATATTTGTGATTCTAGCCACACGTATCTACATTTATATTTTCAGAAAATATAAAATCATATACATGTATACAAATATATAAGAGAGATTGTTTAAAGTGCTATATTTTCTTTGCAAGTTAGGTTAGTAATAAAAACAGGTAGTAGAAATCCGCTTTTCAACCTCCAGATAACTGAACGTTACCTTGTTACAACATCTTTTGATCTATACGCCGCCGTTTAAATTGATTACTGTGCAATAACTTGTATCTCTATCGATGGCATAATGAAATAGGCTCCAGTTTATAATTGTATAAGTTAACAAATGTTAAAATAAACAAGGATTTTAAATGATGAATGAAAACTAAATTGGTTCACAAAGACGATGCGTTATTATACAAAATTAAAGGAGCAACTGCTACATTTTAATGTATTTCGTCATATATACATTTAACCGGAAAAGTGCTTTTGTAATGGATAATCGACTGAATTTTTCAGTCATAAATTGTTTACGATGTACTGTTTCTCTCTCTATTTTAAGATGAATGAATTTATGTGAAATATCTATGACTTTACTTTCTTTTTCTTTGTACGGATAGGGGAGTGTGTGTGTGTGTGTGGGGGGGGGTTTGGGGGTGTTTATCATTTTCAACAATTGATATTTTGTTGTCCTTGCTCCTGGAACCATCGCTTGCCTGCGTTTATAAAACAATTACTTTTAGTAGCGTTTTTCAAAGACGAATATATTTTTTTTCCTAAGCCTAATTATTTGCTGTTATTCTCGTACTAAATATATGACACATTCAAAGTATATAAGAGATTATTTGTCAGAATATATTTTGTAGAGACGTTACTAGAATTACTAGAATCATAATTACATTTTACGTAGAAATTCTCCGGGGTCCTCATTTCTAGAAAATTGGCAATGGATATTTTTCTCATTTTCTTAAGAACGGTATTCTATGTTTATTTCATGCAACGAAATCATGCTTATCTATGAAAAGGACTAATTTAGAGTAATTATTTTATTGTCATAGCTATTCCACGATGAAATATTACCCACAAAGAAACACTTCAACTAAATCGAGACTAAACTGTTGCACGGAAAGCTGTTCCAAAAAATAATAACTAAAGGGTAATTTAAGAAACATTGAGTAACACAATGTTAAATAGCTACTAAATGTGTTGATAAATTAAAAACAACATGTACATTCGAATTATATCAATGATTTAGGAAGAATTGAAATTACATTTTAAAGTAATGTTCTGTTCATAGACGGAATTTTTAGTTTTAACATGTAACAGTTTTAGATATTATAATTGGTTTAATTGAAAAAAAAAGATGCAAATATAAGGGTGTTTGCCAATAAGAATTACATTTCATGAATTGTACAGTTAGAATAACAACAATAGCAATGAAGACGACTTTAATAATAATAATAATAATAATAATAATAATAATAATAATGATAAAACAAACAACAAAACATCAACTTGAACAAAACATAGAAATCACAAAAATACACACAAACAATTACCACAAACTTAATTAAGGACTTCATCGTTTGTTTCATCTCCATGAGTTTGGGTTTATTTAACAGATGCTGACATTTAATTGTAAGCGTAAAATATGCCAGCTGACGTGTTATGAAATTAATTAATTATACGACTACTTCAATTCATTTCGCTTCTGTTCAATCTCGTCTGCTTCTTACGACCTTGTGATATCAGCCAAGACAAAACAGCATTCTAGACATAAGCCAAACAGATGATATCATTGAAATATTATCTCAATGAAATATTATCAACATCACGTTCTTGATCAAATATTAAGTCTGTGCCTTATTTTCTTAACTATTTGCATGAAAAGCATTTGCACCAAAGAACATAGGCATTTTTTCAAATCTGTTATATATTCTAACTTAAAATCTAACAGTTGTCATTTCTTATAAATGTAGAAAACATACAGATATAGTTTGAAGAAAGACTTTTTTCTTAGTGTTTACTGTAACATTCAATATCATATGGTTTTTCATGAATGAAATGCACTGTTTGCATAAATTCGCATAAGCATCAGATTAGAATATGTGGTGTATAAAGAGTTTTATATACCAATAGATTATTTATTTCTTTCTTAGATGTGTCGAGGGGTTTCCGTTTTGTTTATGTATAATATCGACTGTATTTTCTTTTTTCCACTTTTTTTTTATTTGACAATTATAAATAGTTCTCAAACGCTGTTTTGACGAAGTCTTAACCGTAACATAATAAAATCACTGAAATGATTAGTTTGAAACAATACAGCCTTGTTTTTCCAACAAAAAAATGAAAGCCGCTTTAAAATACAAAAACGTTGACTATGAAACTTATTTATGAAGCACATAGTAATTATAAATAACTATGAAAATATCAAAGAAAAAAATATATATGGCACTGCATAAAACGCGTTGAATTTCTTCTTTTCAGAATAAAAGAAATCATAAATTGTGAGCCTTTGCTTTCAGCTTTTTATAGCATTTCAGTTGAGTATAAAAAGGTTATAAAATATATCTTGTTGCCAAGTTGAACGCAATTCAAAATAAAGCTGAGTGGTTCGGGCCATGTGTTTAAATCTACAAAAGTAATATAAATATTACATACCTGAGACTAACATTATCTCACATTATTCATTTATAATGAATTAAGTTTCCTAACAATTCAACCATGCATGCACCAATCTGTTTAAAGCGGACTTCAGCTTTTGTTTATTCGTTACAAAAACAATTATGTGATGTTCGAAACTAAGTATTTCAATAATTTTATCTTGGTAAAGAGCATCATATCACTGTTAATCCTTCTTTAAAACAGCGTTCCGGGAGCCAGTAACGTTCGTTTCTAAAAATAGAAGATCGGAAAACGAATTGTCCGCCGGTAGATTAAAGGTATTGAGGGGTTCCTTATTGTTTATGTATTTTATCGACAGCAAATTTCAGTTTTCACCTTAGTTCTTTTGATTTGACAATCATATGAAACGCTTTTTCTAAAATTGCATATTTAACATTAAGACATGCTAAAGGCCGCTTTAAGTTTTTAAACTGTCGTCCCGAGCACGTGTTTATAAATATAATTACAGAGATGTCTTTAAATCCGTCGATGTTTATTTTTTGCTTACAATGTATAACAGACAAGAAATTTCCCAGTATTTACTTACATATCATGTTCCTATTTCACATACTCTCTCGGCTTTGATCCCAAGAGAACTTTTCTTCGTTCAAAGTAATTACAAACTGATAACGTTTTTTACTAGAATATGTAGTCAGATATAAAACAAGAAAGCTATCATTTGACATGAAGAATTTAGCGTGTTTCATGGTGTGAAAATTGGTCTGAACACCTGTTTTTTTATTTGATAAGAAATGTCAATGTTTCTTTTAATATTATCTTATTAGGATGCACTTTATGGCACTTTCTGGCACAAATCTTATATAAACATATGTTCAGCAAATGTTGACTGGACAAAGTGACTAGACAACTCTGCCACCTTCGAAAGCACATGGCACTTCCAAAATTATTCCTAGAAATATAGGTAACCTGGGACACCAGCCCACAAAGACATCTTTCTTTCCGATCTGGACATTCATACTCTCAGATACTTTCCTTTAGCAATTTGTTTTGGACAATAGATCTAGATCGAACTAACTCCATGACTGTTTGAACTAATTCTGTTTATCGTTCATTTATATCAACTCGATATTCTTTATTATTCTTTTTTGTGTTGTTTATTTAACTCATTTTTCTTTGACTTCTAAGACTTTCTAAGACTTGTAATAATATCTTATTATGATAATGTTCACAGCACAAATTTTATATAAACGTATGCTTTGAAACCAAATATTGACTGGACAACAGTCAACATTATGCCAACATAAATATGATTTTGACTGTTTTACATAAATATTTTGTCGATCTTTTGTGATGGAATGTTAAATAGTAAAGGTGCGATGAAAAATGTGTGATAATTGCTGTTTAAGAGCATTCCATACTGATGATTATTTTGGTATGCAGTTGTATTTACTTACTTACTGTACTTTGCAAGCTAAAAAACATAAACATAAAAAGCGTAAAATTTCAAACTTAAACAGGCATATATTTATTTTTGAAAGGCATTTTTGTTTTTAACTTTTTACTCCAAATAAACGTGTAAAATTTTACATTTCAACAGACCATTTGAACAGTAAAGGAAAAAAAGAAAAAAGAATGCATAAAAACTTCTTTACAATTCAGTTCTTATGAAGTGATCAATTCTTTAACGTTTTCTTTTTTTTATAAAGCAATTGATTTCGGTTGGTTGTTAAAAACACAATGAACTTCGAGTGATACGTCGTATAAAATCATCGTCAACATTTGAAACAATAGCATGATTTTATATAATGACTTTTTGAAGTGTTAAAGGTTCCCTCACATTTCCTTTATAATCCGTGTATTTTTTATGCCATAAACTATAATGGTCCATATGGGGGTGATTAGCAGTGAGAAAGCTTGCGGAAATCTCTCAAATTGAGTTAAAGAAGTCTTGTTTTATAGCACATACAGCAAATCAACAAGAAATGCCATGTTTGAAAGTAATTTCAGCTTTCTTAATAAGAGACAAAACTGTTACGATTTGGACAATGTCAACCTGCGAAATAGTCGCCTATTCTGAAAATAACTCTAGTATTATAGTTTACAATGCAATGATAACTGATATTACACAGGTATAACGCGCGTATCAATGAGACACTTTCGATTCGGAGAGATTTTTCTTGCCAATTTGTTCTCTAAGATACTATCAGTAAAACACAATGTGCATCTGGTGCAGTTTCCTTTAATATCCTTTGAAAACGTTAAATCTGGTCAATGTCTCATCTTAAAGATAATAGTCACAATATGCACTGACATGTTTTGTTTATTCTATTTTTGTCGAAATCCTTTATTAAGGTTTTACCATCCTAATGCATTGCCTCCGCTTTGAAGAGTATTCAAATAGGCTAGAACTACTGTTAACTACATTGTAAATGAGGGCCGTGGGTTCAATCCCCAGAACGGTCAACTTTTCTTTCTTTCTTTTTTTCTTTTAACATTATTTATGCATCTCTCATGTCCCATTTGGAAAGAAAAAAAGTGTTTAATTTTGATTATTTTATTTGTATAGGTATTTATTGTCTAAATTATGCTAAATCTAGTAATAAATGTGGTACCTGATATTTTCAAAGTGTAATAAAATCAAAACAAGACGGTAAAAGTATTTCATATTTTACAAGATCAACCAATATACTTCATCAAAATTTAGGGAAACTTTGAAAACAGGCACTCACTTGGGTAAATTTTAAGGATTTTTTAAATTAGGCTCCCTACGTAGGAAAATGGTCAGACTCGTGGTAAAAATAGGTGGGGTAGGGTAACATTTTTATACAGATTTCATAAATTTCAAGCAGAAACCATAATTTTGCTTATGTGGATTGTTAGCTGAATGCTACTGTTTGTTCTTACCAAATATTAATGGGAAAACATTTTTCATTAGAATGTTATTGCAGATAATATAAAGGTTCCTCATTTCTAAAAAAAGGTCCCTCATAACATCCTAGCTTGAGTTCAGAAAAATGACCATAACTTGATTTCCGTACGGTAAATTTGTTTAAATTTTGCATACATGTGTACATTAAGGTATATATCTGACCTATGATGTAAATTTTTTAGTTCCTTATAGTGCCCGTTAGGGTGGTAATACCTTAATTCAATCATTTGAAAGCTCAATAAAGCAAACAAATGAGTGAGAATCATTTGTGATTCTGGTCACATAAAGATTTAAAAAAACACATACACAAATATATAAGAGAGATTATTTAAAGTTCTATATTTTCTTTGCAAGTTAGGTTAGTAATAAAAACAGGTAGTAGAAATCCGCTTTTCAACCTCAAGATAACTGAACGTTACCTTGTTACAACATCTTTTGATCTATACGCCGCCGTTTAAATTGATTACTGTGCAATAACTTGTATCTCTATCGATGGCATAATGAAATAGGCTCCAGTTTATAATTACATAAGTGAAGTAATGCTAAAATAAACAAGGATTTTAAATGATGAATGAAAACTAAATTGGTTCACAAAGACGATGCGTTATTATACAAAATTAAAGGAACAACTGCTACATTTTTAATTTTTTTATGTATTTCGCCATATATAATCGGAAAAGTGATTTTGTAATGGATAATCGACCTGAATTTGTCATAAATTGTTTACGAGTTACTGGTTCTATCTCTATTTTAAGATGAATAAATTTATATGAAATATCTATGGCTTTACTTTCTTTTTCTTTGTACGGATTAGGGAGGGTGTGTGTGTGGGGGGGGATTATCATTTTCAACAAATGATATTTTGTTGTCCTTGGTTCTGGAACCATCGCTTGCCTGCGTTTATAAAACAATTACGTTTAATCCTACTTTTCAAAGACGAATATATCCTTTTACATAAGCCTAATTATTTGCTGTTATTCCCGTACTAAATAAACGACACATTCATACTATATAAGAGCTTATTTTGTCAGAATATATTTTGTAGAGACGTTACTAGAATTACTAGAATCATAATAACATTGTACGTAGAAATTCCCTGGGGTCCTCATTTCTAGAAAATCGACCAAAAATATTTTTCTCATTTTCTTACGAATGGTAATCTATGTTTATTTCATGCAACGAAATCATGATTATCTATAAAAAGGACTAATTCAGAGTAATTATTTTATTGACATAGTCATTCCATTACCCGCAAAGAAACACTTTATCTTAATCGAGTCTAAACTGTTGCACGTAAAACAGTTGCAATAAAATAGTAACTTGTGGAAAGCAGTTGCGAAAAATAAATAACCTGTAGGTAATTAAGGACAAATTGAGTAACACAATCTTAAATAGCTACGTAATGTTTTGACAACTTAAAAATAACATGTACATTCAAATTATATCAATGGCGTGGGAAGAATTAAAATACAAGTTTTAAAGTAAGGTTCTGTTTATAAACATTTTTTATAGATTTAGTATTAAACATTTTAAGATATCATATTAATTTGGTTTAATTGAAAACAGATAATAATAATAAAACAAAACATCAAGTATAACAAAACATAGAAATCACACAAACAATCACCACAAACTTATTAAAGGATTTCATTTTTTAGCTTTTCTGGCCCATGTGTTTGAGTTTGTCTCACAGACACTTTATTGTAAGCGTTAAATATGCCAGCTGACGTGTAATGAAATAAGTTAATTTTACGACTACTTAAATTCATTTCGCTTCTGTTCAATCTCATCTATTTCTTACGACCTTGTAATATCAGGAAACAACATACTTGACAAGCAAGCCAAGACAAAACAGCATTCTAGACATAAGCCAAGCAGATGGTATCATTGAAATATTATCTCAATGAAATATTATCAACATCACGTTCTTGATCAAATAACAAGTCTGTGCTTTATTTTCTTAACTATTTGCATGAAAAGCATTTGCACCAAAGAACATAGGCATTTTTTCAAACCTGTTATATATTCCAACTTAAAATCTATAAGTTGTCATTTCTCAAAAATGTAGAAAACATACAAAAACAGTTAAAATAAATAATAGTGAGAATAAAATGTTACTGTAACATTCAATATCATATGGTTTTCAATGAATGGAATGCACTGTTGCATAAATTCAAATAAGCATCAGGTAATAATATGTGGTGTATAAAATAGCAAGAGATTATTTGTTTCTTTCTTAGATGTATCGAGGGCTTTCCGTTTTGTTTAGTATTTTATCGACGGTATTTTCTATTTTTTTCATCTAAATTCTTTTGATTTGACAATTATAGATAGACCTCAAACGCTGTTTTGAAGAAGTCTTAACCGTGACATTATAAAATCACTGAATTGATTAGTTTGAAACAACACAGCCTCTAGACAAGCTGAAGGCCGTTTTAAGTTTTTAAACTGTCGTCCCGAGCACGTGTTTGTAAATATAATCCGAAAAACAGTTACAGAGATGGCTATAAATCCGTCGATATCTATTATTTGCTTACAATATATAACAGACAGAAAGCTCCTAGTATTTACTTACATATCATTTTCCTCCTTCACATACTCTCTAGGCTTTGGTCCCAAGGGGAACTTTTCTACGTTCAAAGTAATTATAAACTTATAACGTTTCGACTAGAATATGTAGAATATGTAGTCAGATATAAAACAAGAAAGCTTTCATTTGACAAAAAGAGTTTAGCGTGTTTAATGGTGTGAAAATTGGTCTAAACTCATGTTTTGTTGTTGTTACTTTTCTCTGTTTTGATTTACTATCAAATGTCAATGGTTCTTTTAATAATATCTTATTATGATACACTTTATGACACTTTTTGGTACAAATCGTACATTAAACATATGCTCAGCAAAGCAAATGTTGACTGGACAACTCTACCACCTTCGAAAGCACATGACACTTCCAAAATAATTATTGTTAGAAATACGGGTAACTGGGGAAATACCAGCCAACAAAAACCTGTCTCTTTAGTAGTCCGATTCCGGTCTTGACATTCATACACTCAGATATCTCCCTTTGGCAATTTACAAATCTAGCTTGAACTATCTCTGTGACTGTTTATCGTTCATTTATTTCAACTCAAAATTCTTTATTATTCTTTTATATTTTGTCTATTTTACTCATTTTTCTATGTAGATATTTTTTAAACTATATTTTGTGTTATCCAAACGTAATCTTGGGTTTTAAGTTGTCCTGTAAGATATATTGCGAGCCGTTCATCAATGCAACTTTGTACATTTTATTTATATTACGTTTTTACTCCTGTAGTTATGCAAACTGAGCTGATAAAAATCGAAACGAAAAATTATCTAGCAACAAAATGCCGACAAAGTTTGCATTTGCGTTTGAAATATTAATACATTCTCGAACAAGCTTATGTGATTTTCTGTTAACAATGAAAGTGCAATCATATATAAGTACCTTAGTGTTTCAGAAACCTATATTTACAACTTAACATATGATAATTGCTGTGTAAGAGCATTCCATTCTGATGATATGGCATGCAGCTGTCATATTTTTTACCATTTTCTCTCGTGTCTTAGGCCATCTTGTTTTATTTGTTATCATGCAAATGAAAGAAGCCTATAGTAGATATATATTTGAAAGTCGTATCTTTAATCAAATCTTAAAATGATTTAATAAAAGTAAAACGTAACTTAATTTATATTTCATAAGTTACTTTGAATATTTGATGAAATTAGTGAATCATCTAAAAAAGGGGGAAACCCGTGAATAATCGGATAGCTTCCTCACGTTTTGGTGGGATACACATATTGACACGTGGTTTGGAATTTTGGCTAATGACCCCCCCTTCACCCCAAACCCTGCACATAATCATCAAAATCAATATATAATCAGTGAAAATATTAAAAGGAAAATACTGAATTCATATTCCCGTTATATAATGACTTATTTAAGTAGAAAGTTTCCCTTGAATGTTCACTGATAATCAATATTACTAGCTACTATGCCATAAAATATAATGGTCCATATGGGGGTGATTAGCAGTGAGGAAGCTTGCGGAATGTCTCAAATTTAGTTAAAGAAGTCTTGTTTTATAGCACATAGAGCAAATCAACAAGCAATGACATGTTTAAAAGTAGTCTTAACTTCCTCAATATTAGAAAACTATACATATATTACATTAAAGATTTTTTTATTAAAATCTGCCCATAAAGTTATATTTAAAAGAGAAGAAAACATGCATTTACGAGCACGCGCATTTATTGTAAATTTTGGAATATGCATGACACAGGGTGCCATATAAAAGCTTAATGCAGTGACGCACCGGGACAAAAAAAATTCATCGCCCTGAAGGCTCGGGACGTAAATAAATCATTATGTTTCTGCAGATTTTAATGCACGAAACAATATGTATTGATCCTCTTACTGTGTCCACTAAATAAAATATGCGAAATACTCGCCCTTTCTAAAATATCTCTGTGAATAATATTGCTCTTATGCCGATGCATTGGCGTATTCCCATTAATAAATGAAATGATAACTGCTATAAAATGATATCATACAAATGTATCGCGCATTTCAATGAGTCGGTTTTGATCCGAGGAGATTTTTCATGTCAATTTGTTCTCATAGATAGTTCAGTAATGTACAAGGTGCTCCAGGAATAATTTAATTATGTAATTCGTGTGGATGGACACCAAAGGGTTTAGGATTCAAAAAGAAACGCAGAGGTGTATTAATGATTTTCAGCGAAAAGTAACTTATTTAAAGGAAAGACCATTTAATGCAGAACGAAGGCTTTGGTATCTTCGGATTAAGGTCAATACAACACTGATCATTGATGTCTTGATTTCAAAATTTGACATCCGCTCTTTATCCGATGTAAGAACTTCGGTATTATTTGGCAGACATTTTAATAAGTCGATTAGTATAATGCAGTTTTGAGCTTTTTAAGATCAAGGTCAAGGTCATGTCAGTAGTTACTTGTCACTTTATATTTAGATGTCATAACACGTGCACACCAACGAAAATTTACAAAACCAAATATAAACTATGAAATATATATTATTTTAGCAAAATAACGCTTAAACTTAGCTTAGTTGATGAAAAATAAAACAATAATTCAGGAATAAAAATTTGTATATAACGCCATTAGATTATCATTGTATGCATTCTTCGCATAGTGGAAGAATGTATGCTTTTACTTATGCAAACACGCCTGACAGGAAAATAAACAACACAGAAAGAGAAAATGTCAAAATACTGTATGGCACACATTTTTTAATAAATCCCACGGTAATTAAACTGCTAGAAATATAACATGCCAAGGTCAGTTATTCATTAAAGCTAATTAGAAATGATTTTCCACAATGATTCACTTTTGATAACAAGCATAATATGACATTTAGAACGACCTCATTTTTAATAAACATTAATTAAAAATACAGCATTTTAGATTGTAATTACCATATTGCATGGATTTTGAACTTTGACACTTTAAATTATGACATCCAAAATAATTACACTACAATGTAATCATATATATTTGCATAAATAAGAATATAAAAATTTTACCTCGCTTACATTTTTCTAAATTTAGGCTGCGAACATTTTTATTCTTGAGTACGAACTATTTTGAGAGCGAATATTTTCTAGTATAATAAAATCGCGCAATAATTGTTAGATATGATATTGACACGTGACTCGATCAATAAATTAAATATATGATGACATTTACACTGTATTTAATAGTAGTTTTATTACATTATTTATTATATTACAGTTTTTTTTTCTTCTGGCTCGTTTTTGTATTTTGGTTTTTATAAAAATCAAACGTGAAAACGCCTTTATTTATAAAAAATTATATAGATTTTTTCATCAAAAAATGACATTTATGATTTAACATTATTTTTGTTATAATTTTGGACTTTGAATGAATAATTAGAACAATAAATCATTAACGATTTTTTTTTCTATAATTTTAAATAATTCATTTGCGAGTATAACGTGTTAAAAACTACATTTTTTAAAAAACCGATACAAATCTAAATTGTTTGAAGGATTTCACACTTTGAATGAGATTTTGTCCAAATTTTCTATACTTAAGGCATGAATAGGCTCAAATTCAGTACTGCGTAAATGTGTTTAACCGTCCTAAATTTTATGTATTGTGAAATTTTCTACAACATATGACAGTAAGAAATAAATGTCATCACACTTGACGAATTTTTGAACTATTTATTTTTATGATGATCCACACGTCTTAATAATACTATAATATTTTTATAACCTCAAATGATGGCATGGTGAACTTCACAGTGGACATAACAGAAACAGTTATGCAAAGAAGTGTATAGGGATAAAGTAAAATGTGGATCGACAAATTAGCTTAAATTGTGTAATTAACTTTTTTCGAGAAGTGAATTTCGGCAACAATTATTTAATGTTAAGTTATCAATTTTCAGTTAAGTTTTATTTATAAAGATACAAATTAAAGGGATCTTAAACAAGGACGTGTGCATACTGGACTATGTTTATATTTATATCCTAACTTTTTCTATTATTTTCGAGAGTAAAACAGACATTAATGCACACATGCCTGAACATACAGTAGGTTGAATGCACCATTAATTTTGTTTGTGTTGCTACAAATAACGGTTATACATGTTGTATTAATAGAAAACATGTACAAGTAGAAATTCTCAGAGTTTTATAGCGTATAAAGAACATTCGTTGAATAATAAAAAAAATCTGTCTAGAATTCCTCACAATATGCACGGATTTGAACTTTACTCATACAGTTTTCATTTTCCGTTTTAAAAGTACAAAGCTACAAAGCATACTTATTTTTGAAAGGAATTTAAAACAATGACGGATTTACGTGAAAATCGTGCTGAAAAGGTGAGTGTATGTTTAAGATAAGATATGATATGATGAAATGTGCATTTTAATGTTAACCGTCTGCCATATATAATACAAGAATATATATTTTCTTTTTTGACTTTGTAGATCTCTACGTTTTTACGTTCAATCGGTTCATTTAGCCACGTGACTATTATTAACAGAATTTTCAACATTTCTGATTAATCCTTTATTTCAAATGGGGGTAAAATAATTTCTTTTAACACTTATTGCTGTTGATTCGGATCAGAACGAAAATTAAGCTTTAAGAAAACTATCCAGCTTGCTTCCGGGAGGGTTATGGTTAAACAAAGTTGCCCATCGTACATGAAATAATGCCACTGCTGAAGCAAAACTGGGCTACACCCATCGCTATAGCTAGAAAGTAACGTTAGCATGTGCTTATAATAATACTAATAATAATAATAATAATAATAATAATAATAATAATAATATGTGACAGACATATGATTCGAACGTGTGTATATGATATTCAGGTTGGACGATAATCCATACGATACCTGTAACTACGCTGTATTAATCATTCCTTAAATAATTGAAATTCCAAAAAATTAGAAAAAAAAATCGTTTCAAATAACAAACTAAAGACCTCGATTATACATTAAGTTTAAAATCAATATTTCTTAACCTATTTATAGGCTATTTAAATGTTCTATTTATAAACAATACTTAAATCAAATGCACTCATACTCCACACCCACCCTAAGAAAAAAATAGAGAAAGATCGAGTGTATAACATCAATTAAGATAATCATCTTAACAAAACTTCCCGCTAAATTCTTTTCATCATGAACCTATTGGAAAGCAATTTTATATCTCTCCACATGAACATAATTCTTCCTAAGTGAAAAATGCATTTAAGACAAAAGCTGACAATGATCTCATAGTGGTTTTATTTCACACACTCGTTTTAATCTTCGAGATTTATATTTGAAAGAATTACTTGTTCAATTTGAGTTATTTGATGTTCAACTATGATATACGTAATATTTAGTGTAAATTAATAAATTGGATTACATATACGTAATATAGTGTAAATTAATAAATTACGCTACTTTTATGTAACATAGTGTAAATTACAAGATACACTTCTGATACGTAATAAGTGTAAATTAAAAATTACACCATTTATACGTAATATTAGTGTTTATTACTAAATTAAAACACTATGTGTCTGTTAGTTGTATTTATTTGTGTTTAAACATTGGAAAATATACAAAGAACTAAGATGGATACCTGTATGGTATTTCACTTGTGATATTATGTGAAGGTATTAACGAAATTAAATATTGTGTTCACAAGTAATATTTAAAATTATAGTACTAGTATACTTTAAAGAGTATTTTCTAAAGATATAAATGTTCACTTTCTCATTGGGAGTTAAATCATAAATCATATATTAACATTTCAATCTCTACAAAAAATATTACATGAACTGTCATAAAGAATTGTGTTTTGAAGTTTTCTATAAACATTATAAAAAATAAAACATGTGACAAATCATTGTGTGATAAAAAATGTTTATATCGAAAATGCATACGTCTTTCCTTTTTACTTTTAACTTAATTGTGCGTTGAGATTTTAGTATCTGCTGAAAAGAAATGAAAGGTATAATATTCTGTTTTATTACTTAAAAAAGGTATGAAATAATATGATAATGTGTCTGAAAATTTAAGACGTAATCAAAATAACATTAAAGTATATGGCTAGGTTTTCTTTAGTTAAACCTCGTTATTATACCTTCATTTACCTTAATATTAACGACTACATAGATCTATAGATGTAAAATATAATGATAGACTATTACAATATATCATTTTAATACTCAGAAATTTACATACAATGTACATTGTACTCATCGTGTGGCGATATATGTACTCTCCTTAAAGTTCCTAAATCAAATACGTTTCAATTAAGTATGTTAATTGACAAAAGTTAATTTCTCTAGGTTTACCCAGTTCACATATTTTTTCTTTGAGTTTTTTATTTTCATTTTTGTTGTTGTTTTTCTTTTCTTTTGTTTGCTCGTCAGCTTGTTTTTTTTTTAAATTAGACAATTATTACAACTCTATGTAATTTCATATTTTTGATCTACTTCAGTACCTAAAGAGCAGTTAAATATGTTAGATATATTTAATTCGTATCAGCATAAATCGTTTCCAATTAAATACATTTTTCCTTTCAATGTTTTTGAATCAAATTTGGATTGCCTCCCATTGATTTTATCTATTTCATAATAAGAATAAGCTTTCTTTGCTTGTTGCTATTATATATTTTTACAAGATGTTTACAGTCATGACGATTTTCTATTTTCAGATGACTTTTGGAAATTAGACAACCGATAGGCAGCGATGGCGGTATCGAATTTGACGTCAAACATGACGTCACCAAGAAATTCCACGAATGATAACATTTTATATAGCGGACCACTTGTTGACAAGGCGAGAGAAGAATTAATGGAGATTTATATTTATCCGCTTGTATTTGTGATTTTCTACATGGTAGTTGGATTTATAGGAAATTCAATTGTGATTTATATTTTCACAAAGAGATGGAAATTAACAAAAACAACTATCTTTATTCTGACGCTAGCTGGTGTCGATCTTCTATCGTGTATTATCAATATGCCGACAGAGGCAGCCATGTTATGGAATCCTATGGATTTTGATTATGACGTCATTTGTAAAGTGTCACGATACACAACATTTACGGCCACCGTTTCCTCATCGTTCGTTTTAATTGCTATTTCAATAGATAGGTATTTAATGATATGCCGACCATTTCTCGGCAGAGAGTTAGGTGTTCAATATGCAAAGCGGACCTGTATAATAGCTGTTCTACTCGGTCTTGTCCTAACTTGGCCGTCACTTATATTTTACGGAACATATACATATCAAGTGGAGAAGAACGATCCTAACACGGGGAAAATTGTGAAAATTGAAAGCAAAACATGCCTCATATCAAATTTCTACGTCGAACATTACAAATTGCCTGCAGGATTTTATTTCTTCTTGTTCGGTGGGCACATTATCATGTTCATTATATTGACGATGGTTTATTTACTAATTGGACGCAGTCTTTTCATGTCAACTAACACGGACGTATCCTATGAAAAGAGGCACAGTCTAAAATATTTCGGTATAAGCATGATGTCAGCGTTCACTGGTACGGTGCCAAATAGCCCGGCTGATAACCGCGATCGTTTAAGTTGGGGAAGTCGAAGTTCGCGTGCGGTGTCGCTTGAAAATATCCACCGTATTGACCAAAGTCCTATTAATAACCTAACTCGGCAGCAAGCACGCAAAAGTAATGAAACTACAGTAAGTATTGTTTTAAATGACATAGAAAAAAATAGAAAGGAACAAATAAACTCGAGCAATGAAAATACAGATAAAAGATCCAAAGATAATTTTTTGAAAGACAATGTTTCAAACTGTAGTGTCATTCGGAGTATCTCGGATAACGAAAGCGATGACAGACTTGATATCACACGTAACAATCTTTGTGTACAACCGGCAACATCAGACGATAGCGCGAGTGACACTTCATTTAACTCACCTGAAAAGAAACCCAACAATAAACTTTTGTATCTTAACATCGGTAGAAGAGATAAAAATAAAACGAACAATGGCCGTTTATCTTCCAGTTCACCAACTAGTGCTAACAGTTTAAACCCAATGACCCCAGTATCACCAATGACCCCTGACAGTGTCAGGGGAATTCTATATCGAAGTCAGAGTATTGAAAGTAGGGCAAGGCTAAATAGGATTATATCGGACGAACTTAGACATGCGGAAGTAAAAGAATTTAGTTTGCGTAGGAATACGTTAATCATGCGGATGGTTACAATAGCGTTTGTAGTGAGTTTCCTCCCTTACCTAGTAATTGTCACGTTACGGTATTCTAACACGGACATACCAACAAAACTAAGTAAAGTGGAACAAATCTTATACCACGTGTTTTTAAGGACTTACTTTGTTAATTCTATGATTAACCCATTCATATATGGATTTATGAATGTGGAATTTCGAGCTAAAATTAAAGCATTGTTTTGTAAATTTTGTACAAAGCATAATATATGCATGTAATATTTTAATTCGAAGTGAACCAAAATACACAAAAAGCTCTAAAACAGTCATGCCTGCTTGTTAGATTTCATTTTCAGACTTCCATCACACAAATATAACTTGTACCTTAATACATATGTTAAAGTGATATTATGAACTTCAAAGGTTTGTACCATGTTTGTACAAGTAGAAGCTTTATTTTTCTTTGCCATTATTCTGTTGTTAATTTTATATTCTTCTTCCCAAACAAAATAATCAATAGTTCACGTGACTAGCGAAAATTCCTTTAGTTAAACCCTTCGTAAAGGTTTACTTTAAAAAGACTAGGTCAATTATTTAATATTTTTTACCTCCTTTTAAAAATGTTCACCACCATTAAATGTATTGCTTCATACATGATAAAGCTCAAAGGTCAAGGTCAGATTTAGAGCAATTTGCTTTGTAATATGTATAATGCCCACATGTTCGTCAAAAGCTTTTATGACGGGCGTATTTTGCGACAATTTTACTTTCATTAATGTTTTATTTAACAAAATTAATTTTGTTTGGTTCATAATGCATTTCTCTTTTTGGTCAAAACATACGATGAAACCGGTGTTCTAAACAATAATATAACTTATTTAAAATAACAATTGTTATTAAATAACAATTTAAAACACATAAATCAAGATAATTATTATGATAATTATTATTATTGTTTATATTAGTTAATAAATTATTGACCATGTTCGTTTACTTACTTGCTTTTCTGTTATCATATGCGTATACATTCGATTTGTTATAATTATATTTTCAAACAATGCTTTATTGGTTTTATTTTGTTCGGCATCAAGTTTATAAAAAATATGCGATGCTATTTGTGTCATTATTAAATGTTAATGCATTCATCCCTATGTATTTGTATTCAACTGTCCTCCAGTTCAACCTCGGACTGTCATAAAAGAACTTCAGCAACTGACAACCGGTTGATCGATTATGGGCCCTATGGCTTAATAATTGGTGCAGTTAATATTCTGAAAGAAAACACTTGGTCTTGAAAGATTTATGACATAACAATGAAAGAATCTAACGAATGATTTCAAATAGTTACCTGTGGAAAAAAATATTATTTTTGATATTTGACAATATCAAATGAATAAATCTTATATTAATCTAAAAACTGCCAAAAATAATAAAAATAATAAAATATGTCGGACATATTCTATCTGGTTTTGATATGATCATGTCTGTTTCGTTTAAGAAATGCGCAAATGTAAATTTACAAAATTGTACCGAGGAGTTATGTCAACAATATCTTTTTCCTTCTGTTCCGGGATTTTGGGGATTTTATATATGACTTTAAAGATTACTTTTTTGACTTTCGTCTCACAGTATCATTATAAAGAAGGGAAATTACTAGTATATATCAACACAATTGACGTAAATCAAACTACAATGTGTATCAAATCGGTGAAGATGTGGCTACATGACTACCTATCAACAGATCTTTAAATAACACGCAACGCATGCGGATGAGCGAAAAACGAATATGAAAATGCATAATGAGTTTAAAGGGACGAACTGTGTATGCATTCTATACACTTTTTATATTGTACAGCTTTTATGTATTATAACAATAAACATTTAACAATGATGCACGATAGCAAAACTACGAGAAAGAAAGATAACCAAACTAAAAGGATGGAATAGTCATTTCAATATCAAGTAGCTATGTTAAAGGAACTAAATCTACTGATATAAACCTAAATATAATTTAAATGTCTTTCTAAATGCTCATTATTCACAATTTAAAATAATTATTCTGGGAAAAAAGAATGAGCGAATGATCAGATATTTAACCCAATAAAGTATTTGTCCCAACCAACATCAAATGGTACATAAATCCTGTTAATCTATTTCCGTTTCCGTCATGTCAAAAAAGTTCATTTGAGTCCCTTTAGTATTAAATTCAATTGTTCAATTAAATAGCATTATGTTTAATATATTAAAGAAAACAACAACAAACAAATATTGAATGATGAAATGCTTCAAATTAAACAAACAACAATTTTTCGATAAAAGACAGATTACGTCTGTCTTCAATCAACTTCATTCTCTTTCTTGTATGTGTAGTGATTGGACGTATTTATGATAATTTAATGTAAGTCATTTTTCCCCGAAAACGTTCACCAATTCTGCAATTATAGCTTTTTAAGTCATAGCACAATACAATAAAAGGTACCATTTTTGTATATATTTTTCTTGTGCTTAAGTCTATACCAAAATGATCAAGGTACACTCATAGAATTGACATTCTTTAAAATTTTGATTTCAAATTAATGAATCTTACTTTAAAGGCACATTTTGCCTCAAAAATCCGTAATTCTTTAGAAATTTTAAACCTGTGTTTAATAATGTTTTTATAATGGATTTAGGCCTTTAAACAGTTTTTTCCCGGTCAAAAATTCAACATAGCTCCGGTTTTCAAATTAAGCACGATTTTCCTGCACTATTAGAGATGATTTTAATTTTTAGCACAGCAAGAGGCAGACGAATTGCGCAAGTAATTTTATACATCCGTTATATCGCACTTAATGTTGCTAAACTAATTGATACGCTCTGTAAGTGTTAGAATATACAATGCTCGTAAAGCAGCACACCTCCAGATTCAGCTTATTTGTATGAAAACTTAAAAAAACAAAGATTTTAAAAGTGAACAAAGACAATAATTTTCACATTGCAAACCACACTTACCACCAATGTTAATAACCAAAAAAGATCAAACTATGCCACAATAGCCCTAACTGAGTTAGTTACGCAGTAGAAATATTGTGATAAATAATGCAAAATCGGTCATAAATCGAAAATAACATGGAAATTATTACTTTTGTCTTGAATCTTTTACCTTTCTTAAAATCTTTGTACTTTTTTTCTCAAATTTGACTTTCTTAAAATATTGTGATTCATTTGGAAGCATGCAGCTTTAAATGAACTACACTGTTCAATGTCCAAAAGCTTTAAAACGTAAACATTAATTAATTAGTACAGAGAAATCCGGGACACTTGAAAAGATGGATATGCATAAGATGATTAAGAAATAAACTCAGAAATATATTGAAAATTGTAATTGTGTGCTTTTCTTATTCTGATTTGAGTGAAAAGCGTTAACAAGTGTTAAGTATTATTATGGGCGGCCTCCAGTTTATAGGATCTTATGTTAAACCTATTTACTTTACGAGAGCGCATAAAACATTCTCTAAAATATATTATAATCATCTGAAAACAATTTTATTATATCGATCTTTGCAAACCTGCTTTCTTTAATTTCGATGCCCCATTATATCTAACATACTTCATGCACTTTTAGTTAACACTGCGTTGCAAACTTATTCCAGCAGGAACGAATCCTGTTTTTAATTAAAAGCATGCAAAATTATCACGAAATAGTCTGGTAACGTAGTTGATTGATAGCACAGCTGATGTTCTTTATGGTCTTCTGCAATCATTGGAAATAGTTTACAACCGTAACTTATAAAAATAAGTAGAAACCTTGAAGTGCGCATTATTTTGTTTTGCGGTAACGTTATTTTCATACGTTAAACATTATTGTAATGCATATTATTATTAAATATATGCACATGCATATTAAGGTAATGCTAGGGTCATTATTTAGAACGCACTATTAGAAATAAGTAAAATATGTCAACTTAAAGGTCATCTAACACGAAAGATTGTTAAAGTTCATAATAAAAAGTAAAATTTAAATTATATGTTATCCGACCTTTTATCAGTAAAAGTTAATCTTTTTCCTGGATTTTAAATAGTGCATTTGGTTGGTTGTTGACTAACTATGAATAGGAGAGGCAGCGGATCACATACCCCCATACTTCTTAGCCTTACAAAAACACAAGATGACATAAAATATGCTCAGGGAAGGGCTTTCTTAAAACAAACGATAATGCATACAATTATTATTGAATATGAAAATATGACTACTAAAGTTTTTAATCTTAAGTTAACCATGTATATATGTTTCGTTATAATGCGTATTGTTGAAGTAACAGCAAATACCCTTCTATAATTTCCCTATTTTATAAGAACACTTGAATCCTTTTTTCCATTTATTTCTGCCTCTCAGATATAACGATATACACCGGCGGTTCCCTGAATTTCGTTATAAGCGGAGTTAACTGAACTTCAGTTACTTATAAGGTAACTAGTTTTTTTTTATAAGTATAGAAGAATTCTGATTAACAAAATACAATGCATGTGTCCATTGCTTGACTGTTTAAATCACTTTATATCTGTTCGCACAAAAATGCATTTTAACTATTTTCCTCAACAAATCATTCTTAAAATTACTACATCATTGGTAAAATAGAAAAACTGGACGCTTAAAGTAATAATCAAGGCAAAATGGAAAAAAGTTGCACGTTTCATTTCAAGGAGCTTGTTTATACACGGTAGTTGTAAATGCAAGCTACCATTCACACCACAGCACCGGTTAAAGCAGATTCAACATTTAAACATGAAAACTTAGCATCAGTAAAATGTTTTGGAATGAATTTTCTCCTTAAGAAAGTTAACGATAAATAGATTATGTATAAAGCAGTAAAAACAAATACAAGTATGTGTTATGTATTCTTATGGCTGGCCTTTCGTTTTTAAGTTCTAATGCTAAACCTATTTGCACATTTTACTATTTAACACAGCGATGCAAACTTATTCCTGCAAGAACGAATCCTGTTTTTAATTAAAAGCATGCAAAACTATCACGAAATAGTCTGGTTAAGAAGTTGATTGATAGGACAGCTGATGTTCTTTATGTTCTTCTCCAATCATTGGAAATAGTTTACACCACAGGCACGAGTATCGGACCTGGGAAGAAAAAATATGACCAGATTGATAAAAAAAACCTGTGTTCATCTTAAAAGTGTCAAAAAAACAAAAAAAATGTAAATAATGACCCCCTTTGAAATATACTATAAGTTAAGAGAAGGCCGGAAACTCCAGATTCGAGCCTACGAGCAAGGGATTCATTTCCCGGGCCGTTGTGAAAACAATTGGCCAGACAATTAAAAAAACTTTTATCACTATTTCACGTTTATATTAAGCTTCAAAATGAGACCAACCCCAAGTCTCTAGCCCTTCCCGTTCATGAAATATCTATCAGGAAACGAGCGAATTCGTGCTAAAAATCCTTGGTAGACAGAATTGCGGCACAGCAATTCGATACGTAAACATAGACTAATACATGTATGTCAGCTGAGTATGGGTCAAAATCACTTGAATTTACTAAACAATATTACTAAATACATTAAGTTGGACCACTCACAACCGTCAGTAGCATCTGATACACGCAAAATATGAATTTCAAACCTTTCCACGGTCTTTAGATTACTTTCTACGCCATTGTCAGTCAGCTGTTCGATATTTTGTAACGAGTCTTCTGATTGGCCAATAGCAACGAAAACCGCAACGTTTCACACAAGATGCCTAATGGCGTAGAAAGCGATTGAAAGACCGTGTAAATGTTTGAAACTCGAGGTCAAACTTTTTCTTTGATTTAAAATAGTGCATTTTGTTGGTTGTTACTAAATATGAAAGAAAGAGGCAGCGGAACACAGACCCCATACTTCTTAGCCATACAAAAAACAAAATGACATACTATATGCTCAGGGAAGGGCTTTCTATAAAAATACGATCAAAAGAAAAAAAAGTTACCTGAATACATACTTACGACTAATGAAAGACAACTTTTTGCGTAGTAATGTTAAGTTATTTATGTTTATGTTACGTTGAATTGGGTATAATTGTTGAAGTAACAGCATCCGATTTAGAACATATTTCTGTGATTTCCCTATTGTATAAAAACACTTCCCTCTTTTTTTCTTTTTTATTGACTGTAGGATATAACGAAAGCCGGATATAACGATATAAATTTGGCGCTCTTCTGAATTTCGTTATAAGCGGAGTTTACTGTACTTCCAAGTACTTATAGGTAACTTATTTTTAACAAGTATAGAAGGATTTTTTCTGATTAAGAAAATCTATGAAAATAAATGCACTTTCAGCAAGCAATTAAGAAATAATGAAACTATGGGAAAAGAAATAAAAACCGAGATAATTGAACAATCAAAGATGAAAGACAGTCTTTCTTTTGAAGGTAAAAAAGAATTAAAAAAAAAAAGAAACAATTTAATAAAGCTTTTGAAATTGTGAAATGATGACATAGTTAATGAAAAATAAACAACATTTAATCTAAGTATATTGATAAACGAATTGCAAGAATATAATACTCTTTTCACCATTGACTAAAGCAAACTTTTGACTTGGGTGGTTCCAGTTTTCTTAATTGAATATTGTATAATCACCCTTAGGATAAGATGCCTGACTTTTGACGTCTTGTGTGTGATATGCAGGCTTCATAACCTCAGATCTCCTTTCAAAATTACATTCTATTTAGTTCCGCCTTTTATTCATTCGTTAGTTTAGGGCACACGTATTCCTTAACTTTGGGACCATGCGTAGCTTTTCATGGAAGTAGACCACCAATGTTCCGTAAGCTAACTGGATAGCTTCCTCGAATAAAATAATCTCGGGATTTGAATCCACAGCGGTGAGTGGCAAGTGGTTTAAAGTCAACACCCTTAACCACTTGGTCACGGACGCCTCATAGACTATGACATATTCGTATGCATTTGGCGGTTTGGTGTTTTTTTTCCAATATATTGAGAACTTTTCTGCTCATCAAACGTAAAACATCCGCAACATCCATTGTTTTTATTTGAGGAGCATATGTTTTATGTAAATTGATCAGAATAATTATCTTTAAGAATTTATTAAACGTGTTTGCTAAAACATTTTCTTTATATAATTGCTATAAGGCTCTTTTTTTATTTCAGTAATTGGAAAAAATATCAATAAAGCTATATAATAGTATGCCATATATCAACAAGTAATAGTTTTAGCTAGAAATATTATTGACAATAATCTCGTGAAATGATCAGCTATATGAAAACCTGATACGACTTCATCCACATATATATAGATGTACATATATAAACAAAAGTTCTCATACTGCTTTAAACAATCACTGGAGAGGAATGCCACATGGATCTTGAACATATCTTCAATTTTTGTATTGTTATTCTTTATTTCAGAGGTAAGCATTTTTATTTTAACTTATTTATATTATAATCAAAATCATAATAATAAAATTATAACAATATCAATAATGATAATAATAATGATGAAATACTATAAACATGTTCTTATCTATGAACTCCTTTGAACTTGATGAAAATTATAGTCCTTGTATATATAATTTTGAAAAATGTTCGATAGTTACGTTTTAAAATCAAAATAATGTACATGTAACCTTATGTTCTGCTTAAATGTTTTTAAAAAAAAAATAGAGCATTTGTATCATGTTAGCCGATTGTTGCACTGGGATCACGGCTTAGCGCTATACTGATCTAGATTGATCTGTTTTCTTAACCATGGGTTATGCATTACCTCCACTTTGAAGAGTAATCAAATAGGCTAGAATTACTTGTAAACTACATTGAAATTGAGGGGCATGGGTTCAAACCCCAAAAGGAGCAATTTTTTTCTTTCTTTTTTTTTCTTTTTAACAGTATTTATGTTTTTGTCAGATCCCTTATGGAAGAAAAAAGTGTTTGATTTTATTTACATAATTATTGTAGGTATCTATTTGCTAAATAATGCCAAATTTAATAGCAAATTTGATACCAGATATGTTCAAAGTTTATTAAAATAAAAACTACACGGTAAAAAAGTTTTATATTTCGCATGATCAACCAATATACCTTTAAGAAATGTTAGACAAACTTTGAAAACAGTCACACCTTGTGGTAAATTTTCGGGATATTTTGAATAAGGCTTTTTATGTAGGAAATCTGCCAAATAAGTGTTTAAAGCGGGTAGGATAGGTTTACATTTTTATACATATGAATAACATTTTGTTTAGAAACAATCATTTTGGTCGTGTAATTTGTTACCTGAATGATTTTTTTGTTTCTTAACAATGAGCTATAGGAAAACATTTTTCAAAATGAAGATATTATAGATTATTTAGAGTTTCCTCATTTTTGAAAAAAAGTTCTTCTAATAGCAAAGTTTTAGTTCAGAAATATATCCATAACTCACAAACGTGTGATTAAATGTTATTTAAATTTTGCATACAGGTGACCTTAAAGACATATAACAGACCTATGTTGTCAATTTTACCGTTCCTTATAGTGGACATTACCCACGGTCTACCTTCTAAAATATCTAATTTTCATATATTTTAACATACGATCGTATAGTAAGAGCATTATAAAGGAAATTGGAGTTGATCTCTAAATGCGATATCAAATATAAATTATCTATTTTTCCTTAGGCAGATAATACTGATTAAAGAATGCAAAACAATGTAATTATAAAATGATATACAAACTATATATAGTTTTATGGCATATACATAAAAATTAAAAATAAAAATCTGGAAAAAGGGACGATCCCTCAGAAGCAAAGACAACGATACGAATATGATAATTGCAGACTTGGTTTGATTGACTCTCGTAATGAGAGATAATGTAAAATTCAACATCTGTCACGCCCTCTAGCACCGCTTTAGGCGATATTTAACTTCCGTGCTGGAATCAATGAACAACGCTGAAGTGACCGGGTAACTTTTTATATTTGCAACACGGCACTTAACACCATAAAAATATGGAAAAGGGGTGATCCCTCGGAAACCAACGTCTTCATTTTTTACGTAAACAGCAGATGGAACTAGATTTAGTTTTGAATTTTTAAATTTGTCGGCCACGAGTTATCGGAAGTTACAATTTCTTATATCAAATAATACAATGTAGCCAGTCACCAACAAACAACAGTCAAGCTTTCAAAATATATAGTCAATTTAGCTCAACTTGAAAATGAAAAAAAAAAGACAACAAACATAATGTCTCTTTAGAATCACTAAGGATTACTTCATGCCAAAATATAACTGAAATACTTCTGTAAAGCGATATTAAACTGAAAAGTAAGAATATAAGAAGTTTAAACAGAAATAACATATTTCAAAAGATCTACTCTAGTATTGTTTATTATGCTGCGAAAATAAATATATGGGATAAATATTGAATGTTCATCGTATAAATATAATTTCTTTTTGATGTTCGCTTGGGATTTTGGTAAAATGATCTTGACACGAAAGTATTTGATTGATTCGCAATTTTAATTTGTTGCTTATCAATATATTATGTCAAATTAGTTGCTTTTCATCAAGATTTATTTTTCCTTTGATGATACAAAAAGTTGATTTTTCTCGGTGAATGACTGGCAAGAAAATTAAAATGTTATATTATTTTTATCTTGCACGTATGGTAGATTTTGATCCTTTGATTTTGTTTGAATGTTATACAGTAAAAACCCTCAATTAAGACCACCATCGGGACTGGACCAAAGTGGTCTTAATTGCGGGGTGGTTTAAATTGTGAGTATTCTTATTGCTTACATACTTTACGACCATGTTCTATTTTAGTCATTTTGTGTGAATAACAATATGTATCTTAACCTGCAAATATTAAAGTATGTTATAATGTTACATCTGATGGGAAGAAAACATTTCTGAAGCAATTTAATATCAAATTCTATTTGATCTGATTTCAATATTAATTATTACATGATGTACATAATACACCCATCAAATTCATAGCAAAATCAATGTGCTTAAAGCAACATTAAACCACTCTAAAATCTACTTTCTCACCTTATTTGATACAATATCCCAATAATAAAAGGTTTTTTTGACACCTTTTGAAATGAAGTGTCATGCCTAAGAGCATTTAAGCAGAAAATAACAACATAACAACTAATTAAAGATCTAAATAGGTGTTGACTTTAAATCTGTGGTCTCAATAGTGGGGTCAAATAAAGAACAAAATAAAGAATTGGGACTGAATCTGGTGGTCTTAAAAGTGGATAAGCGAGGTGGTCTTAATTCTGGATCATGTTACCATTGACATAAAGAACAGAAAATTCCGTTCTTCTAAAAAATGGTCTTAATAGCGAGGTGGTCTTAATTCCGGGGTGGTCTTGAGGAGGGATTCTATTGTATTATAGAAAAAATATCAAAGCGATACGGGAAATTTAATCATGTCTGCAAATTGTATAAATAAATAAGTGGGTCAGTGAGTGGTAGGGCATGTGAGTGAGTGGTAAAGTGTGAGTAAGCGAGAGAGCGAGCGAGGTAGCAAAATAACTACATGTATCATTCCAAGGATGTAATATAGCATTTTCCCATTATGTATTTGTATATATTTCTGTATATATACTTCTGATGTTTCCCGCTATTGCGGGATTTGTGCATTTTGTAAATAGATTATCTGAATTATCTGAAGAAGTAAGTAACTAAAACTTATTTATTATAATAAATAAGAAAATAAGAAACTTAAAAATAACTAAAGACAGCAAACGTTGAAAAACAGACAACCTTATTAAGTAAACAAGCGAACGGAGGAACTAATTAAAGTGTATAAAGCTAGATATTTGCTGCTTAAATTATCTCCTGAATTTTAAAAAAAAAGGTATACTTCCAAAATTTTTGTGTATGAACAGACATTCTATGTTACAACTCTTTCGAGAATAAATCATCTGATTATAAAAAACCAAAACCAAATAGTTGCTATTGATAAATTGTATAAGAAAAAGTTTTGTTGTTTTGTTGTTGTTGTTGTTTTTTCCCCATAAAAGTTTGATCTGATAAGTTTGCCTAATAACTTGTATTTTAATAATCCACTTAAACGAGCCAAATCTTAAAGTTACTTCCCATTTCTTATGATACATAGTTATCATTTTGCTCAACAAAAAAGCGTTATCTTTTCTTTTAATTTAAAAGTCAACCATTACAAAATATTAAGCTTGAAACGACATAGTCAAATTTCAATTTTGTATCGGTGCAACAAAACGGTGTTACTGCTGTTCGACGCATATGGTTTGAGGGGCTGGTATCTTTCGTTCGCTTGGAAAAATCCACATGTGTTTGAATCAGCAAATGAATGCAACACCCATACTTTACCCCTAAAAATAAGGGACTACTGAAGGGACTTCTTGATATATTATTTGTTCTTCTAGATTTAATGTGAAATAAATATATATTAAGATGTTATGGTGTGTGCGCAAGCGGATGTTATTTCATGTTGAATGATTTTATTTTTTCTTAAGGAATCGCCGGGGCGTCGGAGGACTTTGCGTATACAAGATGTTCATCTCAGAACGGCGAAACTTGTCATGAAGTTAATCAAGATCCTATAACAAATGGTAAATTTGCAAGCTAAAATTTTAAATTACTTAGTATTTATTGCTTAGCTGCATCTGAAATTATTCTCAAGTGTCAAGCTATACTTTAAATCTCATTTATTTAGTTACTTTCAATTGTGTTATATTTGCGATGCTTACATTTATACATTCTATTTATGCAGAAGATACGCTGAGTAAATGGCCTGGAGGACCTTATGCTTTGCTTACACCAAATGAAGGTTGTCCCGAGTCGGACGCACATGGTTGGAGGCGTGGGTATCTTTCGTTCACATGGAAATATCAACATGTGTTTGAATCAGCAAATGAATGCGATACCGATACCTTACATCAGAATACATGGGACGGAAATACCAATCATCAACACATGCGTTGCAAAGATGATTTGTCAGCAAGTTCTTGGCCATATCACAAAAGTAATTTATTGGGACCATTTAGTAGATATGCGATGCGATTAAACTTTTGCTGCAAGGAGATAAACACTACTAGTCTGTATAACTGGCCAACAGGGTCATATAGGATATTAGGAGATGCATCTGGGTGTCCTGGAGGTACGCAACATTAGTTTTTACATTTGCTTCAATCTGCAGGACACAGAACTTCTTCATGAAAATTGTGCAATGTTCACCCTTGTTTTGTTTTCTTCATAATCTTAAACATTTGTGCTTGATATTTCATACATGTATTTACGATTTTCAAATCTATGAACAAATAGCAATGTGATTATAGTTATTGTATGAAAGTAAAGTATCAGACATGACCTAAAGAAATTCTTAAGAAAGATAGGCATATAATCAAAGACCAAAATTTACAAAATAATAATTGATAAGCTTCCATAAGAAGTAATACTAAGTAATTACTTTTATCGGGTTTCACAGAAACTCATGAGTTCATCTTTAAACTTTACGATTTGTAATAGTAAAAAGCTTAAATCATTTAAAAACCTTTTACACTGATCACTGACCCCTTAAATTTCTTAAATGAAATTGTCTTTCTTTCAATCTAAACAAAACCAATCATTATTCTAAAGGGAAATTTCAAAATATGTAGACACAGTATTGACCATGATCAAACGCCAAGGACATGCTGGCTGATCATCGTCTGGTCTTGCCACATGGTAGATTAAGTTGCTGCCAGATGGCTCAGGTTTAAACTGCACAATCAGGAGGTTACGTACTAATTTCTATAGAAATTTATGAATTTGTTCATGTCACAGACACGATTTTCTATTTTAGGCTTTGAGTCATCGTACGAAACATTCATGCTACCGGCGATACATTCTTGGCGCTTCTACGGCTGTATACCTGATATATCTGTGGATAAAACACAACGTTATAGTGAGAAATGTTGTAGTATTGTGGAGAAACATTTTCAAACAATCCTTTGACAATAACTACTTGTATCTTTTAAAACAATTTAACAGACATATCTGGAAACAGATTATCAAAATGTCATGGCAAATGGGTACACCAGAGAAAATCATTATGCTCATTTAAACAATATGATAAACATTGTGCTTAAGTCTTTTTCTGAAAACAACCGTATGATTTTTAAAAAAATAATGCATTCCTTAAAGAAGCAATGTTAGAAAAATATTCAGCAGGATTATTTAACCTGCAGCAAAGTGGCAGTTTCTCGGATAATATTTTCAAAAATTTGGGATTTCTTTTCATCCAAATTTCAGGTTTTGAAAATAAATAATATATATGCACTTTTTCTTTAAGTAGACAAAATTTAATTGGCTTACTTTTGTTAAAATTTCATTTAATTTAAATTCATCGTAACATAAATACGTACACTTGTCTAAAGTGCATTATTTGCAGTTCAATGAATGTGCATCGTTCATTTCAGCTGAATTGAAAATGAAACTTTGCAACCGTAAAATAACCGCCAATGACGAAGGTGAAAGCAATCTCAAGATACTGGACACACATTTTCCTTTTATTTTACTGAAGGTATGTATTGTAATTTTTTTAATCAATGTGAAAACATTAAATATATACCATTAGAGGTCGCTCATTACGGCAAAATTGAACATGTTTCAAGCTCATTTTGACTGAGTCTTGGACAGTAGTAGAAACCCTACGCTACTGTCCATGTCCCTTGCAACGGCTTTAGCAGAATACGTAAGTAATATATGATAAGTTTTTATTTAGTAAATTCACGTGAAGTGATCACCAAACTTTTAATCATTTTTGTGTCATTCCACATTAAACGGCGTAAGGTTTCTATGTCAGATTGCGTTTTAGATCAGCTAAATAGAGAAAAGCAGAATCCCTAAAAAAAGTTCAACACATCAAAATTAAAAATGTTGAAGACTCGGTTTTATAGAGCCGTTTCATGGACGGCAGTGATAATAACAAGCCACTGTCCATGTCTCCTAGCACAGGCTTATGCAAAATTCAACATTTAACATGAACTGGTAAGCCTATCTCATTGACACACCGGATCAATGAAAACCTTGAACAAGTGAAACCCTCGAGAGCAGTGAAAACAATTTCAAAAAGTTGAAAGTCGCAGATTTCGTTTCCACTAACTTTGTTCATGAAAGGATATCGCATACCCCATAACACAGGTTTTATAGCAATCTTCCCGAAAGAAACGAAAAATATTCCAACACTATGAGGCAATTAATCTTACCAATTTTCATTGTTTTGGTATGCTGAGCACTATTTTAAAGTCATTTTTGTCAATGTTCAAGAGTTTTAGAGTGATGTTGTGTATGCAAAAATATATAATAACGTTTCACTGACTTAAGTTTCTTTAAGTTATCAAAAAATAATCTTGTAAATCACTGTTCAATACTACATGAAGTATATAAAGAAATTGATTAACTTGCTATTAATTATTGTTATTTTACATAAATGTACACATGTACACTAAATTTGTTTAATTTTAGGTTGAAAATGAAACATGCCCAAAGTTAGACGATATTAATGTAGAATATGAAACGCTGCAAGTCATAGCAAAAGGTGTTGGAACAGAAGAAACGTTTGACATGTTTGGCATCTGCTACTTTCGTCACAAAACAATTTTTAAAGGTAGATCAGGATTTCAAGAATAGAAGAGCATCTTATCGGATTAAAATTTTAAAACTGTACTCCATGAAGTTAATGTTAGGTTACAGGGCAAATTTCATATGTTTTGACAGGATGTATGTCTTATACGACAATTTAAATTATGTGTTCAATTTCTCAATGAAATTTTATTAAAAATATTTGAGTTTGCCAGATGTTTATGTTACTTTATGTTTCCTTTTCTATTATAGAAAAAAATACGATCTTTATAATATGTTAATTTATATAGAATAGACACCCCTACACATTTTTCATTTACAATAACTATTTATACTATGTTTACACTTTTCTTAAGATATTTTTAATTTTTCAATTTGTATAACGACAAAAATAGAAGAACACCCACAAACATTTTACACAGTCTAGTATCATCGTTTTCAGTTTTTCCCTTGGTTTCTTCATTAATTTTGAAAATTGATGAAAGTGATTAATATAAGTTGCAAGGACTTGTTTCGCAATCAAGCTTGAATAAATATGTTTAAACCAATTTTGAATGAGTTTGACACTTCTTGTATATATGTCACGACGAATATCTTTACAGAATATTTGTTTTAAATACGTGTGATAAAAGAGTATTACAATAAAACAATTTTGCTGCTAATTAACCAATTTATAAAATAGCTTCTTATTTCAGATTTTGATTCATATACATACATACAAGAGACTCTTCCGTCGGATCTAGATGGTATGTCTTGCACATATATCAATAATGATCTACATCAAGTTAGTTTATACGGTTCCCTAACGCCAATCTTTATATATTTTTGTTCATATCTCGGCAGTCAGTCTGACCGGATTTTATAGATAACTTACCATGGCCAGGTATTACCAAATTTTCATAATTATGTCAAAAATATAAACGATTTAATGATTTTCGGAAATTATGTTTTGAAATGTTCACGTATTTTTATCATAGAATTTTTTGAATTTCTTTTTTTAAGTGTATGCTGTTTCGAAGCCAAGTATAACCGTTGTTAGGAAATCGTTGGCGCGATCGGCTGGTATGTAAAAATCGAGTGTCTCAAGTGCTTATGTTTCCTTCACTGTCGAGCTAGATAGCCTACACAACGGCTCATATACATGTGTAACAAGCTGCACATAAATAAGATAGCCTTTGACTGTTTCTTTTCAATATCAATTTCACCAATTTACCTATTGACTAACTCATGCATATAACGGATAATCTATTCAGGGCTTCCTTATTTTTACCTTTCAAATTCAAAGTTTCAATTTACACAAATTTATTTGCATACTTATTTGATCTGTTTTGTTGTTGTCTATTTCAAATTTTAAAACAATATTACGTGGGCAATTTCAGATTCTACTCCGCCATTATCAAATGGTTATATTGGCGGGAAAACATCAACACCTTGGCTGTTGTTAGATTTAGGACAAAACCTTATGGTGTCTGGACTGCAGATCATAAATTGTAAGAGAAAATGATGTAAATTCATGTTGTTTCTATGATGATTTGCTTTTCAGTTCGTCTTTTCCATTTTATACAGTTTTATTATATTCAGTATTAAATACCAGGTTGTATGTTTTAACAACTTTTAGACTGATCTGGTAATCTTTATTATTAACAATTACGAATAATTCTAGTGGCTACGAAACCCTATAATTTAAAAAGTCTACAATGACCACTCGGCTATAAGGGATTTCAAATATTGATAAAAACAAAAGAAATGTATTATTTGGATATTCTTATAAAATATTGCTTGAAAAGAAAAATGTTGATAAAGTTCTCAGTGATTTAGAATGAACATTTATCTGATGAATAATAATATTTTGTGCTAGAACATTTCATATTCTGCTATATAGATGTTTGCAATATCGGATTATGTATCTCTTACTTGCCAACGAATTCCATGTATGATTTTTTCGTGGTTTGTTGTTTTGCCTTATACTAAATAACTAAATGCTTTCAATCTTATATAAGTTGTATCAGAGAGCATCTTTAAAGACCAATTTACTGTAATACCAACGAAAATGGATCGCATTATAAAATATTAATGATCTTTGAAGGTTGTATAACACAGTAAAATTGAAAAATGCTGCATGCTTATTATGTTTGACTAAGTACAAGATATTTATCCATGTCCCCCAGCACCAACCCATGCAAAGCAATAAATAAACTTGCTAGTTTAATATACGCCATTGTTAATATTATATTTCAGAAAACAACTTTTATATGACTTTTACCCTTTTATTAAATAGATCCTTTGGATAAAATACCTATATTGTCATATCCCGGAACACTGAATAGGACGGTAAAAGGGTTACCTTGTCAGTTATGGAACCATATGACCCCGCATAGTCACGGCTATTTGACATATGAAGAACTATACCCGGATAAATCGGTTTCGGACGCGGAGAATTACTGCAGAGGCCTTGATTATGAGGAATGTATTTGGTGCTTCACATTGGATCCTAGCACAAGATGGGACTGTTGTGCAATCAAAGGTATGTACCTAAAAAATAAATAAAGTTAAGCTTCTGTATGTTTTGAAGCAGATCTTTAAAAAGAATAAAATGATGTAAATTCAAAGATGATGTTTTAGTAATTTTGCCATAATATTCATAAATGAAACAATGTCATATTGGTTATTGTGTTATATATTGGTTATTGTGCTTATGTATCGTATTAATTGAGATATTTTTGGTAAAAGTAGCAGATAAACTTTTTTTCAGATTGGTTGCCATCGACATTTTCATATAATTATTCCGATTGTTAAGAATAAGTGGCATATTATATGAACAGTTTTATGTGAACAGCGCAGAAAATCCAAATATTACAAATATTAGCAAATATAAGTTTTTATTCGTTTTTTAAAATCACTTCTTCCGCGAGAAAAAAAAAACAATAAAAAAGCAGTGCTGTCATTTAAAAGTGATATTGAAATTTAATGGATCTCATAAAAACATAAAATGTGTTAGTAGCTACCAAATAAATGTGTAAGTATTTATCATAATAAACGATTAACTTTCAGTTTGAATTTTATTGTTAAATAGACACATTTAAAACAACTCAACGAGATTTTTATTTGTCTTAAACTTGAAATAAATGCGCACTGGTATATTTTTCTTGCTTTATATGAGCGACAATTTTTCATTAAATGAGATTTATATTTCCCGCCGCTTATAATAAAGAAATAATAAGAGTAGAGCAACAGCTATTTATTGATATAAAGAAATAATTACACCGATATTAAACTTTTTTGTAGTTTGTAAATCTGGTTTATCACCACGGCGCAGGAGTATAATAAATAGAGGGTATTGAATGAGTTGGTTCAATACAGTATTTACTGAATGAGTTGAATAACATTATAATATGCAAGCCTCTGGTGAGCTTAAAGATCCTGTATGTTGAAATTGAGGTTGTATACCACACTTAAGTGAAATTTTATATATGTATATAATTATGCTTATAAAACAATTTTCAAACATCCAAGAATATGTAAAATATGTACTGCAAATATTTGTGCATATTATATGTTATCATTAAAATATATGCTTTGAAATCGAATTTTTATTTGACTTTATCGAAAACAAATTTCTTATTACCTCCCTTTATCTACATAAAACGTTAAATTTGGTATTATCTTAATAAAAATGCTTTTTGGAACTTACAATATTGATAAATCTTAATTTGAGCATCATATTTATAAAACCATAAAAAAATTTGTAACAGGATCTTTTAATATGATTTTATTCAACAAGATCAATGAATTTAATTATGAATCAGCACGAATATAACATTCAAATACCCAAAATGACCTCGTAGTCTTGAAGAGCGGTTAATTTTTCCGGCCAAAGACGGTCTGTTTTCAGTTTGACTTCCTGTAAAACTTGCAGGGAAGAACTGAATATAAGAAGAGTTTTCATTGTTCATTATAAAATTACAAAATGAAATCTGGGAATCTCATTAGCCCATTCTAAAATAAAAAGTAAAGGATAGTTCTTGTTATTCTAAGATAACGAAAATGTAAAGGAAAGTTCTTGCCATTATGATATGACAGTAAAGGATAATTCTAGTATAAAATATACATTTAAGTTCTTTAACTTTCTACTTAAATTGCTCAGAGATTTAAGTTCTGTTTAACATCAGATCTCATTACATTTACTAGCGAATAGTTTTCAGTTTCAGTTTCAGCTTTGTTCATGCAATAAACGCGAAGCTGAGTGAACAGTTTATTCTATGTATGAAGTGAACGGTTTATTACCGAGTTTATTTTACACAAGATCTAAGTTCTAAATATTGTCGAATAATAATAGAAGTTATCTGGTACCCTTAGTTTATGTTGTTCAATAAGTGTCTTATATATTGTATGATTACAGTGTTAATAATTTTTATATATTTATGCATATTAATCAAGATAATGGCCGTATTGTGTATATGTTGGAGTTATTAATTGAGTTCACTTACCGAAACACGACAGGTAGTTTAGAAACACATACATCTTAGAGTATTCAATTTTTCTAACCCTACACGAAATTATTATGTCTTTTTATGCAAACTATGCTAACATTTTTATATATCACTTTGAATGGAAAACTAAGAACTAACATATGCAAGTTTACCAGTTTTACTTCGGTCGAGTATCTTTTTTTAAAGATACTTCTTGTTCGCAGTTATTTGAATTTTATCCTTACTTTTTAAAACTATCAATTTTTGATCATTGATAATATTCACTCTCTCTTTATAATTGATTAAGTTCGACTTGATAACGAAAAGATGAGCATAATGTTACCTTAAATTCAAATCAATATAGTCATGTACTTCATTTATTGACACAGATATGATGCGGCCGTGCATTAAAGTAATCAAACCACGTGATTATCCGGTGGGTTTGAGTAAATCAACTAATTAAGATCAAACAATTTGACTTAAAAATTGTCAAGTAAGATAAAAATTATCTCTGCCGAAAATCATTAAATAGTCTTCAAAATTTGTGTATTACCTTTTTTATATAAACACAACACATGCTTTTCTAGTATTCAGAAGAAAGCCTTTCTCCAAGTGTTTTATTGGTGAGGACAGAGGTCAAATCGATACCTTCGGGTCAATCTCATGTACATATAAACTGTACCACGGTGATGGCGCTTTATTCTACATTTTCTTAAGGTAACACGTAAATCATACAAATCAAGTAAAATGAGTTAGAAGAGATGCAATTTAAAAATGAGCCGCGTCACGACAAAACCAACATAATAGGTTTGCGACCAGCATGGATCCAGACCACCTGCGCATCCTCGCAGTCTGATCAGGATCCATGCTGTTCGCTATCAGTTTCTCTACTTGTTATAGGGTTTGTCAGCGAACAGCATGGATCCTGATCAGACTGCGCGGATGTCGATTTTGTCGTGACGCGGTTCAAATGAATAATTAGCCAACGGTTTTAAGCCCGAGGGGGCATTGTTCATTCAGGATCGATTATAATGTTTTAATTAAAATATATATTTTTGTTAATTAATTTGATAGTACTGCTTTTGCAAATTTTGTTTGTAGAGAGGCTTAAAGAAGCTCAAATCTGTTAAGGGCCTTACTATATTGATACAAAGAATGGTACTTAAGTTTCTATTGTATTTCCTCTCCCCTCCCTATTCCCTTGTTAAAGAAACAAGACCCTTTTATATATTCATCATTTTATTGACGTTACGTGATGACGTCATTTGTGACTCTGTTGCGCCTCTGTGTTCTGTGAAAGTCGATAAAAGGCCACGTAACCTTTATTATCATTTGAAAGCACAGTTAATAGCGTTACTATAAAAAATAACATTAAATGTATGAAAAGTGAAAAATTAAAAAAGGTCAAACTTGAAATGATTAAAATCATACAGGGCACTGGAAGGTCGTTATATTTCCCTTGCCGGTCTCGACGATGAAGATGTTTCTGAGTTTCAATTATCAACGACTGTAAAGGTCTTGACGAAGCCAAAGCTGCTCCGTAAGTATTATCAGGCTCATCCTGAAATTATTTTTTTTTTACTTTTTAACTTTCAACGTTTTTTTACTATATTGGTTGAGGCATGGTCGCAGAGAAGTCAATCGAAAGTGATATTGACTCTAGGTGACATATATAAATAAATGAGTAGAAACCCCGGCCAGAAAAGTAACTTTTCAAATATAAAACACGAACATGGCCATTTTATATCTAAAATAACTGACATTGGAATCTAGGAAGCTGAAACCTTAATTCAAATGTGTCTAATGAAAACTCCCGAAAACGTCCTTTAGGGATTGACATATTAAAAAAAAACACAAAATAACATATTAACAAACTTGCCTGGATAAAATTCATATGGGTGTTTGCCACCATTTCTTTTGCTGGAACCAAGTGAGCAACCATTTTACTGGAAACCCAAAATCCTTGGCTCAAATTTGAATCAATTAATTCATAACATCTATTTAACGTCATGTTATATTTCTCTCTCTTAGATAATCAGGTGCTTTGTAACACACAACATGGTATGGCAGACGGATTTCTCGTTGATGAACAAATCAGTGCGTCGTCATGGCAGCTTATGTATCCCCCATCCTCTGCTAGGCCATTCTCCTCCGGTTGGTGTGCGGATGTGTCGGACAAAGATCCATACATAATGGTGTGTAATATTATTTTTTTGAAAAAGTCATTGCTGAGACTTAAAGTACCTCGTAATGTGCCTCTTATATATAAAAACTCATAATCCAATTGATACTTTGTAAGTTTAAGACAAACTATTCGAAGATTTACTATTTTATAACCATATGTATGTCCTGTTCTTAAACGTATAAAGTCTGTGTATATTTGGGCATGCATCAGGAAAATTCTTACTACTTTTATTGGATCAGTAAAGGAACGATTGTATATTATATGAACGTTTAAATGCATAACGGAATATTGCAGAAAGTATTCAGCTGGTAATATCAAGATCTGTTTATAAGGTTATTGGCAATAGTTGTTCTAAAGAGAGGTAAAGGTTTTTCTATAAAAATAGGGAAACATAGCCCAATCCCATAAACTTGGATATAGAGTTAGGTGAATTACCTTGAAGTGGGTTGGTCTACTTTGGGCACATTTTTGTCCTTACAATCTTAAATATTGAAGAAAAAAACCCACAATAAAACTGTTTTCTCTTGCTCAATCTGATCCACATATTTAAACAGATTTGTTTTTATTTCTGTATATAAAGTTATCATTAAATGACCTCGTACCCAATTATTTCTAAAGAATCATTTCTTTAAAATAAAAAGAAAAAAAACAGATCTGATCTAAGTAATTCCAATGATATCGGCAAATAACTAACTGATAATTATTTCTATGAAATACTTAAACACAATACCGTGCATGGACAACCTCATACTGAGTTTCCAACAATTTTATTTATGCAGTTTTGAACGTTCTTTAGGGATTCTTTATTTCACTATAATAATTGTGAGCATTTTTCTTCGCCAAAGGCCATCTTTAATCAGTTTGACTTCTTGTAAAACTTACAGTAAAGAACTGAGTATAAGAGGATTTTTTATTGGTCATTTCAAATTCCAAATTTAAATCACTCTGGGAAACCTCATTGATCGTTCTAAAATAAAATGTAGTAAAGGATAGTTCTTGTTTCCTTTTTTTACACAGGTTGATATGTTGTATAGCGCCATATTTGAAGGTATCACCGTTTTGAATTGGTATGAAACAGTAGAAAGTATCACTGATGGTATATACACTAAGGATATCATTTTAAAAGGCGTCAGTACTATTCAACTGAATTACTTTTCTAATATTGATGAAAAGAATGAGGGGCAACCAATGGTAAGTAATATCTGTAAATATGTTTAAGGTACTTCTTCACTGTGAACATAGATTTGTTCATTTGCGACCATAATCTGCATGCTATTATGCATATAAAAACGGATATAAAAACTTACGCATATAAAAACGAATCTATATAGGCATGAGATCATATGTTTCTTATGTTACTAAATTTTATCAATGTTAAGTTGTTTTTGTATCTCGGCTAAGAACCTTTATTAAACTACATTACAGATACTCCAGCTCGATAAGTTTTTGCCTGTTGATACACCGCAGACGTTTTACCACAAGGCATTAGTGGCAAGGTACATAAAAATACGTGTGGTCAAATCAGTGAGTCCTGACACGAACTGTTTGAGATTTGAACTTATTGGCTGCAAAAATAAAAGTATGACTTTAATTGACTTTAAACCAAATCATATATCCAAGATAAGATAGATTTAAACATATTTGTCCTTTAAAGTAATTTATTTTAGTTATTTAGTTCTTTCTTAATCGGCCGTCTAAATGTAAAATGATGATTTTGAAAACATTTATGATGATAGTTGTGATAATGATGAGGATGATGTGGGAGGAGGATATTGATGACGATAATAATAATATAAGCGAAAACAACCGATAAGTTGGAAGTATTTTTAAAATTTATCAATAGACAATGGATGGCAGTTCATACAACCATTGTCTGCTGATGAATTTGTCAATTTCTGATGGTTTATTGGTTCTTAATTATTATTTATAACTTTTAAGAATGACAATATCAAAATGATATATTTTTTATCAGAAAACTTGTATCTCCCGGAACTTAGTAAATTGCACAAACATAGAGGACTGACCGACACCGTTAAGTATGGCAACATTAATTTGCAACAAGTACAGTCTGTTATCACAAGTATTGGTTACCCGACACAATATAGGAGTGGGATATCATATACATGGACAATAAAAACAACCGACAACAGATACATCGAGCTGCTGTTCAGTCAAGTATCATTTTCAGAATTTGAGGTAATGCTATTGGTGTATTATAGCTATTTGAATTTACATTATTTGAAAAAAAAATCATTCGAGTCATCTATACATTTTTATTGCATTTTATAATGTTTTGAAATGCTTATGAAAAATATGCCCATTATAGATCTATCCAGTTTAACATTGGTCTACATTTATATAAAATGCTACAAAATTATAAGGTTCTTTATATTTGAATGAAACAAAGAATAATTGATTTTGACCGTATATAGAAAACATTATTTAAGAAGTTGTATAAAGCACACAAGGAGGGACACAATGCATTATAGAAAGTGATCAAAAAGCCTGTAGACATTAAACGGACCAAAGCCGAATGGCTGGAAGTGCAGGCTTTTCCTAACCATTTTGGAAAAAAATACCTTGCCCAGTTTATGAAATTTTGCGTTGTAAATTGCTTAATTCAGAAAAATATTCAGTGCCTTTTGAAACCTACATTCACGCTATGTTGGCATTGCATTCTCAATTGTTTATTCTGACCAATTCAAATATCAGTCAAAACATAAAAATATATAAAAATAAAATAAAATGTGTGGAAACATCTGTCTGATACCATAATGGAATGAACTTTAGCAAATTCGTAAGTTTTGATATCGAGAATTTCAATTCAATAGGGAATTTGTTTTGTTTTAAGATTGGAAAAATAAGCATATGTGCCATCGGGTATAGGTCTGGTTTCATATTTATACCACATAACACAAATTCAACGAAATAATAATGTTTAAAAACAACATTTCTAGTAAAATATACTGGACTCACATACCTGTTATATCTTCCTAGCGGGTATCCACCACAAAATGTCAGCGGTCTGATGAAAGGACAATACATTAATACTAGACCATTGACGTCGTCTTGAATATTATATGATCATTTACAGGCCAGCTGAAACTTAAGTTGATAATGAGGAAACAATTTAACATAAGATATTATACATACATGATAATGGATGATAATAAATACAACTTCTTGCGTGCTCATAAACGTATAAAGATTTAAAACACGAGAAAAAAAGTGCATTTTTAATATTGCAGATGTTTTCTGGTCCAACTATAATTGGTTCGTGTAATCAAGACAGTATTGTACTAAAGAATGCCTATACGGATGAAAAGGGGTTAACCATCGACCAAGGGTTTAATAATGTCATTTTTGTGATTCAAAGTGATGTTCGTTATTTGTCACTTACATTTAAAACATGTGTACCAACGTCAAGAATAGTGTCTCGAGGAACAGGCTTCGAGGCATTTGTAAAGTTTTCAGGTAAAGTAGACTGCTATTATATTGCAAATGACTATTTTATATTAACCGACAATCTTATAAACATCGTCATCTTTCTTTGGTTTTTTTTTGTTTTGTTTTTTTTTGTAAAAATTCACTTTGTGCATAACGGAATGGTAAACACTTTTAGCTAGTTATTGAGGATTGCCAGGCGCATGGATCCTGTCAAGGGTAAACTGATGTTAATCCCTGAGCAATCCAGGAAATGGTTATTAAGTGTTACAATAAAGCTTGCTACATAATAGAAATAAAACAAATTCTGTATAATTCGATTGAGCATAAAAAGACTTGTAAAAAAAAAAGAAAAGATGTGCTTTGCCTGTCTTCACAATTTTATGATAAATATTTTACCTCAAAATAAACGAGGGTAAACTTTGCTCTGATTTATATATTGAGACAGTTGTTTTAAATGTTTAAAGAATATTTATCATGTTCCTTTCCCACTCCCCCTCGTTGCTTCACGTTATGTCAATAAACAATATATGTATATCATCTACAGATGCACCTACGTGTTTTTCTTTGAAAAACGATCTGCCAAAGGAGATACTGAATAGTTGCAGTTTACCTGCGATGCTCTTGGCGTCTTTGTCCCAACTTAACTTTCCATTTTCAACCGCTTCTGAAAGATGGAGAATAGATGTCCGGAGGTTTTCTGTACATCTTGAACTGATTGACTTCAATGTCAGATGTGATTCAGGTATCATGGGTGTTTTTATGTTTGTTTATAGGCAATAAGATATTGAAATAATATTCTAGAGTGCGCAGGAAATTTTAACTTACACACAAATTATTGATTATTATTCGCCAACGGATCTCTTCTGAAAGTAAGAGCTAAGATGAAATTTTGACTGGAGCCAAATTTCAATAAACAAAAATGTTTCAATGAAGGTTTCTTAAGCATTGTTAACTAAATGATTTACTATTTAGGCTCAGTATTTTCTGTTACTGACCGTTTCTCCGGAACAAAGACCTATTGCAATCTGAACTTTGTACCAAAACATATTTATTCGGAGTCAGAGACGCTGGATATTGACTTTGATAAGGGTGCAATCACAGACAGTGCGTTGCGTATATCAGCTAAGGAAGGGTTTATTGTGGCTTATAGTACAAACACAGAAGATTTAAGTCATATGCTAGACTCATTTGGGACTAACTTCCAAGGTATTTTGTTTGTGTTTTAATGTCAATTAAGTGTAGTTGGTAGTGTTAACCAGTTTCAACACTAAACTTACTGCACCTGTAGATTAAACGTCCAGTTGTAGATTTCTTCATTATATTTTCATGGAATATTAAAGGTCCATAAAAACATTAAATTTGAATTTCTTATATAAATGGGTGCACTTAAAACAAAACCATGTTAAAAAAATAATCAAGAAATATACTTAGAAATAAATTGAAAACCGTTTGTTTTTGCTATTCTTAGTACGATTTGTGTAAAACCGTTGCAATGCTGTCTTCGTCAAATTAGACTTGTCTGCGCTATTTAATGGTTACAAAAAATATCACAAACACAATTATTCTTTTGTGTAAACCAGGTCGCACAGTAACTATGCATTATCCCTGTGTTACAAATGGATAAGTCAGTCAGTTTGCATAATACTTTTAAAACTAGAAAGGTCCATTAACCCAACATGAAGAAATTGTTATTTATTTTACAGTGATGTACCAGTTATACAGAAATGACAAATATGGATATGATGGTGAGTCTTTTTATCATCTTATTATGGAAAATCTGAAATATTTGGATTCATGTAATTGCTGAAATTTTAACCATAAACGGAATTAGGAAAAAAACAACCCCCAAAACCCCCAAAACAAACAAACAAACAAACAACAAAAACAAAACGCATACAAGTACAAAAAAACTTGCAGCAACGTTTGTTTCATATTATATTATTTACAAACTATTTCTTTAAATAAGCAAAATATGGTGAATTTCGAATTGAATTGAATTGCTTTCATGATTCTCCAGATTATACAAACTGCCACTTACAAGATATATATTGACCAATTTCATATTTCCGTTCTAGCAGTATTTGCACCTTTCCAACTAATAACAATGCAGTTATACCTTTATTTATGCATTGTACAAAATTAATTTTTTTATATAAAATGGTTACTCGCGTGTTTTGAAATGACGTCATTTCGGCGAGTCTGATGTTTATGGTGATATTATTTCACTGTGATGAATGAAATGTAATGATTAAGTTTCTATGCATGTATAAAAAACCTAAAAAGAAAATAACCAACAAAAACAGCAGAGCCTCGCTTCCTCAGATTACTTTAATCCTCTGGGTGGATATTCCAGTCTGCGCCGCCAGTCTCTTTGAAAAAAAAAACGAATGGATAAGAGATTCAGAAATGATGTGTTTTTTTTTGTTTTGAAATACGGATATGTTATATTTAATGTTTCTTTTCAATTGCTGCTAATGATAGTACAAATAACTATGAACTAAATCCGTATCATTATTTTTGTTCCTGTAAGGTTTGAGTTGGCAAAATGCAACACTCCTAGCGTATAAAGGTAGGTATTAAGTAATAAAGTAACATATTTATGTACATCAAACAAAAATATTTATATTAATTAATGTTGTTGGCAATTTATAAAAAGTATAGCCTGAGTGTGTTGGTGAATCCATAAAGACGAAATATTTTATCATAACAGAAGGTGCTTTTATTAGTTATGCATAATTTGGAATGATATAATCTTATACATCACTCCCAAAACAGAGTCATTAAAATTTGTCTCTCGATGGAGATATTATTATGGCAGGATAGTAACAAACAAAAAGTACATGGTCATTCTTATTTTGTGACTCTTTGAAGGATGTTCGAAGATGTTCGGAAAATGTTACAGTATATTTTATCGTTTGGGCTCTCCGTGGAAAGCAGCTGGGGAAGAATGTTGGATCAGAAAGCACAGGCTTGTGTCTGTTCATTATTCGGAGGAGCAACAACTTCTGAAATATATGTTGAGGAATTTCAGATATACAGATCTAAGTCCATATAATATAGAAAATGCATTCCCAAAGAAGACAGGACAAAGTGACTCGTTTTTCTATGCTCACATAGGCAAGTTATTTATTACAATGATTTTAACATTAAAGCATACATTTTGTGCACACTTTAAAGCGGCTTCCACTTTTTCATTTTGTGTTGGGAAAACAATTCTAAGTTTTGTTTCAAACTAAGTATTTCAGTAACTCTGGAAAAGTGCATTGTAAGCTTTCTTTAAAACAGCATCCCGAGAGGCTATTATTAGATTGACAGTGACGTTTGTTTCTAAATATAGAAGGCTGGGAAGCTAATCGACCGCTTTACCTATTCAAAGGTAGATTAGAGGTATCGAGTATTTTCTTTATTGTTTATGTGTTTTATCGTCGGCAAATTTCAATTTTCACCTTAATTCTTTCGATTTGACAATTATATGAAACGATTTATCTAAAAATAACATATGTAACCTGACCTAAAGGCCGCTTTAATATAAATAGTCCGTTTCTTTTAGACAAAAAAAGCAATTTTCAGTATTTTCCTATTTATATAACTGTATTTTAAGTTCATATAAAGTTAGATTGATGGAGCAATTTGAATTTTTCATAAGTAGTACAAAACAATATTAATCTGAAGAAAAAAATATACAAAGTATTTTATACTGAATATTCAATGACTTACATTTTAAGGTTTAACGCGTGTAAGAGAACGTGTTGGCGGAAATTTTCACGTATGGGAAGATGGGTCACCTGTTACATTTACCGCATGGTATGAACGTTTATACGTATAAATGTTGAATTTTGATATGCTTGTTTTTATATATACAATATAAGCTATTATCTTGTTTACTAGTAAGAGAATAACATAATATTCTACTGTAAACAAAGCATTGGAAAAATGAGGAACAGAATAACTTAATGTTTTAATTTTTACGTTTATTTTAGTGTTACCATTATCATCATTATTAACTATTTCCAATAAATAAAAATAAGCATACAGATGTATATTCACTGGTCTTTTAATGTCATTTTTTCTTTATTATTTTTTTTTGTACTTTTTTATCGTTGTAAAGAACACTGTTACAAAAGATTCAAATGTATGAACTAATTCAATGCTAACTTTAAATGAACGGACAGTGATGTGCTAATTATTTTAATTATTATTTCGCATGAATATGTTTGATATAGTTAAATTTATTATCTTATCATCATGCTTATAGCATAGCCCGTTTTTAATACGGTAACGGTCTTGCTTGCATATTTTAACATTTTCAGGGCTATTTTCTGCTTTATCAGATCCTGTGACTGAATTCGTACATTTAACAATGGTCTGTTTTTTTTCCAGCTTAACTTCAAATCACTTGCCCCTAACCACTGAGGGTTCTTATCCCGTCAGAGCCTTCTTTGTATTTTTTATTTTAGGAAATGTTTTATTTTTTATCCTGTAAGGTAACGGAACATCGGTGGATTTACTAATTGGTGCGTTCGTGCTTGAAATAATGCACAGAGGATACCTGACCTCTTTATCCACCATTAAAGCTTGAAATTCGCCACATGACATAACAGCGACGGTGTGACTTAAGACAAAACAATACGACGTCCAATCCAACCAAATATTATAACATATAAAAAAAACTGTTTACAAAACTTTCTCCTTTTTCATAAAAGAACAATGACTCTACAAAAAAAAAACCTGCTGCACTTTAAAATTGAGGGTTGTTTTACAGTTTAAAAGATTATTCCGGTATACCGAAATGTTCAAAATAAAACTATGCAGATATTTTTCTAGGAACACAGGAGAGCCGTCGATCATTGGAGACTGTACAAGAATGAGTTTTCATCAAGCACACCGGAACAACACATGGGAAACTGCAAGTTGCGAGGATGACTTGGCAAATTATTTTATATGCGAAGAGCCTATCTCTGAAAAACTACTTAGTAAGTCCTGATGATGTAAAGCCGTTTTAGCAAAAGCATATTTCAAATAAAATTCCTTGTTAAACCAAGACAGGCATAGTACAAAACAATGTACCCCAATAGGACTTTCAGCCACTTCTTTTAAGTAAATCATCAGTTTATCATATTGCAATTATTTTCTATCATGTAAGGTAGCTGTCTAGCTTGCTCATGTAACAAAGATGGTTCTACTCAGGTGTCCGTCCGTACCTGAAATAATGCACGATGAAGCAACTTAGATTTTTCTCAACAAGTCGCCATATGATCGCCATATGATCATGGAAGTGTTGCCCGTCCGTTTGTTATAAGGTTGATAAGTATATTTTTGAGAATTAATTATGATAAAATTAAATTAATTATTAATTATATTAATTAGAATATGAAATGTAAAACATGGCAAATTTAGAATTATTAATTATATTAATTAGAATATTAAATGTAAAACATGGCAAATTTAGAATAATATTTAGATAATTTTTTTATCAAGTCCATAAATGCCTTTTAATGAATGATGACTTGTATGTCCTCACTGTATTTCAAAAATTAAAGTTTTTACTCAATTTCTCACTAATGTTACAGCTTTGTCGGATTCCTTTAAGCCTCATTTGTACAATGGAACTCTGAATTATACGGAAAATGGTATACCGTGTCAGCGCTGGGACAGTAGTTATCCACATACACACGGATATATATTGTATGAGTATATTTTCCCCAGTGGAGACATGATGCTTGAGGAAAATTATTGCCGTGACCCTGAGGTTAACGGCTATATATGGTGTTACACTATGGATCCTTCAGAGCGCTGGCAGAAATGTACACAACCACCTAAAGGTTATTTTTGTTCTCATCTCGATGTGTTCTTACTAGTATTAATTTTAAATGATATGCAAAAAAAACCATACAATAGAAATCCTTGAAATATTTTTATCAAAATTATAACTATATTACAAACAGAAGGAACATAACAGATATTCAAATTGAATTAATGTTTGTTATGTATAGTGATTTTTTTTCCTTCAAAACTTTGGTCATTCTTTACTTTGGAAGCATACGCTGCTTTATGTGTGACACTGAAGGTTTCATTTTCACTGTCGTGTGTATATATCATGTTTTCTAAATATCTTTTGTCATGTTAGAATCTTGAATATTGGTTAAGACGGTACAACGCGGCGTAGATAACTATTACCGTCCAAAATAGTTTCAATTCAACCACGCTTGCAACGTTATCAGTTTTGCTGTTTTGGGTGTTCTTTAAGAATTTTATTTTGCAAACATGCTATGCTGCAAATATAACTTGAATAAAATAACAGAAAGCCATTGCATTTTTTATTTTGAGTTTCTTCATAACACAGATGAATGCATGATGATGATAATTATACTTGGTTAAAATACGTATAATTGCACAAACCAATACATGTTTGTTTTTGTATAACAAAGTGCTAGAAACAATTTTTCCTCATCGCTATTCCGGCTGGCTCAGCAAGACCTCTTCTGGTAGAACTTGCCAACGTTGGGATAGTCAGTATCCGCACCCACATAAAGCCGGAGATTCAAATTCGTCTTTTCCGGAGGATACCGTAAAAGATGCCGAGAATTACTGTAGGGATCCAACGATGGAAGGCACACTTTTCTGCTACACGACCGATCCAAATAGAGAATGGGAGCCGTGTAACTATAAAGGTTAAGAGTTAAATGTAAACTGTATTGTATTTCTGCTTATTAATAGTCTAACTGCTTTTTGGAAAGAAAATGATGATAAAAACAAAACAGACTATTAATTATATAATGATAATAATAATAATAATAATAATAATAATAATAATAATAATAATAATAATAATAAATGTGGCTGAGTGGTTAAGGTCGTTGGCTAAAAACTATCGCTCCGTACAACTGTGTGCTCGAAATCCAAGGGGAACTTTAGATTGGAGAAGCTTTCCGGTTTGATATTATATTGCAAAAAATACCTGTGAAGTTTTACTCAAATATTGATTTAACATTTTTTGAGAATATTCCTGAAGTGTAATATGTTGGAGATAGCATCATATATAGTTAGCTAAACAGAACGTGTTTTTTTATAATTACACCATGAACTTACATTTTAATATTTTTACCTATACTAAGAGTAATATGAAACAATTTGTAATATTTTAAATAATCTTTTGTGAGCAGTATATCTTTTTACTTATCTGCGTCTTTTCAAACAAAGATAAATCATATTCATATTTGTTTCGAAAGTCATACTCTTTTCTGGTATTTCGTAATAGCCTTTATACAGCGGTCAATGTAGTGTTTAGCGCGCTCCAATATTGTTTGTATATAACGCAAATGACGTTACGTCAAAATGTTATTACGACTAGTGTAATTTTTTGTTTTCATAAAATGGCTTTATTACGCTCCTGCATCCTAGTTTATGTAACAAGTAAAATGGTTTCCTGCGGGGAACATTTTTAATGATATAAAGATATTCCATTTAACTATTTTCAACATTGTTTGGGGGGAATAAATAAACGCGCGGTTTTATCAGGAATATAGTTGACAATAATCGATCAAAATAGAAGAAGGTCTTTGGAAACTGGTGACCGTTGATGATCGGAGAAGGTCGAACATACACAATTATTTCTTTTTAAGAAAATGATTAAATAGGCCTACCATTTTATGAGTAATTCCGAGCAAAAAAAATAAATACAATGTACACAAGTTTACGCAGAAAATATCTCTATTTATTCTGGCAGATGCAACTACGAAAATTTTAATTTTGTATAAACAATTTATTGTTTTTTAAATTTGAGATACATATTAAAGAAACATTGATAATTGTCAAACATATCATTCAAGTTTTTCCACCTTAAACGGTAAAATAATTATAGAAAATTAGAAATATCACGTAATAATTTTTGTTCTTAATTAGGTGTCACTCTGACTAATTCCCTAGAGGTAAATCCGTAACGTACCGCAAACAGTATTTAGCCAGGCTTTCGAAAAGGTCAATTAACCAATCATGTTTACAGATCACATGCTCCTCCATGTACCGAAAACAGGTCACGTGCTCCTCCATGCCTCAAAAGTTAAACGCGTACCAATACCCTGCGGTCTCCAGACCGCAGGGAATAATTTTTTCCTTATGTTTTTTCAGACACGGAGTCAGATCGTTGTTTTATTACATTGACGCCGTATACAGGACAATGGAACCAGACACGTTCTGGTAAACACTGTAAAAACTGGCATACAGTTAACCTAAACAAACAATTAAAGAACAATTTTAAGTTTCCGGATGGGTCAGTAAAACAAGCTGTTAACTACTGCAGGGATCCGTATAAGGAGGGTTTTCTCTGGTGTTTTACATCAGAAATAGCTGCCCAATCCGAGCCATGCTTTATTGATTGTAAGTTGCAAATATGCGCTCACAATATTAATTTTCTAACACTGAACAATCATAATTAAAAAGAGTCAAAGCATTAACATTCAACACTTATTTTATGAATACATAATAAATACATGTATCTTATTATCCTTTAATTGCAAAGTTCATATATTTAGCGTTCCGTAAGGATTCCTTATTTTCTGTTTTATTGTTTCAAGATGGACAACAGTACAGTAGATGCGTCGCATGTTAATATATTCCAATGACTGAAAAAATTTCTTTGTCAACGCCAGTACTTCAATGTAGATAAGAATTATGATCCTGATGAAATATTAGGACCATGACATAATGCAGAATATCATAACTTGATATAAATATATCCGAACACATGTCTACTTCAATGTTACTAATAAATTCTATTCGTCCGTATTTCGATGCAGATAAATACACAGCTGCTGGTTCTTCAAGTATAAACACAACCGTGGAAGGTTCATTTGAATGTGCCAATGGTGATACAATTTCAGTGCAATATTTGTGTGATGGTATACAAGACTGTGTTGATTTTTCTGATGAAACAAGTTGTTTAGGATCAGGTAAAGGTAGACACTACTTTCAAATTAAAGTTTTTAAAGCATGCTAGTAGTACATTAGAAATGCTCGTTATTTTACTCTTTGTTTTGTAGGATATAGCTGATCACATATTCTCAAGCGGAAACCTTTTGTTTCTGGCAATTCAAACCTTTTCGATGTTAGGTTCAACATGTTTGGAAACGACTCATGATTGCATTAATTGACGTGATATCTACTGAACCAAAAATGAAACGCATGGCGTTTTTTCTGGTCTATCGTTTGAATGCTGATTTAGCCAGGACTAGTTGCCATTTGCCATTAGCTCTTTAATGAGCAAACTCAAGAAGTTTAGCCCTGTATAAATGTGCGTCATGTCAAGCGAACGTTCTGATCTTGCACTGTTTGCAACATTTTCCTTTCTTGTAAAATCATCTCACAAGGTGTTTTTTGGTGTATTTTTTTTCCGAGCATCCTGTGGTTGCTGACCTTATTCGTTTCAGTTTATTCATATGACCGCATTGTACTTTTGTCAGCCGTACCATGATACTGAAATGTTATATTTATCTAACTAGCGGTAAGAAATGAGAGGTAAATTATGCGATATAGCAATATTTATTGAGTAACATGTTTTTATTTAACTGGAAACAATCTACAGAAAAAATTTTATAACTGTTATACTTTTTTCTTTCTTATTATTAAATAAGAAGGCCGTACTGGAAATAATTATACATATCTTTGTGTGTGTACATTTTGTAAGTTACCTTCTCTAAATAAAGATTTTATTTCTTTTATTATTATTATATGTATTATTATTTTAGTTAAAACGCTTCTAAGAAACACGTCCAGTTCAAATCATGTGACTATCCACAACACGAATGGGTCATTACACTTATGTAACAATGGGGAATGGATGTCAATGCTTACCCGATGTGACGATGTTATAGACTGTCCCGATGCTATTGACGAAATTAATTGCTCCAAAGTTCTTGGTATGTAGACATCTCATTTTCTTTTGGTACAAAGTTGTCTTGTTTTAAACCTTTTCAGTATCTTAGGTGTTCCATTTTGCGTCATTTTAACGATAAACAAGTAACTATTTTAAAAAAGAGCAAATGATCATATTTATACATTTTTCAACTGGTCTTGTTTATCACTTATTAAGACGCAAAGCATTTTTTCATAACCTCTTGTTTATCACTATTTAAGACCTTAATGTGAAATGCACATAATTTCCATATAAGGTTGTTTATCATTTTAAAGAATTTAAACGAGATATGCAAAAAAAAACATTTTTCATATTGCCTTTCATTACATAAGATATTGAAAGAGATAGATATAAATTTTAAAGCGCAATAAAATTTTTTTTTATTTTGTTATGATTATATATGTATTTTTAGATACATGTGTGTTACCTCTTAACCCATTTTTGTCGTTTACAGATACGTACACGAGATCACAATGTTCGAAAGATGAGTTTACATGTGGTGACAGTATGTGCATACATGTAAGTCAGATGTGTGACTTCATTATCGACTGTGTTGATGCATCCGACGAAGATTGTGGTAATTATTCTAACCTCAGTTATAAACTTTGTATATCGGAAATGCTTTATTCGTATTTTACTATAAAAGGCATTGTTTTTTAACCAGGCTATATTCGCACAGTGTAAAAGAAAGTGTAAGATTTGAATAAAATTTGTACGTTGTGCACCTTTAACGACGTAGATGTAGAATATCATTTTTTTAAATTTATTCTGTTTACTCTGCATTATGAAAATTATATATATAGCACGTTATATTTCGTGAATGCTAGTATGTATAAATGTATAACAACATGTGTAAAATAAAAACTATGCATTAAATAGGCGTGTTTTGTACTAAATGATTCAATTTCAGAAATAAAAGATCTGAACTATCTGTATGATTTATGCCATCAAAATTGTTGAATTTGTATATTTATTGCTTACATGAAAGTTAAATTGAATAAATTACTTTTTTTTCACTCATTTCCACCAGTAATTCTTTAACTTATTATGATAAACCTTTGTTAATTCTTATTCTAACGAAACGATTAATGATCCAGTAAAAACATAGATTAGAATAATAGCAAACTGCTATAAATCAGACGGAATATACATTTTTTTATATTAACAATATTGAATGACGTTGAAACCGTTCAAAGTCCAGGACATGAACGATTTTATTTCAGATTATCCACAGTGTTCAGACAGTGAATTTCGTTGTACAAATGGACAATGTATACCACTTGAAAAACGTTGTGACTCATATGAGCACTGTATTGATGGCACTGATGAGAATAGCTGCGGTAATAAGTATTATTATGGACATATCAGATGTTTCAGTTAAAACAAGTGCAGATAGTTTTGAGGTTAAAATCGAGCTTGCAAAGTCTTAACTGCACCGATTGCATAATATTTGCCAAATTTATATATATATTTTATACCATTTTTATATCCACTAATAATTACTGATTAGACTTTAAAACTGATTTGACTTTTTAAAACTGAAAATCAATGCATACATGACAAATCACATTCAATAGAAAATACTGCAAATTAATGTGGTTATAATTTAAAAAATAAATAATTATATTGTTTTTTTTTTGCTGTAAGACATTTGTAAAGAAGGCACGTTCCATTGCGACCTTGTAAGGTGTATACCAAGTCGTCTTGTTTGTGACACGTACGCTGATTGTAAAGATGGTGATGATGAGAAATCATGTGGTCAACCACGTCATAGTTCTTGTGAAAACTGGTGGAATGCTGGATATAGAAACACCGGAATATATCGGCTATGTATGACTAAGATTTACATTTCTAGACTTGATACCTATCAGAACATATAGTACATGCATTATACATGAACAATCTGTATCTTTAAACGTGTCAAGTTACATTCACACTTGTTACATGCCTTTTATCTTGAGTCACATCTTGATGTCCTTGTAGCGTTATTATTTGTCCTTTGTTATATCAAGAAGATGTTGATGTCATCCTTTCTTTGTGCATTGTCTTTTCATATATTTGCTTTCATAAATTGATTGTTTGTGTTCATAATAGAACAGTTGATCAGTGGTTAAAACTGATTTGCACATAATGTTTGATATCTATATTTACTACATTTTACTCTAGAAACTGACGATTGAATTTCAGATGACATACATGCTGTGTGCGACTTTGATTCGGTGCTTGAGGAAGAAAATATATTCACAATATTTCATTCTTTTGAAGTTACTTATCTGTAAGTACAATCTTATTGTTTTTTGTCAAAATTGATGATTTGAGATAATTTAAATACAGTTTAGAATACAGAGGATTCCATTTAATATTCTGAAACATGTAGTGTATTTAAATTACACCACGCCATGACTTATGGTAGAAAATGGCTATGTACTGATTTTAAATTTGTTTCATGCCCTTGATCTTTTATTATTATTAACATTTGTTAAATGTGACAATGTGTTAAATATATCGATTTTTAATTAATTATCCCGACAAGTGGTAATAAGAATTTAAATAATAATAAAAAGCTTTGGCAAAAAAGGCACGCAATAAATGAATATTCTCCGAATTAAGAACATCATTAAGTTTGTGTATTGTGTATTTTCATATAGTGGGGATAGTCTAGAACAGATTCATTCAACGGAAGGAGAACTATTTTTAGCAAATCAGTCAAGCGTTGGTATGATTGACATCCTTACAGATCCATCCTACACTTGTACTCAAAATGTGGGTATTTATTTTCATATTTTTATTTCATATTTGCAGTCACTTTAAGCGTTCTGACAAAAGCATCTCGATGGATAATAATGGATTTTAAATTCATCTATAATTAATCTAAATGCCATTTATTTTTCGGCTTGCAATTTACTTAGATTTTAATGACATTATTAAAATCAGACTTTGTAGTTAACAAGAGTTAAACTTTTCCATCGTTAATTGTTTTGACGTCATATATTGTTACAAATCATATATTCAGATTACCCAAACATGCATACATGCCGTCGAGGCCCTTGCTCAACTGAATGAAACATTCAATATATCAATAAGTTGTGACTGTGTTACATTGACAGTGTATCCCTATCGAGCACAGAGGTAAGTATCGAAAACTTCAACTTTTCTATAGACATGAGCATGTACTTATCATGCAGTTTATGTTTACGTTTTATTTATTAAGAAATAATGATGTCATTGAATGCTTTTAATATATACAAATGTCTGTTGCTATCTCTTAAACATGATTTACGGAAAAAGACGAGGAATGCCGAATTTAAACAATGCTTTGAAAGATGTAAGCCTTTCTTCCTATCCGCTCTGTCAAATGTATGTTAGTAATGTGAGTTTTCATAAATGTTTCACAGAACGTTGAGGTATTGCAATGATGGGCGGGTTTTGAGTGACACAGACGTGGAGAAACACATGCTATTTATCTATTCTGAAACGAAAAACAAACAACGCATACTGTCCTACAAAGAAGGATCATTTCCCCGCGATGCAGAACTTCGGTTGAGCCCTATCGTTTGTAAAAATAGTCAGTACTCAGGTTCATTAATAATAGATGATGAATTTGCTGATTCAAAGCAAATAAAATAATTATTTTAATTTTCAAAGTAGTTCATACTTCTAATATGTCATTTGGAAAAATAATATTTTATATGACAATGCAGTAGAAAGAAAAATAAAAGTTGACCTTGGTAAAAAAATAGTATTGCCAGCAAAAACACTTTTAGTTTGTTGTACGAATTCCGCCGGGCATTCAATACCAACTCTTTTGTTATAATTTTGTTTCTATTGTTAATAATCAGTACATCAGAATACTTAAAAATTAATATTTTTCTAGATAGAAAGAGTCCTTGTTTTCAAGCAAATCTATTATTATTTTTTTTATTCTAGAAATATAATTATGTCATTAAATTAAAATTCTAAATAAGCTACTTATAATAATACATTTGAGTATGTAGCTTTTTAGACCCATAGAAAACAATTTAGAATTATTTTATTTTGTAGAGAAAACGATTACGGAGTCTACAGTAGGTTGTGGGGACGAAAATAATGTGTTTCCTTTGTCAATAAGGTGTGTTTACGAAATTGACGCTGCTGGATTTATGATTGGCTGTAGATCAGGAAACCATTTACAAGGATGTGGTAATTTTTTTATATTCATGAAAACGATCGAGGTTAAACTGCAGTTGAAGTTTTTCAGGATTCAGGATTCTAGTACTCTTAAAAAGTTAAGGGAGTCATTTTAAGTAAGACTAAATCAACAAATGTCATTGCATATATTATCTTAAACCACCGTTATGTCACCAACAAAATTAGGTGATTTTTAGATTCTAGGCACTTGAAATAACCTGATTAGAACCACAAACTTTTATGATTGATAAAGGTCATAAATTTAAGAAGAGCCTGTCCCAAAACGATATATCAAAAGTAATTAGAGAAGAAGAAGAAAGACTTGTACGATTAGGTGACCATATTCTTTGTAAGACATGTAAAACAATCCTAAAAAGGATTCTGTTTACGTAATGATATAAACGATTAAGGTATCTCCTTATGTGCACTGCGTAGATAACCGTAAGTATAAAAACAGGGTTTGTGACGTAAGAATAAATGTTTAAAGCATGTTATCACAAGTTGAAGAGCATAATTATTAAGTATTTTATCCCCTGAATATAGAGCGTTTTCATACACATTTGGTATACAATCATATTGTTAAACAAATACAAACATGCATACATGTATATCGAGTTTGTTTTATTTTTATTTTGTAAACTTTAATCTAGGAAACTTTGCTTTAAAAATGTGTTCAGTTCTCATACATTGTTTTAGTTATGAAATTAGAAAAGGAATATTTTGAAACTTATATACAAGAAATACCAATAACTGCTATTTCAGAGGACTTCGAGTGTCCCGTGACCACTGTTAAATGTCCACGGAGCTTCTGCCTTCCCGTTAGATTTATTTGTGACGGTGTTATACATTGTCCTGATGCTGATGATGAGAAGGATTGTGGTATTTATTTATAAGATATTACGATAGCTATACGGGCCTTGCACTTTATGCCGGTACCGGTCGTAGTTCCTGGCTCAGGGGTAACGAGTTACGACTGCCAAAATGTTTTGCAGACTTTCCACTAAAAATGTTACCCGAGAGCTAGATATTTTTGTCTGTGATGACAGCAGGTGTTATATTCTTTTTCTTGCATATTACATTTAACTTATAATTCGGAGAGAAAATACGAAAACTAATACTTTCATTTAGCATTTTAATGGTATGACGTCATTGTAAAAGCTCGCGACATGTTTTGTGTGTGGGTGTAAGATCGGATTTTCTTGCAAAAGAGAAAATCCTGTCAACAAGAATTATTCTGTCGACAATTAGCACAGCATTTGAAAATAATTTTCCATTTGAAAATAATATTCTTTCATATACAAAAATATTATGAAAAATATATCCTTATTGACAAAGAGCATGATTTTGATTTTTGATAGGCAAACAAGCAAAAATGTGTGTGCTGTTTCTACAACTTACAACTCTTTAATGCGTTAATGCATACATTAGTTACTTTTTACTTGCCTTATATGCGCAAATAAACTGTTATTAAATCATTCAATACAGGTTGCAAAAAAAGTGAGCGGGAAGTGATAATTCTTTCAGAGAGAACACTAAATGACAATAGAGTTCATCAAGTGAAAACTTTAGCCAGGCAGTTTCACTCGCATGGTAGCATTATAAGACATTTACAGTATAAATCACGAACAAACGATGCTAAACTAGGTTTCCCTCACAGATTTCTTGATATATCAGACGAAGTGGTTAAGAGTCATGAAACTGTTATGAGACAGTTTGTGTGTAACTATTCAATTTTAGCATCCGATTTTGTTAATTCTATACATTTAACTAAGAATGGGTCAAAGGGCGTAATATTTGTTCAAGATAGTAAAGAATCGGACATTATCGCAAACATGATGTTCGGAAGAATTAAATCAAAACCAGATTTCCATCTATTCAGAGTCTTTCGAGGAACAAGTGGTATACCGAGAAAGCACTTGTTTAATTTTGTTAATGATGTTGCCATTAAACGTTGGAATATATTGTCCAGTATCGGCACTACGTTCTTTCCACAAATTTGCGAAGGTATGTTTAGTTCAGCTTATATATTATCATTCGGTATGTTTATTTGCTTTTATAAATTAAACGGTATTTACATAAAGCCCAAATTATGCCTGACGTAGACATGCTAAAATATTTCTTAGAAGCTTTTTTTTATTATTTTGAAGTGGTTTATAAAATCTATATCTTTAACTTTCAAAACAAAAAACTCTGTTTTTTCTCTATTTAATAAGTAACAAGTATATTGAAATATAGACATAAGAGGATACATAGAATCCAATTAATGTAGATTTAAGGCATTTTGCGTCATTATAAGTACAACTTTTTCATTTGATTCTTTTCACTCGTTTTGCTCTTGCATTTCCAAATGTTGTCTTGTAATTGACATTCACAATGACTTAAATAATATGCTTTTTAATTTGGTTTGCTGACAGCTTCCTCAAATGTGCTTTGTCCCGGACAATATAAATGTGCAGCAAGCAAACAGTGTATATTACTGGAACAGGTTTGTGACGGGCATAAACATTGTATACAAGGTGATGATGAAAGGCTTTGTCAATACACATGTCCGGCCAAGTGCACATGTAGTGAATTTAAAACCAACTGCAGCGGAATGAGTTTAGATGTAGCCGATGTTGTGACCATTGACATAAATTCTAGACTGTTGGACTTAAACCGGAATCCAAATCTACACGACGTGTTTTTACATTCGTCATTTGATTTCCCTTATCTCGTTCACATGTACATGTCAAGCTGTAACATTCATACAATGAAAAGCTATGGTTTCCAGTCTTTACCTAACTTAAGAGTTTTGGATCTTAGTCACAACAAAATTTCAGCTTTACCGGGATTCGGGTTTTTAGGTTTACAAAAACTAACTAGTCTGAATTTAATAGGAAATGAAGAAATTTACAGAATTGAGCCCTTTGCGCTGCAAGGACTACAAAGTTTAAAAACCTTTGAGCTAGTCGGGGCAAACATTCAATTGATATCATCAAATGCATTTTCAGGATTATCACTTAATGTATTGAATTTAACTGCTAACAAAATAAAAGAAATTGGGGACAATATTTTCAATGATTTGTATGCAGAAAAAATATATCTTACTCACACTATTGTAGAAAACTTTAATGAAGGTCTCTTTAGAGGTGTGATTGGTTTAACCACTCTTATGACACCGTCATACAAATATTGTTGTATACGTCCAAACTACCTGATAGAAGATAACTGTTTTCCTAAGGTGGACGAGTTTTCGTCATGTGAGGATCTGTTACGTCTATCTGCACTGCAAACAATGTTGTGGCTGATTGGGGTATGTGCTTTGTTTGGAAACCTGTTATCCGTGATGTATCGACTGGTGTACCATAGAAATAAATTGAAGCTTAATTATGAAATATTTGTAACCAATCTGGCTGTGGCAGATGCCATCATGGGGATATACTTACTTATAATAGCTATAGCTGACGCAACGTTTAGAAAAAGGTAAGGATGAAGTTTTATGCATTTCGTTTTTTTTTTTCATTTTTATATTTATATATTTTTTTATATTGGTTTGTATTGAAGAAGACAGTATAGTCAAAACATGTATACAATGACATTATATGAATTAGAATCTAATGGAGTTGTCTATATTAAATTTAACATTTTTTTTCTAAAAAAAATTTAGTTGGAATTGAAATTATATGATAAATGTTGACCTATTCACGTTGTCATTATAATTATAATAGTTGTGTATGACGCTCATTGTGTCAGTAATGAATGTCAAAACGTTGTAACTGCTCATATTGAAACATGAAATGATTAGTTTCATTGTATCTTTGAGCAGTAAAATATTAAAAAAGAAATCTACGGGAGGAAAATCATTTACATTTGAAGTCAATGTTTATGTATATATAGCCTAGTTCGAAGTACGATATGCATCTTAGTATAAATTAAGTGTTGCAAATATTTTTAAACCGAACAGTCACAATTTTATTTCAGATACATTTTTATGGATGACTATTGGCGTAATAGCGTTTGGTGTACCTTTGCTGGATTCCTAGCAACAGTTTCTTCTGAGGCCAGCGTATTTTTTCTTTGCCTTATCACTTTAGACAGATTTCTCGTTATTAAATACCCATTCGGCCAGTTTCGTCTTAATTCGAAACATGTCTTATTGATGTCAACTATTTCCTGGGCAATATCAATTATTATTGCACTTATTCCGATCATCTTCGATAACTTCTTTTATGGGCAATTTTATTCTAAATCTGGTGTTTGCATCGCACTTCCGTTAACGAGGGATCGACCGCCTGGTTGGTCATATTCTGTACTTATTTTTCTTGGACTAAACTTTTTCACCTTCTGTCTTATTGCCTGGGGCCAAGGCTCAATCTATCTGGAAATTAGGAAAGTTTCGTCCGAGATTAAATCCGTTACATCCAAAACCATGAAATTTTCCCAAAAAAGAGATATGACAGTTGCTAGGAATCTGCTTTTAGTTGTTGCATCCGACTTCTTGTGCTGGTTTCCAATCGGTTGTGTAGGCAAGTATATATTGAAAGATAATTTAACGATATAACGTCTAAATAAAGGATCTATCTCTGTTACCATTAGCATGAACAATTATCATAAGCATAATTATGTCTAAACAGAAATAACCTAATTCTGAAAGTTAATTGGCCAAGCATTGATAATAGACCTGTAAGACCATCAATTATTTGTGTTTAAGAAATTAAACAGTATCCAGATGCTATATTTTTATAATTGCTTCTATCAATATTTGATTTGTTGGTTTGCTTGATTGGGTTTTACGTCACACCAGCACAGTATAGGTCATTTGGCGACGTTCCAGCTTTACTGGTGGAGGAAGACCTCAGGTGCTCTTCCGTGCATTATTTAAGGCACGAACGGGCATCTGAGTAGAACCACCGATGTTCAGTAAGCTACCTTGAAATCTTCCTCACATAAAAAATCCAAAGTCCCTGTCATGATTCGAACCCACAGCGGTGAGGGGCAAGTGGTTTGAATTCAACGACCTTAACCACTCGGCCACGGACGCCCCATCAATATTTGAAATACATGTGGAAATTGCCCATACATTAAAATTAAATATAATATGGAATGACAATAGAATATCTTAAGTGATGAAATACGATAATTAAAATTAAATCTTTAAAATGAGAATACATGTTGGATTCTATTTCCCTTACAGGTTTCATGGCAATGTCCGGGTATGAGATATCTAGCGACGTTTATGCTTGGATTATTGTCTTCGTCTTACCTTTAAATTCCGCGTTGAATCCGGTACTTTACACGTTGTCCGTATCCAAATCAAGCAGGGTAACTTGTCTTTTAACTTATTTTTCTGTTGATTGAATGTCTCATTTCGTTTTCTTTCTTGAACAGTACTTTAACTTAAGAAAATTGAATAGATTAGTATAACATTTTGCTTTTTTTTTCAAATTTCATTCAGAAATTATTGAATTATGAGTGTAGATTTAATGTTAAATTCATTAAACGAGGTAAATGGAATCATATTATCATGCGAGTCTCTGGTGAGCATAATATTTTTTACTTGAATTTACATTGAATCTTGACAAATATATTTTTTTCCATTATTACATAATTTTTATATGAATTAAGAAACGGTTTATGTTTAAAAAGAGTCATTTTTCATTGACACGCATATAGTGTAACGCTACCATTAGCGTGCATGTGTTTGTATGTAACGCAAATGACCTCACCTCAAATTTTTATTTCACATATATGTTATATACTCGTAGTTCTTTATTAAATGAAGTAATTACACTCCTGCGTCTTGACATATTTCTAGATGACTTTGTTGCCTTTTTAAGTTACAATAGATACTTGCTTACATCATAAAGTTCGTTCGTTCGAATGATTGAAATCCTTAATGAAATGCTTAAAGACAATGTTATAACAAAAGATATATCTATTATGAAACATTTAATGATTACATTACAGAGGCGCACTACTACACAACCATCGACAGCCAAGAGTACTTTGAAAACGAAAAGTAGTACGTCAATTGACTTTTTATAGATATTCATGTCTTCCAAAACTGTTATTTTAAATATTTGAATAAGAATCAAATCAAATCAATCTAATCAAACATTTTGAAGTTTAAAGGACTCTCATGAAACATATATTACCTAAACAATTTTATATGTAAAATCTTGAACAAGTATGCTTTATATATAATGATGAAATAAAATGCGTATTTTCATATTCCGTATTTTCACTGTAAAGAATATTTTTTACTGCAGTAAAACATTTATTTTCCGTATTTTCATTGGTGTCTTGGCGGAATACTTTCTTCTAAATTCTACCAGTACATACAATTTAAGGGAAAGTCTTTAAAATTGTAAAAAAAAAACAACAGAAAAAATGTATATAATAAACAGAAAATTCAAGTTTTTTTCTATAAACACTTGATTTTTTTCATCTTGTGGTATGAAATTATCATATTTCACCCGTGGCTACCACTCATGAAATATTTATTTATTCATACCACTCGATGAAAAAAATCCTGTATTTGTTGACAAATATACTTGAATATCCTCTGATTACTTTTGCAGCAAAACAAACTGGAGCTTTGCCGGATTTATTCCGCTACTTCTTGGTAAAAGATAGACAAGATCAGGGTTTTATCAGCCTTAATGAGGTTATGTGTAAGAAGAAGAAGTTACATACAGTCTCCATGTTAAAGATTTCTTTGAAACTTGCCCATTGCCTTCATCTTCTCCACAGGGCAGACCTGTCACTCGACCTTCTTGACAAGGAGGGGCTGTTTGTAGGCATGAGACAAAATAAGGTTGTTATTTTTTTCGTTCGGATTCATTACACTCTTAAATCTTGTGCTAGGTATACAAGGAATTTTGTAGTTATTTTCATTATATGTCAGTCAAATCATATCTGTCATTGTAATCTATTCTTGTTGTAATGGCGTTCAATGTAAAATGTTAAACCATTAAGAAGATCTGAATTCCAAAGTTTTGAAAATAATGAAATGATTTAGTTTTGTTTTTTGTAATTTATGACTTGCATTTAGAAAAGATAGCTGCTAATGAGTTTTATTATAATATACTTCATTCTTTCAGATTACAGGGGATATACAAATAAGAAGAAAGCCTACAAAATGTAAAAGCAACAATTGGGATGATATTGAAAAGTTAGGAAATATCATTCTTGGCCTCTTGGTTCTGGTATCGGAGAGCAAACAGCCACAGATTTAAACCAAACTCTATGTTGTTGTATGGTCACGTCTTGTTTTAATTTTCTTAAATTATGTTCGTTATTTCTTAAAATTGCTTACTTATGTTAAAGCAGATTTTGTTTATTTTTTTAATGTAATGTTGTCATGTATAATGGTTAATATAAATTATTCGAATATTTGTGTGTGATTTTTGAACCTCGTACAATTATGTATCATGTAAGTTTCAAATTCTTTCTTAAAAGCAGGGAATAGATATTCTGGTAGATGTTTCAATATCATTTTGACTATTTCATTTTGGGAAAATCGTATAAATTGCCTTTTTAGTAAGGAGAGGACATTTGGAAAAGATTAATACGCAATTTTTAGTTTTATCGGTATTTTGACACTTGCATTTGATTATTCTTTATTACAGTTAGAGATATTTTGGTGTTTCATTTTGATGCAAACGTGCCATAGTTCATGTGTTGAGTTTTACATACATACATACATACAAGATGTTAGAATTGTCAGATTTGTCGTAACTGTATATTCAGTGAAATCTTTTTCTGTATGAAACATTGTATTGATAATACGCATACATACATACATACAAGATGTTAGAAATGTCAGATTTGTTGTTACAGTATATTCAGTGAAATCTTGTTCTGTATTAAACATTGTATTATAAGATATTGTATATTTGTTATCTATGTTCTGTATTAAACATTGTGTTATAAGATATTGTATATTTATTATATTATATTTTATATATCTATTGACCAATAAAGCTTGAACGCAGTTTTAATTTAATTTAACGCTATTCAAGGCAGTTAAACATTTTACAACAAGGCACAGACCTGCTTACCGTTCAAATCCAGGTGATTAACGGAATGACCTTATATATTGAAATAATTCAGAATGAACAATTAATTTCAGTTTATTTATTTCAAATGTAACCAACTCAATGTAAGTGATTCTCGTTATAAAAACAAGTTATGTGAACTACTATGATCTATGTAAAATGGATCCAAAATGTGATTTCCTGCCATAAACGTAAGTATATTTTAGAACGAGACTTTTATGTCTTTGTATCATCCATGGAAAATCTTCGGCTTTTGCACACATTCTTTCCAATGAAAGTAATCTGTTTATAGCGGTTCTCGTGGACGAATTACTGGCGTATTTATTCGTGCCAAACTTTTATGCTAACCGTGCAATATCCGTGTGTGTCATAGGAAAACTGTCTTATTTGAAACAAATGTCTTTAAATCTACTAGTGAACAATCTACTTCTATATAAATCTACTAGCATACAAATGTACTACTCTATAAATCCAATTGTGAGGGAGAGGTTGCCTTTAAGGAATCAGGCATGAGAACTGCAGCCACCGTGTATACCTGCAATCGTAAAAGGCGACTAAATGAGATAGAATAACTGGAGACTGTATATGCTCAAGCAGGTGAGGTGGTTTTGACTCCTGGTATTGCTTTAAGTTTGTATCACCCGAGGTTAGCCAAAATCATTTTCCTGTTTCGGCGCCTTATGACCCAAATTGTGTCGGTGCACTTTAAAACCAAACAAAAGATCTACAAGTCTACAGATCTACAAAACTACCAAGTCTTCTACTCTACTAGTGTTTTAATCTACTTGTTTGCAAATCTGCCAGTCTATAAATCTGCTATTTTCAAATCTACCAATTTGCAAATCTACTAGTCTATTAACCTACATGTCTTACAAAGTAAAACCATTTGTCTATATTGTTGAAAGTGCAATTCGGTGATTCATATTGAGAGATTGAACATGAAACCAGCTTGAAAGAAGTGCACAAAATACAGGTAAAACAATCATATATATTGGAAGCTGATAATTATAAAGAAATCCACTGGATGTAAGGTCAAATAGAAAAGATCAAATAATAATTTGATGTGATGTTTTCAGAGATAAGAGTTGAAAGCTTCTTTATTAAATGGCTTAAGGCTATCAAAACAAATGAAAAGAGGAAATTGGATAAATATACGGATAATAAAATGTAATGAGATCAATGGTTATTTTGTCTGTTTCAGAAAACAACTTGAGGCTCTTTTTATATTGTTGCTGGGTGATTTTCTTTCGGGAAAATTAGATTTAAAATTCACTCTTTGAAATTTATATTCATCTGCCAATCTTTTCTAAAAAAGATTGCATATTTCTTTTTAGATATTTTGATCTAGATTTTTTTAAAAAAAAATGTATAATTAAGACAATAAAATTATGATATTTCGCTTGAACATAAATTGGAGGTGAAGTTTTCTCTAGGTATAAACGGTTTAAAATTCGTGCAAAAATACACAGAATGTTGGTCCAATTATCGTGAATATAGATTTATTTATCTATTTATATACTTCACTTTTCACATCATAACTGCGACATGCCTGGTGAACGATAGCTTGGAATGCTTTTTTAATTTGTCAGAAAATAAATTTATTTGTACAGTATATAATTATTTACAAAAAACAAAAAATAAATAAATAAAAAATAAAATGCATAAATTAATTCATATATGTAATGATATATTATAACAGAATATCATTAACTATATTTGTATCTGCTTCCAGAACAAAAGCGGATTTTCTGGACTGTTCCTCATTTTTACCTTTCATGGACATTTTTATTTTTTAGTAATCAGCTTTCAAAATGGTTTGCTTAAATTGTGTGAATTTCTTTCAAGTTTGACCCCTCATTGAATATGAATCATTGTATTCAGTAATTAATCGAGATTTAGGTGGAAATACACAATTTCAGTATTTTTAAATATAACAATAAAAAAAGAAGAAAAAAAAGAATTTACATCTGGAACATACAATGGAAATTCAAAATATGTAAATGTGTATAATGATTGATCAAAGTCATATCTTCTAAGCGAACATAAATATATAAATTGACAAGAAATAAAAGAATAAATGGGTCCAATCGAAACATAAATGTTTCATTACATAACAAATACTATTAATTGGAGATTTATGTGAGCAAAGAAATAACCATGTGTTAACATGTCTGCAGATAAGTAACACATTTTTACCTCTAACTGGTAATCAATTTTACCTCTCGCCAATAAAATGAATTATCTGTTCTACGGTGCGCTTCATTCGCGCATACAAAAATCACAGTGTGTGATTTGCGATGAGAGATATGCAGCGAGTGATATGCAGCGAGTGATAGGCAGTAAGTAAATAGGTTTTCGTAAGAATTAAATTGATAAAAATAGGCAGTTTCATTCAGACATAGTATTGAAATTTCTAATTAAAGAAGTCTAATACCTGGAAATGAAATACGTAGAAGATTCTTGTTTTACATAATAAAGAGAAAATCAAAAGATTCGTCTTGCTTGCTTCCTCAGGGGGAATAAATATTAGAACTATAGTTTGCAATATATTTTCAAATTTGCTTCCCTTTCGTTTGATACTGGAGAATGTGTATGCTCAAGCAGGTGAGGTGGTTTGGGCTCCTGGTATTGCTTTAAGTTTGTATCAGCCGAGGTAAGCCAAAATCATTTTCCTGTTTCGGCGCCGTGTGAACTTAATTGTGTTTGTGCGCTGTAAAAAACAAAACAAAAAATCAACTAGTCTACAGATCTTCAAAACTACCAAGTCTTCTACTCATCTAGCTTTAATCTTCTTGTTTGCAAATCTGTCAGTCTATAAATATGCTACTTTTAAATCTACCAATTTACAAATCTACTAGCCTATTAACCTACATGTTTTTCAAAGTAAAACCTGTGTCTATATTGTTGAAAGTGTTATTCGGTGATTCATATTCAGTAAGAGATTGAACATGAAACCAGCTTGAAACAAGTGCACAAAATACAGGTAAAACAATCATATATATTGGATGCTGATTATTATAAAAAAAATCTACTGGATCTGAAAGTCAAATAGAAAAGATCAATTAATAATTTGATGTGATGTTATCAGAGATTAGAGTTGAAAGCTTCTTTATTAAATGGCTTAAGGCTATCACAAACAAATGAAAAGAGGAAATTGGATAAATATACAGATAATAAAATGTAATAAGATCAATGGTTATTTTGTCTGTTTCAGAAAGCAAATTGAGGCTCTTTTTAAATTGTTGCTGGGTGATTTTCTTTTGAGAAAAGTAGATTTATATTCATTCTGTGAAATCTATATTTATTTCCCAATCTTTCAGAAAAAATGATTGAATATCTCAATTTAGATATTTAGATCTCGCCTTCTTTTGTATACTTAAAACAATTATATTTCGCTTGAACATAAAATGGAGTTTACATTTTCGCTACGTATGGATTGTTTCAAATTCACAGAAAGTTGGTTCATTTATGATGGCTGAATATAGATTTATCTATTTATAAACTTCACTTGACATAATTATCAAGATATACGAGAATATGACATGCCTGGTGAACGATAACTTGGAATGCATTTTTATTTCATAGGTACAATTTGTGTATTAACTGAAAAAATTGATAAAAAATAAATTAAAATGCGTAAAATAATTCACATGTGTGATGATATATATATAAGATGGCGCGATAGCTCAGTTGGTTAGACCACTGACTGTCACTCCTGAGGGTCCGGGTTTGATCCTGCGTAACATTCTTGGGATTTTTCAGTGTTTCCCACCTAACTAGAGGTTTACTGGTACGAAACCCAGGTAATCCTCGCATGTATCAGTGCTATACACTGGGCATGTAAAAGAACCAAGGAATCTATTCAATAAGAGCTAGGGACTAGTTCCAGGATTTCCTTGTATATCATAGCTGTCTCTAAAGTCTGCTGAGGTAAGGATCCTACTGGAAATAAGTGCACTTTCGTAGCTTATCCTTGACCGCCCGGTCTAAAGAAAATCAATCAATCATATCATAACAAAATATCATTAACCATACTAGTATCTGATTCAAATAAAAAGCGAATTTTCCGGACTGTTCCTCATGTTGCCATATTATGGACATTTACTTTGACAGCTTTTAGAATAATTTAACTTAAAATGTGTGATTTTTTTTTCAAATTGTCCCAATGTTTAGTTTCTTACAGGGTATAAATCATTGTATTGTAGCAATTAAACAAGACATGGTGGAATTGTATAAAAATACAATATTATTTCATATTATGAAAAAATAATGAATTTGTTTCTCATTCATTTAATGGGAATTCAAAATATGTAAATGTAATTTAATGATTGATCAAATATATATCATCTAAACGAACATTAATATATATTAAATGAAAACAACTAAAAACATAAACGGGTTCAATCGAAACATAAATGGTTTATTACATAAAAAATAACTATTAATTGGAAATTTGTTTGAGCAAAGAAATAACCATATGTTAACATGTCTGCAGATAATAACACATTTTTACCTTTAACTCGTTACCAATTTTACCTCTCGCCAAAAAAAAGATTAATCTGTTCTGCTGTTTAATGTAACGGTGCGCTAAATTCGCGCCAAAAAAGTCTCAGTGAGTGATTTGCGATGAGTGATACATGTAGGCAGTGGGTGATATACAGTGGGTGCGTGATATACAGTGAGTGATATGCAGTTGGTGAAATACACTGAGTGATAGGCAATAAGTGCCGTATATGCAGTAAGCAATGTGTAGTTAGTGATAGACAATGAGTGACAGAAAGTGAGTAATATGTAGCGAGTGATAGATAGTGAATTATATGCAATTAGTGATATACAGTGAGTGATATGCAGTTAGTGATAGACAGTGAGTGTTATACAGTGAGTGATATGCAGTAAGTGATATGCAGTGAGTGATATACAGTGAGTGATTTATAGTTAGTAACATGCAGTGAGTGATATGAAATGAGTGATATACAGTTAGTGATATGCAGTGAGTGATAGGCAGTGAATGATATACAGTGAGTGTTATTCAGTGAGTGATATACAGTGAGTGATATACAGTGAATGATATACATTGAGTGATATACAGTGAATGATATACAGTTAGTGATATACAGTGAGTAACATACAATGAGTGATATGCAATGAGTGATATACAGTGAGCGATATGCCGTGAGTGAGTAATAGGCCGTAAGTGATATGCAGTGAGTGATATGCAGCGAATGATATAAGGTTAGTGATATACAGTGAGTGATATACAGTGAGGGATATGAAGTGAGTGATATACAGTGAGTCATATACAGTGAATGATATACAGTGAGTGATATACAGTGAGTGATATGCAGTGAATGATATGCAGTGAGTGAGTGATATGCCGTGAGTGATAGGCAGTGAATGATGTACAATTAGTGATATGCAGTAGAACACCGATTTTTTTTTCGTAAAAATTAAATTGATATAAATACGCAATATCATTCAGACATAATATTGTAATTTCTTATTAAAGAATACCACTACCTGGAAATAATATACATACATGATGCAAGTTTAACATCGAAAAGAAAAACAACAAATGATTCGTCTTGCTTGCTCCGTCAGTAAATTCAATCCTATTATACAAAGGGGAATAACTGTTACAACTATTTTGCAATATATTTTCAAATTTGCTTCCCTTTTGTTTGTTAAGGTTAATTAACCAAAACACAAAGTGTTGTAAATCGGCCACATACATAATGAGATATAAAATTTAAAGGAACATTTAGCCTCAGACTACAATGTTTGACAAAGTTTTTAATATATGGTTTTACAGCATGCCATGTACTCATCCCTTAAAAAAGCACTGAAACACAATGTGGAATAATTTGTGATAAAATTAGTAAAAACATAAACAAATTGGTATTTTTATGTCGATACAAACTACTAATTAACTGTAACTATAACTGTACTTACAGGAAACTATCAAGTACGCGCTGCCAATATAGCCCAGCCATCTTCAACTCTTTTTTAAACTGTACTTATGGCCAAATTTAAAAAAGAGTTGAAGATGGCTGGGCTATATGGGCAGTGAGTACTTGATAGTTTCCTGTAACAGGATGTACACACCAATTAAAAAAAACTTTTGAAAGTTATGGGCCTTTATCAATTGAATGTTGAATTATTTTTCACTCATTTCAAAATTGACTTATAAATTCTGTTAAACATGTTGAAAATATTCACAGTGAAAGAGGAATAACTGGTAAGACGGTTGTAGGAATACAGATATACTATTACCCCCTTATGAACTGTTATAGTTCTCATCATGTTTGATTTGCCATTTAGAGACATGGTTCGATTTGTGTCAAAGGAGCTGCCAATTTTACACAAAAAAGATAAATGAAATGTGGGCATATAGAAAAATGATCTAATATATGATCTAATAAATGATCTAATAAATGATCTAATAAATTGCTAAGATTTCTGCATTAGAAAGTCCAATATTTTTGTAAAAAAGCTAAACATTTCAAAAGGACAACATTTAACTCTTTCCGATAGAAATATACTCAATGAGGCATGATTTGAGGAAAACGTTTCGTAAAGTATCAATATAGGAGACATAGTTACAACAGCGTTTTGCCAGTGTAAAATAAAGTAACTAAACAATAAAGAGTCATAGGTAACATTCGCCCCCACATTGTCCTTCAAATCCGCTTAGTTGCTTATTATTTTATGACATAATCTATATTAAAGAGTGATACATGTGTTCGGACAGGATGGATTCGGATAAAGTTGTTTTTTAAGCAATCTGAAAAACTTGTTATATGAATGTATCAACTTCATCTCAGCGGGAAACTCATGTTTAGTTGATAAGGCAAAAACAAGACAATGTCTGTTTCGGGCCATACAAATTCATAAGGAAATCATCAATCTAATAAAGACAGACCAATAAAATAATGTTTATAATTAAAGTATAATTCTGAAAACTTGCATTAATGAATAATAACGTTGCATGTTTATTACTTTTGCTATTCGACATCGACCTTGAATTTTGACACCGCTCAAATTAAGTTATTGCAACAAAAAACAATTGTTAAAAAGAAATCTCACCTTTTTTGTAGAAAAAATATTAGGAACAGAGACAAATAGGTTGTTAAAGCAATAAGTAACCCCCAAAACACTAATAAAATATCACTTTTGCGTTGCTTATTGTAGTAAAAATATATATTATTTTAACGTAAGCTTTAATTTCTTTTATTTGAATGCCAAATTTACAAATTTCTACCATAAATAGCATTGTTAAGCCTTTCTGTAAAGCAACAACATTTATTTACATATTTATAATTTAATGTAATTGTGTCCCCCGGATATACTTAAGACAAATATAGAATGTTAATGTTCGTAATAGCTTGCTGAATTCGATACAGGGTTAATATTACAGGTACGTAGGTGTTACTAATTGTCAAATACCGGAAACATATCAGTACCCGAAGCGATTTGACCTATTTTTGCCATTTTGCGTTGTAAGCAGTGTTGTCCCGAAGGTTGAACATCACACCTTTAAAATGTTTTTACCGTTGTATTTAATACAAAAGAGTTTCATTAATATATTATTAAAGCACAACCTTCAGCCCTTAGGTTTTAGAGTAGCAAATGGTAACAGACATATAAACGTTGCTATTAAAAAGCAATGGAACAAGATGTTTAAACATTATATTATACAGTTGCAGTTTCCAGTAAAAAAATCCTTAAAAGCTGATTGTATGATTGTGTGATGTTTTAGTTCAATTTTTATCAAACTGTTTTCTTGAACTTTGCAGAAATAAAATATAATTTTTTGCTTGTTAATACTTAATCAGAAGGCCATACTAAAAACAAGTATACATGTTCTCTTTTTCTGTAAACTTTGTATGTTACCTTCTCCAAATAAAGATTTTATAATAATAATAATGATGATGATGATGACTATGATGATGATGATGATGATTATTATTATTATTATTATTATAATATATTATTATTATTATTATTATTATTATTATTAATTATTATTATTATTATTATTATTATTATTATTATTATTAATAATAAATATATAAATAAATAAATAAACAAAAACAATAAATAATAACTAATATTGCAAAGCATTTTTTTCAGCCCACATAAATAAACTTGCTTTAAATACTTAAAGGTTATTATTGTAACACATTCATGCGAAAACACATAAACAAACCTTCCAACAGGCGACATTGAAATATGAAACCGGAAAGCAAATTATATCAAATCAGATACTGCTGTTCAAGACACTAGTTTCATTTTTGTTATAATCAGCATTGTTTTGATGAGCATTATTTTCTGATAATTACAGCGAGGTGCGAATGTTCGTCTTGTGCTTTTTTTGTTGATATCAAAACAACACCTGTAAAATGTTGAAAACAAAATCATTCTACAAAAAAATAAATAATTAGATGTTATGACAAAAGGACCTTACCTTAAAGCAACCCATCCTAACTTATGTGTATTATTCTGCAAGAAAGCAAACACAACAAGCAATTTTTTGACATTTGCTTCAACTCCGATTTGTTGTTTACTTGTTTTAAATAAACAAACAAACAAATAATCGGAGTTGAATAGTATATATTTATATTACCAGCTTAAATATACATGAATGCATAAACTAAACATTAAAATATTGAAAGGATTTTTACACACATGCCTTGCAACCGGGTTATGTGAAACATTTAAACATTTGCCAAATAATACATGTATAAGACAAATATGTACAAACAAAGTATAAAATATTTTCTTTAAACATACAGTTATTTGTTCAAATATATAAACATATAAAATTTCAACAATAATAACATTTCAATATAATATACAAAAGGACAGTTTTCTATGTATAAAAAACTGAAGAATAATAAAATTTCAATAAAAATTTTAAAAAAGACATTTTTATCTTTAGTTGGAATTTCTTTAATGATTTTTGGACTTTTTATTGGGTTTAACGTCACAATTTATCCCTTAAATTCACACATCTAATATAGTTTCGCTTACAATATATTTCAATCTAAATATACATTGCAATCTATTATCTTGACTGGACTTTTACTTTTTTAGTCCAGACTTAATATTGATTAAGTTTCGTGAGCCTAAATCTGGATTCAAATCACCTGTCTATTATTCTACGATCAGAATGGTACATTTACATTTAGATGTATTCATTTCCATCCAGCTGTTTCATTTACAACATGCCTCTGAATTAAATTGAAAAACAATTGAAAGAATGTATTGAAAACAAATGTTTCACTAAAAAAATAGATGGTGAAACAACAATTTGATAAAGTTAAATGTCATCAGCCGAAATTCTTTTTGTCTTAAAAATGGGTACCAAATAATCAGCGTAATAATAAATCATGTGTTCTATAAGATAATTTAATACACAAAAATAAACATCTTTAATTCCACTAATATTTTGCCATACACAATATTTTTTTAAGGGACAAACTAGAGAGAAATAGAATCCAATATTGAAAATGCTGCAGTCCCGTAGTGATTGAGCCTGTTCCTGGACGGTACTGGAAAGTTCAAGCTACATACCACGTTCCCTAGCACCAGGTAAAACAGTAAAGAAAGTATGAATATGGTTACACACATATTAGATATATTCTGGCTTGTAGGATTTGAAATCGTTAACTTAAGCTTAAGACAACGTTCTAGAGGATTGAGATAAAACTTTTTTTTCCTGACACTACTGTGGAAGACGCATTGATAACGCAAACTCTTTACGTCAGTATGTTTTATTTTCAAATATTTATCTTATGTAAGCTTTATTTGGCCGGTCATGAGATAATATATCATAAATCTAGGGTAAAATCATTATTTGTTAATGGAACTACAATTTAAATATAAAAAAGTTTTTTTACAATAGAAAATTTAACTTAACATACAAAAATAGTAAACTGTTCTGTAAATGACCTCATATGAGTGGCAACCATCTTTATTTTTAAGGACTTTGACTTTTGAATAATCAACCAGAAGTTAAAAACTTATGTAAATGGTCCTTAGTGCTAATATCTTAAAGTTTTATTCAATACTTAAGTTCTTGTCAATACTTATCAGTTATCAAACAGTAAATTTGATAAACATTCCCACACGAATTGAAAATGTCAAGTTAGTGCATATTTTAAAAAAACTGCCAGTATGTTTGATTTTTTATTTTGATAGTTTACAGCGTGAAAACATTAACAGTTAATTATATTGTTTGTGTAGAAATTTGTTTCTATATCTTTTTAGCAATTTTTTATGTATAACTTTCAGTAAAGTAAAAGCTCTTGCTGAAGGACCTAGAAAGCAGTACCACAATGTTAAAGTGACATATCTAGAAATTCTAACTAAAAGAATACACGAATCGGTCATGTCAAAGCACGTATAAAAATATTTAAGTACGGGCCTTATTTTAAAATATACGAGTAGTACACTAATTGAAGTTACATGTAAGATCTGATTATAGATTTAAAGATATGTTTTCGGATAAAGAACGCTACTAGAAATGAAACGTTTGCTTTGTGTGTGTGAAGAAATATTTTCACTGACACATATAAGACTTGAGGTAGTATTTTATTTCTTGACAAAACTAATTATTACTATTGACGGATCTACCCTTTTTAAGATTGTCAGCAAACATTTAAATATAAACAATGCATACCCGTTTATCACATCATCCCATTTCTTTTACAGATAGAAATACATTGCTTTAGAAATTTAAAACTCATGAAATAGATATTCAAAATAAAATTTGTCGTTTAACAGTTTAAGACCCTGTTTTTATGAATGTTCTTTTTCATATTATTTAATTAGTGTAAAAGTGGAAAAATCGTACTTTAGAATTTCTTTTTATAGAAAGCCTCACATTGATTGGTTCTAATTTCTATAAATAGCTCTGTAGTTGTTGGTTATACGAAACCAAAACTATTAACACAAATTTGATTGTATCACCCGGAAATACTTCAGATGTTTATGGCGGTAAATGTTTGAAACATAACACGTGGGCAATATCACAAAAACAAACGTGGGTACTTTAATTGGCCATTAACCTTAAGGATTCAATAATAAAAAAACATTTTGACCTAGTCTTTCTAGTTTGCCGATTCTTCAAGAATTTCTTGCAATGCTGGATATACGTACACATGTATTGCATTTTTCAAAGAAATAGATGCACAGTCTCCAACGGCAATCGGCGTAACATTTTTTTAAATATAAAATGCATGCATCATCTTGATAATTATTTTCAGAAATGTAACTTTATAAAAGATACATGTTTTCAGTGGGAAAACCTCGGTACAATTTCAGTATAAAATCTACTAAGCGGTATGGAGACTAGATGTCTACTCACAGAATTTTGAAAGTTTATAATGTAAATTGTTGAAATACTATGCTACCTAAAAATCAGTTGCATTGAGTTAATTTTAAGACGCTTGCTTTTATAGACTATGAATAATTTAAGGCTAGTAAATCTGTACATACACCTTAAAAGCAAATTGTATTATTGAATTTGATTATCTTTCTTTCTCAATAAAATTGTTACAGTATTTTTTAATGGAAGTGGTACTTAAGCACTGAAAATGCCGGATCGTATATATTTTGTTATCAATAAACATTTTGTTTTTCAAAATAATTTTAAACACAAAAAAAGTTCTTTTATTGCTCATAGCGATAAATCATATTCCTTTCCAGGAAATATTATCCTTATTGTAAAAATAATCATAAATGATGTAAAGGCTCTTAAGACATTGTTTTGTCATTTATAAATCACTTTTCTTGTATAAATATTGATATTGGTCATTCCGATAAATAAAAAGTAAGTAAATAACTAAATGAATAATTATTTAATAAGAAAAAAATCGCAGATATTTGGCAAGATGTACAAAAATCAGACTTTAAGAGAGTTTAAGGAAATTTAAAAGTGATGTTTTGTGCAAAAATATGAGTAATAGAGATACATTTGAATATCAATTATCATTGCATTCGGAACTGCCTCAATAACCTCGGAAACAATACGGATTGAAAGTAGTTCTACCACGTGGTTTCAGATGTAAACAGAAACAGAGATAGTGTAAAACGAATGTATATGTTTGACATCTAATGTGTGTCCCGGTACTCTTATGCTTGAAAATATGTCTGACAACAATTTGCAATTTAAGTATGCCCATTGATGTTCCATTTTAAACAAATCCGACTAAATGTCAATAGGTTGGTTTTTTGTACTTTCGGTTTCTACAACAATAATAATAAATGTATAAATAATGTATTGTTTGCTATTGTACCTATGAACTCATTTATTTTAGACATATATTGGAAATAAATTTGTCAACAACTCCCAGCATTAAATTTCTACTTGTTTACATGTTTAGTTTCTTAGCGTAGGTTAGACCGAAATACCGTATCCGTTCTGTGTATTCATACTATTGTGTTCGAGGTCCTTATCCGAAGACTGACGGAGAGGGCCGAGTAGTTGCGATTGTTATTATTGATATCATTTTGCCACTCTGTTGCTAATCGAATAAGTGACTGTTTCTTTTTTAACATCTGATATGTACAAGGGGGCATAACCCCGAGTATAAATCAGATTGCCAAGTGTTTTGATGTTCTTTCACTTTTGCATCAAAGGCAAAACAATCCACTATCCCTGCAAACTACATAATAAATGAACCGATGTAAAAGCATCTGAATAATAATTATTATTACAATCATTATCCATTGTCGTCATAATAAGTAAACCCCAGAAAAAATGTAGCCAATCAGCATGCTCTATGTTTATCCCTGACAGACAGTGCGGTAACAAGAGTGTGGGTAACTAATACTTGCACTCCAGTTAACATTCTGTGATAAAAGATTAATCAGTGAAAAATTTTCAATAGACAGGTCTCCAAACAAATATGATAACACTGTTACATATTTAGCTAGTGTATCAAATTTCAGATTTTAAGTTTTTTCCTTCCATAAATATTTTATTCGTGGACAACTACATGCACACCAATCATTAATCATGTACGTGACTTTTCTCATCTTTAAGTTCGGGAAAGTCTCATTTGTTATTCGAATGTTTTGCATTTATAAAAATAAAAAAAGATTTCTGAATTGTTTCACTAAAAATGACGAATAACACTTTTAAGCACGAGACAGTTTGCGAAGTATTAGAGTCACTATTTGGGAAAAGAGGAGATTTGTTTAAATGCAACCGATTTCTATAACTTTGAAAAATGATGCATTTTCTTGGTACTGTAAAACTATTATAATATGTGTTAATCAATACAATAACTATATTTGCTCGTTTACTATTTTAATTTAATTTTTGAGTGTAAAAATCAATATTATTAAGTATGTAGATTACAAAATCATTGTTCTAATTTTGAAAAGAATGTTTCCAAAATGTATGTATGGGAGAAATATGTTTGATAATTTTCTGAAATAAAAACACATACACAAAGTCATAGAGCCTATTTAAAAGAACGCCATTAAGTTTTGTTCCGTTACATTTTACGTATTATGTTTCTGTGCAATTTTCAGTGTTCAATTAAAGAGGTATTCTATGCCATTACTCTTTCCTTTCGAGAATCAACCGTAAGAATATTATTTACTATGAATTTCGTAAAAAAAAATTTTATTCTGTGATGGTTCAGAAAAGTGTGATGGACGGATAACTAACACATAATCACATATATGGGGTATTTTTTTAAACATTATATTAACCAACAATTGTGTAACAAATTGGTTAGTTAGGTCATTACCATTTATTTGTGTTTAAGATAATAATATAAATATCTGGGAAAAAATGAGCCCTCGGAAGCACTTAAATCAGCAAAATCACATGAAAATTGCAGACTCGGTTTAATTGAGTCTGTACTAGAGGGGAAAAGTGCAACATCCTCACGCCCGCTAGCACCACCCTGAACGTCACTCACACTTCAGCAGTTAATGTGCTTGAACCAATGATTTCAATGGACCAGGACAATATAACAAAACTCAAGTGAAGTACGGGGCATTTTTTACGGTTTCCACACGGCACTTGACACCCGCTGTTGTGATATATAGATATATAGAAAAAAGTGAAAACCATTCTTAAGATCACTTACTCCATTGTATTCAGAAAGAACATTGTTTATTTTGTTGATGATAAAAATATTGGCCATTTTACTTAAATCTAAATACACATGACCACCTACTCTATAAATGACGCGGTATTATGTGGTAAGATGGCACGTATATTGCGTGAGATGCAAATAATATGTTTCTTCCAGACAAAACCTGTCTTTCACGAGTGATAGGGAACTAGATATGTATTAGTAATTGACAGTAATACATTATGTTATTGCTAAACTTTTTTACATAAAAATAGTAATTTTTAGTCTATTTATTAAAGAAAGGAATGGAAACGAATATTTTTTTTAAAATTGGATTGCGACTCTAACACTTTTATTTCAATGTGTTACGGTAATTTGCATTTGTATTGTATAAAAATCTTTTGAACAGTTCGAGTATCATAAAAGACAGGTAAAGAAGAGATAATCCTGAAAATGAGAAATAATTCGAGTGCAAAAGCTTGTAATAAATATGAAGAAGAAAAAAACAGTAAGTTAAGCAAAGTAATATTTTTACTTATTTATAATCATGATTAAAAAATCCAATTCAGCCAGTGAAAATGATACATGTACTACGCCCAGTGAATATGATTTTTTAAAAAGTTCTGTTGACTACTGTTGGACCAATGAGATTGCAGCTATTTTTAAATCATATAATAACTCTTGTTGTTAACGTAATTTACTAGTGTTAAGAAATTATTGTACATGATGTATTTTTGAATATATTGTATGTTCTGTTCTGCTCTTCATAATTGGAGGAAATAAAAGAATCTATCTATCTACCACTTCAACAATCTTGTTAATTTCAAATGTAACTCTACCGTTACATACTGTTACATCAGTTTAAGTTCATAAGTTTTTTTCTCTATAGATAATTTATTGCTGAGAACTTTCATGTAGAGCAACCATTAATCTTGTATACACGTGTTTCGTATTTCAGTTTCGAAAATTATCGTTTGTTTTTTGTCAAAATCATCATTTTTGAATGTTTCTGCAATACAAATGATATATAAAAACAATTTCAAACATGAAACGAAGCCGGTTTTTTGTTTACAAATCCAATATGCTCCCTATTCATCGGGTGTACTTATATTGCAGAAATAAACAATCTCAATTTATTACTCGCTTTATTTTTCAATGTCATATATGACTTTAAATGTAAAGTATTTGCCTATTTATGTACTTAAAAAAACAATGCGTTTTAAAACATTTTTTTTTAAATAAACTACTATCATAAAAAGCATTTGTACTCTGACATAGTTATTTGATAAAATTATAAACGATCCGAAACAAAAACTGAAAATCTAATATACTATATCTTCAATGATAGAAAACAATATATATACAATAGCACATCCAGGACAGTTTTAATAAAAAAAAATATTTATTTTGACACAAATTATATATAAAAACGTGTTTAAATTAAAATTTAGAGGATATTTGTTTGTTTTGAATGTAGGATTAAAATATATTTACTAAGTAAACACCAGATGCAATATTTTCACGAGTGGTGTAGCCACGAGTGAAAATAGAACAGCTTGTGTTCACGAATGAAATATATGTCAATCTTATATGTAAAACAAATAAAGTTTCTTTTTATTTCATGCTTTTTAAGTGATTTTAAGTATCCTTTTTACTGATTTTGCCGCGTACTGTCGCGCATTCTCCTTCATGACGTCATCAAATCATGACGCCACGTCATCAATTTTTGAAATATAGTTCTGTTAAATTTCTCTAATTTACTACATTTTTAACATGGTGTATGGTGACATTAACTTTCTTTTCCTAAAGAAACAAAATTTACGAATGACGGCATAAGTTTTTGCCTGTTATTCCATTAATATTCCATAATATTCTTTTCATCCGCATTCAGATATGGTCCGGCTACAGTGAAAATTATATTTTATAAATTTCACTAGTGGTTTATCAGGATATAATCATCTGATATATTACAGTAAAACACTGGAAAGCATGAAATAATTTTCCTATCATATTTTCTGGAAAACGTTCGTCTGATATAAACACGTGTAAAAGATTAATTGTATGAAAGTAAAGCTGCTGTATGTCCACTAAACTTAACGCTATGATTGATAAAAGAAACAAAACATTGTGTATCTTAGAAATTATACGCTACAAACATATTCGTATATTTTTAATTACTAAAGAAGAAATAATACGCTTATTTTATAACAGTAATTGAACAAAAGATAAGAAATTCAATTTACATTAGGTAGTTAAATAGACATTTGGTATTGGAAAATACTGATTAGTTCTATGCAGTTTTTCTTTAAATGTTAAATACAATTCTTTTGAGTACACACCGAGAATATTTGCTGCGTTTTAAATACATGACCATACGTCAAGAACATAGCGCTTTAATTTGTAAGAAAGTATGATTGTCTAGACATACCTAAATACAAGATAATACATTTATCGTATAATCTAATAAGTAATATCTAGAAACGATAAGCAAATTGTAATAACCGGTACGAATCCAACAAAGTTCACCAAATGTTCCTTAAACTTACAAAATTATGCTTATAGACTTCAGACATTGACAATATCAAAATAAATATTGACAAGGACCAGCTGATCATGATGAAATCAAGAACAAGGATTAAAATGATCTCATACAGTGTTACTTTGGAGAAAAACGTTCATATTTTTGCTAAAATCAAAGATTTGTCAAGACATAATCAGTTTATTGTAGTATGCAATCAGTTCTGCGTCTTTCTTGCAAACCTATGCATCAAGGGAGTTTAAAACTGTTTGCGGATAATATGAATCCTAATCACAGAAAGAAGTATCTGTGTGGAAAATACTACACCACAACCCTTCAACAACCGACCATCGGTAGGGAGCGCAAAGGACGCCAAATAAAATCAAAAGAGTACACAAAGGCAGAGCACGGACTGGTAGTTATTACACATAATTCAAAATAGTCAATTGTAAATCTGTCTTCAAGATGATACTTGAAGTCATGTTAAAACTTTAAAAGTTAAAAAATATTTTAATGAATAGATAGTTTTAAATAATAAGTTTATTGCAATATGAAAAGAAGTTTATACCAGCTAGCAAACATGTATGTCCACCTTACCAAGAAATAAATCAAGGAAACAAAAAGTTAGATTTGACTAAACTAATACATGTAATATAATTTGCTCTTTTTTCAGAGCAAAGCCATTATTTTCTCGTTTTGTTACCTCGTAAATATTTCATATGAAACATTCAACAACAATTTGACCATGACAATTTACTCATGAGTAATGAATGATTTGAGTACCTCCTATATCAATATTGAATGTTTTACTACTGAACTAATGATTTTTTTCAAAACAATCAGTGTATTATCATAAATCATATGTGTGCAAGAGTAAAAACAAAAATAAAAAAATAACCAATTAATGATTTAGTTTAAAAAAAAATTATATTCTGGTAGGATTGTTTTTTACAATTTGATTATAACCTAGCTGCTTATTGAAGACAAAGCTTCTTTTTTCTAAGTTTCTCCTGGTTCAGCATATAGCCACTCTACTTGCGATATTCGAAATGCGCCTAATGCTAAACGAACGACTTGAGGATTTAATTAGTCGCCGGTAAAAACCGGCGACTATATTTGTAATAGTTTAATATTATACCTATGGTAGGAGTAGCCCTTAAAATCTGAAAATAAAAGCATATCAATCATTGAACAATCAAAGACAACAATTCTTTTTCAGTAATCACAAAAAATCAAACATATGATAACTTTGCTCAGTGGAATGAAATATGCACATACTGACGTCTTAAAAAGCAACATTACAATTTTCATAAAATGAATCAATAACGTATCCCCAAGGATCAGTCATTGAATATTAGAGATACTTTTACTTTTTTCTATGTGTCAAGCATTGCTATTTTATAACAAATAAATCATGAATGATATTTGAAATGACACTTTAGAATTATTTGGTTGTTTATTTTTTATGAGACATTTTATATTACATTATTTTATCTAATTATAAACAAATGCTCCCTGGTCTTTCGTAAGAATCACGTGACTACATGTTTATATATGTTGTATATCGTTATAAAATCTATTAATAGTTACAGATTGCTGATAAGACAGGTAACTTGTTAATGGTGGTAACTGATAAGATGTATATCATTGTAATTTTGTACAGATAATTACATAAGTTATTTTTCATTAATCAGGTTCATACTTTATATCATAAGAGAACCCTGTTTACATTAAAAATACATTTTCAAAACCTTTTCCTTTCTTCTAGGTAAAGGGTTTAACTTGGCCCTTTCTGTCAAACATTCGACAAGAAAGTTCATTTGTTTACTTTAGGTTGAACACCCCAAAGTAATGTTATGCTTAAGAGGCACATTATTGAAATATATAATGGTAATCGCTGATTTCGGTATATTCCGTCGGTTTCCGTCACCCAGGTTTCCAAAACGGTATGACGTCAGGGGTCCGGAATCGTATTAGATACATGAAAAAAATAATAAACTATCTTTGTGTTGATAGTTTATCGCACTGAAGGGCAATTAAACGTTAATTTTATATATCGTATGTAACGATTGGAATACGTGTATTGATTTCAACTAAATTATATATTTTTTATAGCACATAATAATGATGTACAACACTTTTACAGTAAAATTGTATTGTTTCATGTAATAATTAAATATATATTTTCATAGTCACTTTGCAAATATTCGATGATCGGTAATTATTTGTCGGTAAGTATCTGAATCTGAACTAGTAACCTATACGGATTTCAATGTATGGTACAACAGTATATGTATAAAGTATAATTACAAGAAGAATTACAAGCATAGCACTTGCCTTACAAGCCTCAGTGGCAAACATTACTCAACTCATTGTTCCTCTTATTTTTATACTTGAACCATTAAACTTATATTTTCTTATATTTATGATAATACAATCATTTTTCTATCCGGCGATTTGATGCTTTAGCATCAAAATCTCTACTTGTAATTTATAGTATCAAGTATTTATAAATACGACTTCCGAGCAGAAACCGTAACTTACAGAACCATAATCTAATTTTAATCTGATGAGACTGCTATATCATTTGAATGAAGTAGACGGATTTTATCTCCAGTCTATATTAGACAAAACCTTCAATCAATTTATGGGTTTAAAACATTTAGTTTTTAACCTATTTACATGTGATATAAATCTTTATAACAAAGAAAAAGTTTCCTGAAATTGATAAGTTGTACTATTGAAGTCTTGAAACACTTCTTATATACATTATAGATTGACGAGTATTTCAGTATACTTCATGCATGTTACATAGCGTTAGATAACATCTATTGATGGTGCTTGCTTAACGTTAGTTAATGTTCAAGAAAATTGTATTATTTTAAAGGCATATTTTGTATAAAAAATAAATGTCAGTTACTGACACAGTTTGCTAAAATTGTAACTACTGATATTTGATGATACATAAAGTACACACGAAGCAAGGTTGCCTATATATAAATCAACATAATGTCGTTTTCATCAGAACAACTTAATATGTGACCAAAAAATCGTATTCAATGATAATGTATTAGAAAATAATAAGTCTTTACTGGGATATAATATAATGGGACTAGCAACTGGTGATTTGTTTCATCCACTCAAATGTATGCTAGGCCATTTAGTCTTGTTGTCATTGTAAAAATGTAATTTTAACTTATAGGGAAATAAAACAAAGGTATTATCATTCCTGGAGTAACTAAATGTTATTTACACGATTTTATGAAGATTTTATCTATGTACAATTTTTAAATGATATTGCTAACTAGCAATTATAAAATGTCAGGCTGATGTCCAACGATATCAATATTATTTTTTTATATTTGCTTACAAGTTTAGTATTTATAATTTAACACTCCTATAACAAGCAGTAATTCGTTATTATCACATTTATTCTACTAGTTATGAGATCATAACAAACATCATTATGATGAAAATACTAGATTTTCACACCTTCCTAATCCGCCTATCTGCAATTATTGTCGGATTATATCAAGCATTGTAGCAATTAATGAATATCCCGTTGAGAATTTACGCACACTTTCGGACGTGTCTAATAGTTAAAAGTATGGCACATTTACACTTGAGATAATCACTTCTTCGACAAAGTTCAGCGTTCAAATCATTGAAATGAATATATATAAAAAAAATGTCGATAATAGTTGTCTAATTTTTCGAATTAACATTTTCTTTAAATTAAAATATTTGATATATTTGCATGAATGTTTTTTAGCAAGCCGAACAAAACACATTGGTTATTGTCTTCCCTAATGTACATTATTAACTTCCAATAAGGAGAACCAAAGGAATTTACAAGTTACCACCACAGAGCAACACAACGCGAAGTTGAAGGTCATTATCATTTTACTGCTACCACTGTGTTAATGGGAAAGATGAACATGTGTTCAGGTATACTACATGCATAGGAGGTGACGGTGCATACATATGCAAAATCCTTCCAAGATAACACCAACGATATATTTTTGTTTATTTCAATGCCGATCAAAAACAATATGAAATAAATATTATACTGGGCATGTCAAGGGCATCAGTGGGCGAGTGGTTAAGGTCGTTGAGAAAGCTATAAAGCTAGCTTACGGAACATCGTTGGTTATACCAGGGCCCGCTTGTGCCTGTAATAATTTAACGAGGAGCACCTGAGGTCGTCCTCCTGTAAAGCTGGAAAATCGCAATATAACCTATACTGTGTTAGTGTGACCTTCAACCTCATTCAAGAACAAGTCATGTGTTATTTCTAGGAAGATCTAACCTTGGTCTTATAATATAATACTGATAACGTTATTGTTTTCCGAGATTTATAACAGTTATTCCAAATGAGTACTTAAAAATGCTCATTACTTGCATTAATTACGTTTTTTCTTTCTTTTAATTCTGTTTGATTTAAACTTATATAAAGTAAAGATGTCTTTATTAATATGATGATTCATTTCTCTATTTGATAATAAAAGTAAGATAGAAATTCAACAAAAACATAACAAAAAACCCAATCATTCGAAAAAAATACATTGATCTATAATCAAAATGATATTTTATCAAAAACAAATTACTTACAAAGTAAAAATTACAAACAACTTTCAAACATTATATGATAAAAACACAAGTCATATAAAATATATTCTAAATATGTCCCATGTCTAAATCTAGATTTGTAATATATACTCGTAGTTTATAATGTATAAGCTGTAAACAATTATCTCCTGAAATCAGATATTTGTATTTCTATTAAACGAGCAATATTGTTTACGACATCCGGGTATTGTTGATAACATCGCTTGTGTAATCAAACACCGGAAGTCAGAAATGTTGCTGAAGGCGCAAATAGATTAACACGACAGTCACGTTAAAGCAAATACTTAACCGAAGAATAACAATATAGAAAAAAGTATATATCTAATTTTTAAGAATCGTTTCGTTGATCAAAATGGTAACAAAAAATTCTACATCAGTAATTCGATTTGCCACATCAACTACTAATTTTAAGTTCCACCATTAACAGACAGCAGCTCTTAACTGGAATAATTTAACAAGGAAAAGTAAAAATGCATGGTTACAAACATTTACATGTTGAATACTACCTCATAATAAAATGAATGCTACGTACTTAAAAAGTTGTAATTATGATGCATTAAATTGTATTTGTTTGGAAGTTATTATGCACAGAAATATCAGGCCCAAACCCTAACCCCAGCAAGATATCCGGGAGATTTCGCGTGGCATGTACGTTTTTTTTGGAACAGGCAATGTTATCCTTATGTATAAAAGTGAATAAATTTTCGACAAAAGCACCATTATTTCGAGCCTACTGTTAACACACCATTTGTCTGATTCCGATGCGGATTCGTTTTTGTCTTATTTTGATGGGTTTTCTTTACAATGATATAAGACAAATGTACAATAACCAGCTGATATCCGTTTGGCATGGTCGGTATTTTTGACCGGCGATATGTTCTTTCTGTATATAAACTGTATAAATATTTAATAAAAAATATTCTCGAGCCAACCCAGAAAAACGTTTGTCTGATTCCAATGCGGAATCGTTTTTTGTTTAAGTTTGGTGGGTCGTCGTAACAGTAATATAAGGCCCAAAGCCGTTACCCAAGAAAAATGTCCAGGAGATTCTGCGTGGCATGATCGTTTTTTGGACCACCGATTTGTTCTTTCTGTTTATAAACTGTAGGAATTTTCGTAAAAAAGGACAATATTCTGGAGACAGCCGTGAAAAAGCCATTTGCCTGATTCCAATGCGGATTCGATTTTGTACAAGGTCGGTGGATCATTTTTATATAGTAATATTAGGCTCAAAGCCCTTACCCAAGTAAACTGTCCATGAGATTCACGCGTGGCATGGTCTTTTTTGGACAGACAATTTCTTCTTTCTGTATAGAAACTGAAGACATTGTCGTAAAAATACAATATTCTTAAGACAGCAATGAAATATCAATTTGCCTAATACCAATGCGGATTCGATTTTGTACAAGTTTGATGGGCCTTCTTACAGTAATAGAAGGCCCAAAGCCTTATCCCAAGTAAATTGTTCAGGAGATTTCTGCGTGGCATGGTCGTTTTATTTTTGACCGGCGATTTCTTTTTACACCAAGACATATAAATGCTTTCGATACGAGAACATGTATCTTAAATATCAAAATGCATATACTTCATAATAAAACCACTAAATAAAACCACCATAATAAAACATTAAATTTTGGTGTTTATTTTAAGGAAGTCATTATTATAATCCAAGATGCCTTTCCCATTTATAATAAATTAGATTTGTTGATAAAGAAGCACGTATGGTAAAGAAAAACTTGAAATGCAGAATTGAGATACATAGAGCACGACACTTTTTTTTGTTGACATGATTTGCAGAATGTTTGAACCTGCTGTTTGATTTTCCAAGGTTGCTATAAAAATGAAGACTTATTATACCACATCATCACACAGCAACAGCCGGAATAATTTAACGAACGAACTACCGTCAGAACATTCATTTTTGAATTAAATTTGTCCCATTTAAGTTCTTTGTTTCTAACTATCAACGACTGGTGTCATTTCGAACGTTTTGAAATAAGTCGCGTTTAATCTCAGTATTTTCTCAATGACGATACACCTTGTTGATTTTTATAACAATATTTATGCTGTCATTATGGTTTATGCACTTTTTAGTTACCAAGCTATTATAGTTTGTTTTTTTTTGTGAAAATTTTTAAGCCACATAAACCAATGGCATCTCGTTGCAAATATCCTCATTTAATGCTGTATCATTATTATATCCCATTTACTAGACCACAATTTAATTGCAATATGTTATAGTGTGTGCATAATAAAACACAAGTGTATACTATGTAAAATACTTTATTTGACATTAACATTAACAAAGGATAAAAGTATTCGAAAACATTATTGGGCTTTTTAAATTGCTCTTATATTTAAATGATCTACAGACAATAATTTCAATCTCTAACATGATCAGAATAGAAATTGAAAACGTATGGACATCCAGTGTGGCAATTAAAGCAAAAACGAAGAAAAATATAATGAAGATATTTACACTAAAAAAAGTTGAAAAATCAATATTTAGTGCCGTTCCTTGCTTAATCTAAATTATAAAAGAAAAACTTTTTAAAAGCTCCTTGTGTTTAGGTCACGTATATAAAATCATTATTCTAGAGTAAGCGAATGATCTGAAATTTTGAACAAAACAACTGTGTTAAATGCTGCCAATATCTAAAAATATATTTCCAATTTTAGTTTTGTCAAACAATCTCAGTTAGATACTTTAGGTTGTAGTAATATTACCAACTGTAACATATTAAGCTCGTGTATGAAGTTTCAGGATTTTTTCACGTTTTTTTTCTTCTATATCTATTTCAATCCTTATCAACTACATGCACACCAATCATTAAGCTTTTTTATCGTCAAGTTTGGGAAAATATTATCTGTTATCTTAATTCTTTGCATTCATCAAAACAGATTCCGAAATGGATTTTGTTAAACAAATGACGCATGACGCTTTCAAACACAAAACAGTTTTGTAAGAGTTATATTCATATTTGACAAAGCAAAGATTTTGTAACCAATGTCTTAAAACCTCATTTATTTGATTTATTTTCTTGGAACTGCAGTAATGGTATCAATAAAAAGGTTTCAAACAATACAATAACTATCTTTTGTTGGCTCACCATCTTCGTCGAATTTTAAAAGTATATAGGCTCTGTTTTATTAGTACACTTGAGGAAGAAGGGCTCGTTGTGAGCTAGTGTGGTGGCCCCTTTCCGAGGTCATCGGTTTTCCATTTGTACATAAAAATCTTCTCATGCAAATCAATAGCGATGACTTAGATATTTGGCATGAGATTTTGTCCAGTGGATTTCTGTCAAGATTGATAAACTATTTAAATGAAGGTCCATGATTCAATATAGGCCACTTCGAGCAGGATCATTGGTTTTCCTTTGTACATAAAATCTTCTCAAGAGTTAAATCTAAGCTTTTTGACATGCAACTTGTCTAGTAGCACAAAGTCTTGTCAATTAGACTTCTATTATGATTGTTCAAATCATAACCCTGGTGTGCTAAAGTTGTTCCTGCTTGAGGTGTCATGGCTGTCCCATTATACATATAGTAAAATTTAAATAAACATTCACTCCCAAAACAAGAACAAGAGCTAAGATAATTGGCATAAAATTTTCTACTGGACCCTTACCATTATTTTTTTTACAAAATATGCCTTGGCACAAAATAAGCCCACCCCCTCTCCTGGTTGTATATTCTTTCTTAACCTAGATTTTTGACCCAATGACCTACCTGTGTAAACGGAGCTAAAGTTTTGAAATCGGGACGTTAAACACTTTCATGTGCAGACTAGATTTGTTCCAAGTGACCTTTTAATACTCAGAAATATGAAATACTCTCACAGATCCATATGCAGATTAATACTCTGATGAGTTTACCTAGATTTTGACCCATCGCACACATTTTTGTAGTTAGAGCTTTATGAATGAAATTTCTTCTTCATGGCCCTTTTGTTACTACAATGCCATGATTTATTAATTACACATGAAAAAATTCATCAGTATTTGATAACAGGCTTGAAGTTCGAATAATTAACACTTGATGACATGTATCAAATTTTTACAAATTAAAAATTTTTGTCAGAAAACGAAACCAACAACAACACTAACAAAAAAAAACATGCACTGGGCAATACCTTAATAATAAAATGGCATTGAATAAGAACAGTTTTACTGATAGTTTATGATAATAATTTCAATCATTTTATCTTAAATCGAAACAGACATAAACACCTACTTGCAATTGTGTGTTGCGTGCAATATAAATAATGTGCTTCTTCTAGACAAAACCTGTCTTACATGAGTGAAAGTGAACAAGATACGTATAAGTAGTTGACAGTAATACAGTGTGTTATTGTTGAACTTTTTTTGAAAAAAAAAATTAGCAATTTCATACCATTTATTAGAGAAAGCATAGAAACCATGTTTACTTAATCGCATTTTTTCAGTCTTACGTTTTATCAATATTTCAATGGCATTTACGTTTGTGTTTTGTTCAACAACCATTTCAACAGCTGTTTCAAAGAAAGATACTTTAGGGCAAAAATCATGTCACAAATAAGGGAAAAAATATTTTATAAGTAAGGCCAAGTAATGTTTTTACTTCTTTATAGTAAATAATAATGATATAATCAGGACACGTCATGAAAAAAGAAAACAACAACAACAACAAAATAAAAACAAAAACAAAAAAGAAACCGTCTTTCGCGTTACTCGATTATATGTGATTTAACATTTTACAAAAAAATTGAGAACCGCTCATTAAGTACGGATTATAACGTATAATTGTAACTTTAAACTGTAACATGCTTTGTAACTAAGGAATAAATTGAAATGTTCGTGCTACAGAAATGTCCATGTTACATGTTTGTCTAAGTACATGTATGTGAAAATGAGACATACCACCTCCGATTGTCTCCATGCTCTATAAATTGACAAACGTACTATATTAAAAGCTTAAAAGCATGAGTTGTTTCGTCATTGAGCATTATGCAATAATGTCCAAAATCAAACAAAAAACAACAACACACACGCCAAACGTTCAAGTACAATTAACATGCAGTTTGACAGTAACATAAAAATTATGTAGTTTTACGACATTCTCTGAAAATACGTCACTATGTCACCGTTATGCTCACTTCCATGTGCAACAACCGTTAATCTTGTTTATACGTTTATTTTTTATTTTATTTCTAAATTGTTTTGAATTTTCATTTGTCAAAATGATTTTTAGAAAGCTCCTTTTTGTAAAATGACGTATAACAATTTCAGACACGAAACAAAATGACATATGAGATTCATATCAGGACTTGATTTTCTAAATTTGCAACAATTGTTTAAATACTGAAATATGATAAATGTAATTTTAAGATACAATTTTGTAAGTATGGTGCTAAATATCACAAGCACAGACTTTATACTTTTATCTTTTTATCGAACCTTTAAAGGGTTTCATAGTTTATATATGTATTTTTATGCTAACAAGAATAATTAAAATCAATTCTTTTACTTAAAATAAAGCGATAAAATCCATAATGAATATTTAGTATATTTTCATAAATAATTAAACATTTTGTTAAATTGCAGTCAAGTAAATCTTGTATTGGGGATTCATTTGATTCCATTTAAATCTAAGTCGTCATATTTAGTCACACTGTGAAATGCATGGGTTTAAGCCAGTACATTCCATGAAACAACAAATGAAATAGAACATCTAGTAATACACATTCACCAAGTAAACGAAATTCTGGTGCGAACCGATATACATTTCGTATGCTTAGACAATTTGCCAAATTTTTTTTTGCAATACCCATGTGACAAAAGTATCATTAAAATTATTTGCATTACATAATATTACTGTCATTTGTTCATACCTATTTGATTTGATTTTGTTTACTATACTGAATTTGTTCACATGTCATTTAATTATACCTGTATATTGTAATCTGTGTCATTCCAAATAAAATACACTGTATATGTTGTGTTTTTTATTAAAAAAAATACTGTGGCAAATATGTGTATTGTCAGTCACTCAACTACCAATACGCTTATTTCTTTGAAATAAGTTAGTAAGTAAATTTAAGTTTACTTATTTAACGATACATGTTTGATCAAATTTCAAAAACATACTGTCAACTTTTGGAAAATTGATTGTCTAGCCATACAGATATGTGGGATATCATATATCTATCGAATAATATAATAAGTTATATCTAGAAAAGACAAGCGAACAGTAATAACCGGTAAAAATCCATCAAAGTTTTCCAAATGTTCTTAAGAATATAAAAATACCTACAGACTTTAGACATTGACAAAATAGACATATCTAGTGAAAATTGAAATAAGGACCAGCTGAAGAAATTATATAGAACGATTCTTAAAATGATCCCATTGAGTATTACTTTCTGAGTAATATCAGAATAAGATAAGTAAAATAGATAATTTTCTCAAGACAGAATCAGAAAACCAAAGTTTGCAACCTATCGTTTTATGTGTCTTCTGTTACTTTTTCTATCTGTCGAAACATAACTTTTAGGTGACAATTAACTATATTTGGTTGACATTGTTCAATACATTTAGATCAATCTAAATGTATAAAATAATTATCAGTGTAAGAAAATAAAAAATAAAAATATCAAACTACATGTCTTCTTGATACTTAGTATCTTATGTCGATAAAGGAAGATAAAAAAATGCATGATTAATATAAAATGAGATTAGCCGTCAAATGCTTACCAGCCCAGTTATACGAAGCCATACCATTAATATTCTCAGTTTCAAAACATGTTTACTAGTAACTAAGATTACCACATTATGATATAAAGATTTATTTTAAACTCTCGGTCCACTTGGAGTCCATTCCGTTTTTATACAATTAAAGGGTATCATAATCAGTATTGTAAAATATGTATGTAACTATTTTTTGACCATTTTTTTAAAGAGATTTTACAAAGTTAACATATGTATGTAATTACTTTTATTTGATCAATTCAATCTTGAAAGAGATTTTACAAACATTTTACTATGCATTAACTCATTCTGATAAACTAGATTGATAAACTTGATTTTGTTCCATTGAAAATATGAATTGTATGAAAATGTCTGTATGGAGCAATATTTAAAAGGTTAAACCAGCAAGTAAACAAACAGGTACACCTTAACCAAGAATATAATTATTTAAACAAACATTTGTAACGTCTTGATTTAAATAATACAATTTGCCTATTTTTTGCCGAAATAAACCATTATCTTCTCTTTCTTTTGTACTCGTTAATATTTCATGTAAAATGCATTCAACAACAATTTGACCTTGACATTTTACTCATAAATTATGAATACTTTGAGTACCTCATACATCAGTATTGAATATTTTACCATTGAACTGATGATATTTTCCAAAATCTGTGCATTATCATAAATCATTTGTGTCCAAAAGTCCTTAAATAACTTCACAGTTTCTGTCATTTTTTTTCTTATCAGGAAAGTTTTATAATAAAACATGATGAATACAATATAAAATTGTATCAGTCGGTTCCTTTTTAAATTTAAGATTCATTGATGAATGTAAAGTTACTGTTTTGATTGTTTTTTAAAAACCTCTTAAAGTGAAACGAATGTACCATTCACAAGATTTCAAAACGGTATTACCATTGAATATTGTTTTTAAAAAACCTCTTAAAGTGAAGGAAATGCATTGTTGTCGTATAAGGTTTACATTTTATTAACCAAAAAATGCGGAATCACGCTTACGTTATTTTTACATGAACATTAAAAACTTATTTTACAAGTTATCAAGTTTTAAAAAAGGGTCAAATAATGACAGTAAAATATAAGATTATTTTATACAATTCTAATCTGTAATTATCGTCGGATTATATCGAGTACCGGTTGCAATTAACATGCATCCCGTAGAGAATTGCGCACACTATTGGACGTGTCATTAACTTAAAAATAAAACATGTTCATACTTGAGCTATTTGCTATTTCGACAAAGTTCAGTGTATTATTTTATTATTTCATTATTTGAAACCTCTTTGATTCAATTACAATACAGAGCTCTTAAAACAGCTGAAAACCACCTTAATTGTTATTGGAGAAGTGTTTAATTCATTTATATTTTGCGCAGTTTAAAACAAAATTTGTTATCAATCATTATCATTGAAGTAGAGAGCTCTTTAATTATTTAAAAACCTATTTAAATATTTGAGTTTATATATAGATTTGGCCTACCATACTTTTATGTTTATTTTTATATAAACACATTATTTTTTTCAAACAAACAATTTATACAAAATGAGTATATAAAATGCTTATTATCTGCTTGCACTTTTTTCTTTTAATTCAATGTAAACTGATATTTAATAATGATTGTTTAAAACAGTTTCATTTACTTGTTTATATATATAATTATAAGTGTTTTATCTACTTTTTACTTAAAGTATGATATAAATGAAACAAAATTAATACGTATTTCATTCAATATTTCGTTCCTTTATAAATTATTTACACTTTAATTGGAAAAAACACCATCAAATCAAGATTTGTTAAAACGTAAAATATGACAAATACATACCATTTGTTACTAAATATGCCCTATGTCTAAATCAGGATCTGTAACATATAAAGCAAGCGTATAGAAGTAAATTTTATCTGCTGAAATCAGATATTTGTATTCGTATTAAATGAGCTTAAGTATTCGTGACATCCGAGTATTGTTGATAACATCGCTTGTGTAATCAAACACCGGAAGACAGAAATGTTGCCGAAGGCACAAATTGATTAACACGTTAAAGCAAGCATTCAACTGAAGAATAACACTCCACTACGCAGGGATGAATATTGGTAGAATCGTGCATGAAATAAACTTAAAATCTCGTTATCATTTACCCCTTTGGATAAGTGACATAATCTTTATTTATTTCAATATCAAGATTTTTTTTATAATTTGTAACAAACATTAGGTTTTTAATTTCATATTACAAAACTATTAAACAGTTCACAACCTAGGTCAATATCAACTAAAGTACTTTTGTGGCATCTAATTAGGATAAAAAGAGAGAACAATTTTTTAGCCTTTCGTATCCAACTTGACATAATTGACACTAGCAGTCAAACAAAATTATTTCAAATTATTGAAAATGTTATACGATATATTCAATAGCAAAACAACATAATTCTCATGTTTCAGATATTGATACCGTGGACTTTCTATGAAAATACAATACAATGCTTTTCTTTCTTAATGTCCTCATTAAGTTAATTATGCTCAAAACCGGAAGTCAAATATCAATGATGTAATACCATTATCCTATTAACCTAGTAATAAATAAATAAGTGACAGTCCAAGAATATTCTATAGATAAATGTTTAAAATGACGCATGGCCCATGGCTGGCACCATGCGATTACTAAGGATACGCTCTTTTCTTTGGACCTTATTTTTCAATGTGGTGACACAAGTAAAAATATCTAGAAGAAGCGTGATTCCTCGGAAGCATTAATCACAACAAAATAACACGAAAAATACAGACTCGGTTTGATTGAGTCTGTACATCAGGGATAATTGATAAGTGCAAAATCCCTCACGCCCACTAGCACCGCTAGAAAAGGTACTTTAGACTACTTCCTAAAATATTGAATACTCCGTTTATGCTTTCTAAGACAATTTTATTCTGGTCATTCCTTTTCTATATAAACAACTTAAAAGCAATTTAGTATTATAAATATTAGTATCCCGCCAAATCAATCTTTTGTGTTAACATACAGTTAAGTCATTCCAAGAATTTGTTTCCTACAAGTCATATGAATTGAAGAAAGAGATACCGGAGTTAGAAAATGTGGCCTATTTCAATCTAATCCCGAGGAGAAACAAATATTTACTATTACATTTTTGTAATTTTAAATCATTATAAAATCCACGCGTTGATCACACTATTGTCACTGTGAATTATTTACAGTAAAAGTATATTTGTACCACGGGGTTGAGATGGAAAAAAACTCGTATTTGCCGAGATCCGAATAACATCAATTATTATTTTATTATATGCACTTATAAGGACAACGTAAACATAATTTTGACGAGAGTGGGAAATAATTACACACACCTTATCCGTGCTAAAGAAAAACACAAAATGATACAAGACACATTGATACATCTCCTCCCTTCATTCATGGTTATACGTTGACAATGAATTCCCATTGATTCAAGCTGTCACACAAATTAAATAACAGGACTAGACATTGTGATGTTTTATCTAGTTATTTAATTTGTGCGATTATTAAATTCTTCATCATAATTTGATTATCCGACAGTTGTTAATATATATATATTCGTGGTTTTCATAGTGCTTATGTACACCAATAAAAACAAGTATTTGAGGGATAACAGCATAATGTTTGTATTGCTTGAAACATACAAGTCTCAGCAAATAAATTCAAAAACAAGAAAATAGATAAAAATTGTATGATAATACTAACTTGATTTATCAACTCATCTGTAATAAAACGAAAAGGCACAGCAACAACAACACACAGCATCACAGTTTGTTGGCAAGAATCTACCAAGATATTCCATAACTTTAAAAAACATTAAAACCACATGCTTGAAACATTCGTGCTATTTATGTTGAAGTGAAGACATTTGTATTTAAATAATTTTATTTCAAGAACTGCAATCTACGGAAGCCGGTATGAGGCACCGAATTCTCGTTGTATTGAATAACTCGCGGATACGACATCATCTATTCATTCCGGTACCCCATACAGGCTTCCATAACAATATATACATTGTGCATGCTATCTTAATGTGTCGATTAGATGTGCACATTTTTTACACTGGATTGTTTTTTGTTTTGCTCAGTTGCTATCAATATAAAGGTTCATTATATCGCACAAACAAGTAGCAACTGTTAGCCGGGCCGGAATGATTTAACGAAGAAATAACTATAAGAACCTTTATTTTTGGAATACATTAGTCGAGATTTAAAAAAAATCGAATCTGTAAAGGAATCAGACAACTGGTGCTTGGCTCGATAATATGGTACTTTTGCAAAATTTATAAACTGTATATACAGAAAGAACAAATCGCCGTCCAGAAAAAGACCATGCCATGTGGAAATCTCCTGGACATATTTCTTTGGTTAGGGCTTTGTGCCTTATATTACAAAAGGAATACCATCCAAAATTGTATAATATCGAATCTGCAAAGGAATTAGGCAACTGGTGTTTAAACGATTGGCTCGAGAAAATGTAACTTTTTTGAAAATTTATACATCTAAATTTATTCTTTATATACAGAAAGAATTAATCGTCGGTCTAGAAAACGACCATACGGACATCTCCTTGGCCTTATATTTTGTAAGCAAAACCCTCCAACTTGTACAAAATAAATTTGCAATGGAATCAAACAACTGGTGTTTGAACGATTGGCTCGAGAAAATGGTACTTTTTTAAAACAAAAATACACTTTATATGTACTACGTAAACATGTAAACAGTTCTTCAATATAACAAAATTGTTAGATATGTTAAACATTTCTTATTGCATCTAATAACAATACATGTAAAGTATTTGACTAACTTATGTTCATATTTTAATAAGAACTTATAATAAAAGAGCTGAATCTTTTCCAAAATACATAATTAGATAATCACAAATATCTGTCATAGAAAAACGAGACAGATAATAAAGTCATACGATTAATAATTTTCAATAATTCTGTTCATTAACGGTCCTGTAACTGTATGATACTGCATTGCATATTTACCTCCTAACCTGCTAACAACAACATATTGGTTGACAATACTTTTCATATGATAAATTTATGGTGCAAAGTTAAGTTTCAAAATGTTTTGAAAATTCTGAATCATATTTATAGTCAATTCAAACAACAAAGTTTGAACAACGTTTACTTTTGTTACCATTTTTTTCTATTTATTTTTTTTTAAATTTTATTTTATTATTTATTTTTAGTAATCGTTTCAGTCTATAATCTGGATTGTGTAAGAACATTACCCTGAATGTGTAAACAAACACTGATCTTGACCATTAAAATGAAAAATGTAAATCAGTGTTATGCCAGAAATGTAGATAACATACATGTCTCTGGTCGTGCTAAGTTAGCACTGAAAAACAAAGAATGTAATGACGTGTTGAATTCACAAGACATTTGATAGCTAAAACAGGATGAGTGTTTGGCGTAATTTCAGAAATTATAACTTTTTTATATTCTTTGGGAAGGGAATATCATTGTGTGTTTTCTAATGTTTTGATAATAGACTTGGAACACGTTAGATACTAATCAACTGAGGAAATTGACTCTGAGTGTAAAATTAATTGTAATAAGAGTAGCAAAATGAAAGCAAGGTAATATTTTGGCCTCCATTTTCACTATAACTGCTCTAAAAAGTGAATGGGGAAACAATCTTTCAGCTATAACTTTTGGTGAATGTGAAAGACTGCCAAAATAAGCATTTGTGTTTAAAACTTTGATGGGCCTTTAAACGCATATGAAAATAAATTATGTTTTAAATAAATAAAATAAAACAATATAAAACCTATTTTGGCAAATTATTTGGGAAAAAATAGTTCAATGTCTACTTACTTCAACCATTTATCACTCTTTATACTTTGTAAATGATTACAGATCCTACAAATACTTTGTCATGACATTAACATATAATAAACGCCTCCTTCATTGTATCAAATTGTAATATAGCATGGGGTTTATGTTAAAATACACTTATTTATATGGTATCTATATTGCGATTATATTTGTTTTTATTCAATGTTTTATTCCCTTTTCGAGTATTGGTGTTTGATTATGTTAGGAATGAACTTCATAAATATATATAAGCATGTCCCTTTATATTTTATAATTTGTATAAAAAATATTTAACAAAAAAACATTATTTTTAAAAAAATTACCAAAAACATATATACCCTTTTTCATATACACGTTCAAAGACGCTTTGCAATGATATAAGCTAAATATTACAGATAGTATCATTAAAACATCTAGACAGTCTTAAAACAATCAAATGTACAACATGCTAAACATATAATTCACAATAAAAACGTGGTATTAAACTAAGAAACTTAAGTGGAACCATTTAATGTCATAAATAAAATATAAGCTAAAGAAACTGCGGAATTATCAAAATAACACTATTAATATAGCTTTTACTCGACATCAAAATTGCGATTACAACTCAAATCAAGAATTCAAATAAATAACACAGGATATATAATGAATTGTAAATTATGATTAAGATGACATCAAATAAATATATAGCATGATAACACAAACTTGTGATCATGATAGTTGCTTTGGTCAAATAATTCATCAAACAGTATTATTTGAAAATAACAATCGTTTATTTTCCTTATTTTATTGCTATACAAGTGTAATGATTAACAAATAATTTGATCAAAGAATAAGAATAAAATAATAAGATAAACGTGCAATATTCCGAAACCTACTTAGATAATTAAACTTGAACTGCTAATAAATAAGGACTCTAGTCTTTCTAAAATCGGCGGTTGACTGCATATCGTATGCTAAATGGCTAATTATTAATCGAAAGTTAAGTTCATTTGTAGCTAAATAAACATTGCTTAAAATGACGCATGCATATTTTCATATCTCTTTCCAATGGACTAAAATCGTTTTTTCTTGAGAACAAAATATCTTCAGACCTTCTGATGCCAACAAAACAATAAAGATTTTAAATGGTGCCTTATCCGATTTTGGAGAGATTAAATAAATCATAATCTTTCAATAGAGTTTTTATAAAATGCCTAAAATCATTACATAATAATTAATATCAAAGTATGTGACGTTGTATATCGACGTTAGACGGCATATTTGTTTATTTCCCGGCAGTCGATCCACCACTTTCCTGGACCAGTAATAACTAATTTCTCTATAAGTGACCGACTTCTAGTCCCACATGATTTCTGATTCAGCGGTGACAGGCTGATGACCATTGGACTCATTGTACGAGATAAATTGTCACAGAGAGTTTTACCCAGGGATCGTTCCAGTGACCTATGAAAACACTATTCTAATTTCAATAAGAAATATGTATATTTAATATAAAAGGTATCATCTCGATCTTTAGACAGAAGAAAGAGTAAGCTAAGTCAAGTCATGTTTAAGATGTAATTGTTTATCAAAAAATTCTATAAAGGGACTCCTCTTACTTTTACTGTATTTACTTATATCAAATTTTTTCTAAATAATATGTATATAACTTTCATGAAGTTTCCAAAAATAACAAAATTAACCAGTCGAAAGTAAAAAACAATTTCTCCAGTCATATGTTTGAAAAGAACATAAAGCAATCATAAACCATATTAAGGGCAACACTGCTTTGGTATCTTTAGAAATTATGAGAACATTTGTTGTAAATGTCATTGTAATTTTCTCAGTAAAATAACGTTTGTTGTTGCGGTATAAGAATGATAAATTGTACTCCCTCGCAAGAACAATAATGAAATGCTGAAACATTTTCATAAATCCAGTTGCAATAGTTCTCTTCGGAAAACAAAAGATGTCTTCTTATAAGAAGGGGAATGAATAATAGTCTGAACAAATAACTTTTATTACAAAAATAATAGTCTATAAATAAGTGAAAATTCTATGAGCATTCACATCTCTTGTATAGCAGCAACATTCGTTTGATTAAAGATAAAATAAAGGCCAGTAAACTTCTACATTAACTCCTGCCAAGGCAGTGGCATTAAAAAACTATTTTGTTCTCCTCCCACGAAAAATATAATCCCTATACATTAATTTATACTGACGCTGTTTTGTCAGTTGTTTGATTTAACTTACTTTAATAATAGACACATAACATCTTTGGATTTAACGCCAGTACAGTAAATTTAGATGTAATTATGTTTATAATTTTAGTCTTGCACGAATAAAGTATCATTTAAGTAGTTATAAAAGTACATTTGCCTTTCCAATAGTTGTCAGCTATAACATACATTTAAAATAAAATGATAAAGAAATGGAAAATTTGACTTCACATGCAATTATACTTAAGTTAGATTAGTTAAAACGAATTGTTTTATGTCGATGAAGGAGGAAGCTTTATGCTTAAAGACACACTCTCGAATCCGTTCCTGGAACCAACCAGTTCGAAGCAACGAGTGTAAGGTTTCTTGCTCATGGAAACAACGGCTTACCCCTGACGGGTTTAGAACCAACGCGGCTAGCAAACTTAAGATTACCAGCCCGATGCAAAAACCACTTGTCTATGCCTAATACCATAATTAGTAATTAAATCAATTTTATTCTTTACATGTTATATATAAACGTCAATCCCTTCTGTAAAATGAAGAAAGGAGTTCATAAACAAGTTTGGTTTAAACACCTGAAAGTTGTATGATAAAGCAGGCGTTATTTATTCAATTTGTATTTAATTACATTTGATAGGTTTTAATAGTATTTTATCGACATACAAATTTGTAGTATGGTAGACAAAACAAAAAAAGCATACTAGTACCTGATATCATGCCAATACATGCTAACGAAGTTATTGATAGTCGTTTTGAATTTTATAATGATTAGAAAGTTGTTGCGCTCTTCTTGTGATCGTGATGCTGCTTTTCACAAATATATTCAATGAACACGCTCGGAGTAAAGGCACAACGTGTGTTTATTCTTCATTTTATTCAGTACCTGTTTTATTCTCCCAAACTTCATGCCGGGTGAATAAACGTGACATTGCGTATGCATTTTAATACAGCAAGTCGGTTAATCAACATTAATCCCAACAAATATTTGCTTATCTTGATGTTGCTAATTCAAGCATGTCTTTCAGTCAAAACATCTTCAAAAACTTGAATCTTGGAAATGGGAGATCCTTCGAAAGCCCCTTGCATCGATTAAATTGAGTCGACAGACTATTGTTTGCGTGGTTGGTTTTGAAGACATGCAGACTTTATTCCAGCTTAATTAAATGTGTTAGACCACAGGTCACTCTTGGTCTATTTTTTCTGCTTCGGACGTACAACATAAGTAAACAAATCTATTGGCGACTTATCTGCATATGCGACCAGTGCGTACTCAGCCAGCACTTTTGTGACGTCTGAACATGGAATCTCACTGCTTGCTTCTCTGACAATACATTTTTAAAACTTTCCACTCAAAATGATGAATGGTTTTGATTGGGCGATAGCAGATTCCGTTTAAGATAGTTAGCACAGTATGGGTTTGACTATAGAATGCAATTATTAGACACAGTTTATATTCATTGGTCAATTTCATGTTGTAAACAGTGAATATAAATCCAGACCTAATGACACATTGTGGATAAGTGACACACTTTATATTCAAGGGTCTTTAAAACATCGACAGTACAGACAGGGAATAATAATGGTCCTCTAGATGTTTAGTTTGTAAGTAAATTCTTGTTAATAAGCACACAATTATTTAGATAAAAGTTCGGGACTTCGAATTACGTCCAACATGGGAACCATAACCTTGGATATTCTGTGCGCAATAAAATAATTTGAAAAAAGTAATTCTCTCTTAATGCCGGTTTCCTACCCACTTCTCCTCCTACAATGGAAAGAAGATTTTTTCTTTGATAGAACTTAGAGCTTGCGATTAAAAAATATCGAAATATAAAATAATTTGACAAATTTTTAATCTGTTCAAGAACAATTTCGGTAAATTATGTATTGTTGTTGTACAAAATAATCTTTTATTTACCAGGGCTTTCACAAAATGAGTGTGACCTTTAAATGATTAGCCATAAATTGCCTGTGATATTGCAGAGTTGTAGTGACTGGAAATGTTCGCCGTTATATTAAATATTTTTTTACTGCATTAAATATCGTCTACAAAGAGTTAAATAATTGTAAAGAAAACACTAGTGATATAGTTCTACAAACAGGGACCATGCATTTCATTATCAAAATACAAAAAAACAGACAATGAAAACTAAAAGTTACAAAAAAAATAGATGAACAGAATAAACGGACGGTTGACAATAACAAACAACTTCACTCGATAGGAATTAATATGTTTTGGATGGTAAAATTTATTTATTTGAATAAAAAGGGTTCTTTATGTCAAAGAATATATAGTCAGTTCAATGAAAACAAACGCTTTTCTTTTTCTTTCTTTTCTTTTAATGCAAAATAACACATACAGTGTATTATGTGTTATTTTTATTGAAAAATAGCATGCTGGCTATTTTATTATTCTAATTCTAATTATTCTTTACAACGCCATATATTGAGAAGAAAAGTAAATTGAAATGGAGTCAAAGATATCTTGAGTCGCAATAAACTTGTGAAGTTCTCTTTCACTCAGTATAAATACTGTGAATAAATTCTAGGCTACCAGAATTAATTTAAGAGTATGTTAAGAGACAACACAATTTGTCTACTTCATAATGGTTAACTGTCATTAAGATTTTAGGCATTTTATGTCACAGAAACAAATTCATGTTTTGTTTCTTTAAAAAGGGCAAACAAGAGTTTTAAATCGTTAAATAAAAGTTACCACTGTGGTTAAAGTTGATTGGTCTGTAATGAGCACACATTTTTCCATAGGTATTTGTTTCAAAAATTTGTGAAAACAAGACAAATGTGTTATTTGGATTTTTTCTAATTTTTATTTCTGGAAAACAAAATATTGTGAGAGTTGTGATTTAAAAGTGATTTAGTATGAACATGTTTATGATTTATATCAACACATAATAAAACATAATTGTAATGAATAATGACGCTAAAAATAATAAGCATATTACAGATTTCCGTTTCCGACCAATTCACTTTATGCTTTGGGAGCATTTTAGATGCTTATGACCTGAAGAAAAATACACGCAAAATAAGAACTTATTTGTTTTAAAAGTAGCAAATATAAACAAAATGCTATTTTGACTTTCATACAAAGTACATGTACTTAATTATTTTAATTGTACTTCTTCCAAAAAATGCAAAGAAGGAAAAGATGATTCACCACAGGAAATTGCCTTATGGATATGTTTTTTGGAAACAATATCAGGAAATTAAAATACAAAAAAAAATAGAAATCGAAAATAAGAATTTCAAGGGCACAATGATTATGATGAATTTGAAAATAATAATACAGTTGATTTCCTGAAATTTAATAATAACTTAATAATTTGAGTTGTATAATTAACATCACTATTCGTCTATTCAAGAAAGTTTGACAAAAAAACATACAAAAGAAAGACAAAACAAAAACAAAACAAAAAAAACGAAATGTACCTATAACTCAATCCTGCAAGAAATTAAAAGTTGGTGTAACTAATACATGTATATCCTGCATTATTAAAACATTGGACATTGAAAAATCATTTAAAATAACTATAAAATGTTCAATCACCTTTCAGTTAAGCTTCAACAGTTAAGCAGTAAATGATTGAGGTTAGTCCGTATAAATAGATGCAAATGGACAGTTTCAGACTCATTGAAATTAATTTCACATTTCACATTTGCAACTATATTTTCCTGACTTAAGATTAGAGAATGAGGAGCGGAAATAATTAGTTTTTTACGACCAGAGATGCGTAAACTAACAATGCATATATTTTCAATTTATCACATCACGGTTCTCGAAACAATTTCAGAATTATTTTGTAAGACAATGGCGACGAATTTATGCGCACCGCAGTAGCATAATGTATTAATTTTCATCTCAGCGAGAAAATAAGTTGAACGTTCCAAACGGCGAGAAAACATTTATTTTAAGAGTGTACATTCCTAAAAACGGCATTTATTACAAAAAATATAAATCCCCTTTTTATCAACTATTCCTCAAAAGAATCATTGTAAAAATTCTATTTTTTTTAAAGTATATGCTTAAAAGGAAAATACTACGGTTTGAATAGACTTTAAATAGCATAGAATTATTGAGTTTTAAGAAAGCAATCGTGTTTTTGCAATTGGATTAAAACAGTGCAAATCTTGCGATAGCATTCGAACCTCCTCGCTGACTACCAATAATCATCTAAGATAATCATCTTATTGCACGCAATTTTACCAAATCAAAAAGAATTTCAAGATCAGAATAAAATTGACAATAGATAATTATCAAATGCGTTTGACAGAAAAAAGTTGCGATTGTTTGAGGTAGACAAAGATTTTATAATAAGTCGCAATGTCATTGGCCTGTTGTCTTCTTAATTGTTTTTCTTTTAAATAAAAAGGTATGAAATAGACTGATTTAAATGATAAAATCAATTTTGTTGTAAATATTAATAAACGATTATAAAAGATTTTGTTTCTACAATTTGTATTGTATATTTTTAATATTATTAAGAACATTAACATAGTCACTATTTCAATTCAGGTTCCCTTTCCAAGTCCAATTTGCACTTTTAAAACATCATTTTTTTCCATTTACCTTCCATGACCGGTTTCATGATATTGAATTAAGTGTTATCGCCTTCTTAGTTATACTTTTTAAAGTGTAGAATCTAAGTCAATTTAAAACGAAAGCAACTGTGGAACAGAAATAAATATATCTTTTTAAATCGTTTAATTTTTGTCCCAGCAGTGGTAAATGAGAAATAAAAGCAAGACATAAAAATAGAAACATTTGGTAGTCTTTGTATGCGAGCTAAATTGTTATGTCAAAAGGGGTATATTTTAACCAAGGATTTAAACATTACACAAACCACATTGCATTGAAAAATTTTATTGTTTTTTATTTCTGCACAATAAACTCAATATACATTGTTGATAAGATATATTAAATTTATTTAATTTAACACATACCCATGCCGCTTTTACGACTCCAAAATATGGTATTGCACGGCCGTGAATATATTTTGACGTGGCGCCATTTTCGTTATACAAAAGTAGCGTTAAGACGCACTAAATGTTAGCGTTATACTATAGGGGCATCACCGAAAAATGTATCTTTTTCCCTTCAAACGGTCTTTATGTAATAGAATATTAAATTCGTGTAAAGGTAATGCTAAATTTATTGAACTTGTTGAATAAAATAATATTATGCTCGCATGATATAATTTAATTAAACTCGTCTCAATAAATTCAGTATTAAACATACACTCATTCAATATAATCTACTTAATGAACCTTCAATCTATAATTATACTAATTTCCATAGTACGAGACATTATTATTTACAAATATGTATAAGGTATTGTCACAGCTATTCTAACAGACAATCGTACTTGTGGTTAAACAAAAACATAAAATCATTAATTCTAATTCGAAACAAATTTTAAACAAAATTTAACATATTCAAATAAAATAAATACAACAAGAGCATAACTCATGTGTATATTTCCCTTCGCATCAAGCGATTTCATCTGCTGAATTAAGGTCGGGCGAAAAAAACAATGTTACTGTATATAGTAACACAATTTAAGATATTAAAAATCAAATTTAGAATTTTCTAAAACGTTATTTTTCCATATATGTGTGAAGGGTTGTTAAGTGCTCTTGTAACGAAAATTGCAGATACCTTCATGTGGGCTGCCAAAGAAATTATGTTTAAAATCGATGTTTATAAAACTCAGTAACAAAAATGCGACGTCAAAAGAAAAAGTACATTGTTTTTTTCAACAAGCTAAGATTGTTCTTCACGTTTTTCTATGTGATAACTGTTGTACTGAAAATGGTATTTCAAATGAAACATGAACAAACAAATAAATCTTGATCGTTTTAATCATAGACTTATTAAATATTGCAAAACCCCTTTCATGTACTATGTATTACTTGAAAGCTCAGTAATAATCAATAATAAAACCTTTTAAAGAGTGTCCTTGTTCATGAAAAGTAGCCTTCCAATTGAAAAGATTTCAAATTGAAAATTCAATTCTTATTGAAAAGACAATTAGTCCAAAACAATACGGAAGAATTTTCCAATGCTGCATACAGATAACGTGTACATAACTACAACTAACTATGTTGTAATTTTCAGTTTGTTCCTTATAATCCAGAGAGAGAACGAGCATACAGTGATAATGACATATAGGTGAACAAATAACCCATAATTTGCGTCAAACTGATCTTTCTTCTTCTGATTACTACTCTACTTACTTCCAGACAATCTGACTGTCTATTTAACAGAAACTTTCCTTATTTTGTCTATTCCGAACGCGAGCTGTTCATTTCATGACTTGCAGTACAGTATTAACCGCTCTTGAGGTTCCGGTTAAGCCTTTTAACTTTAATCATTTTCAAATCAAGTGAAATTGAATTCAACAAATGTTTAAAGAATTTAAAGAGATAATTTGAATCGAAAATTGGAACATTTTGCACATCAAAGTGAATCATCTGAATTTATCGCAGGAGAAAACAAACATCCGATTTTATTTTGTAAAAAATCATAAAAAGACTGTTCAATTAAAAAATTAACGATTTTCTCAGCATTACTATCATTGAATAAGTTTACGTATTATGAAAAGCTAATATTATACTTATGAGCACAATTCAATTCTCGTTTAAGCTCTTTGAAATTATTTTGAAATGTCTACTAACAAACAACATTTTTGTAATGTATGTTATGTAACAGTATCAATTGAAAAATATCTCCTTGGTTATTGTCAAACTTCAGCTTATTGAAAACTGAATTATAACGTTGCATTCTGCTTTCGGCACAACTCTTATATCAACATAAAAACAATCGTGTGATAAATGATTTACATATGTCATCAATTGATAACATTTGTAGACAATGAAACACAGTTGCCTCGTGACTCGTTTCTCTATTTTTCCAATCCGTTTTATTTATTTATTTTATTAATTTTGTTGTTGTTGTTGTTGTTCGATGCGTTTGTTAAATTCATATTTTCAACTTAATCGTCCATTAAAATTCAATTTGTTGTCGTTGTTTTATATAAACACTCAGATTCAAGATAATATATCTGTAGACAATATAACAAGCTTATTCATCACTTTACCAGAAGTTAAAAAAGAAAAAAGGAAAGGAAAGAAATTATGATAAAATTAATAATGATAATAAAATTAGTTTCACAAAATATAAATATTCATCGTTATTAACTTCAATGCTTTATCTAAATGATTTGATTATTATCACTATAAACATTGAATTGAATTGACTTTTACTCGCACAATATACGGAATTCAAAAACTTATTTATTACTTTGCCGGTTATTCGAAGCAACGTTTGCTTTAAAGTTCATATTTTAAATTTTCCTCCAAAAATGATGATGGTTTAGATGTCCGTTTAAGATATAAAGCATGATAAGGGTGACTACAGAATGCAACGTTTAGACACACTTCCATATCCATAGGTCAATTTCATGTTGTAAACAGTGAAGATCAGTCAAAAAGCTTCATTTTAAATTGTAGATAAAAGGCAAACTTTATATTTAAGGGGTCTTAAAATATTGACAACAACAGACAAGAAAATAACAAATCGTCTTTAGATGTTTAGCTTGATAATAAGCACCCAATTATTTAGAAAAAAAATACGAGACTACGAATTACGTCCAACATGGGAACCATAACCTTGGATATTCTGTCTGCAATAATATAGTTTAGAAGAAAATGTCAGTGTCTTTAAATGCCCTCTTCTTAAAAAAAGGAGATTTTATTTAGTTAAATGCTGTTTGATACAACTTCGGACAGACGACAAAATGTAGATTCCAAGCAAATAACCTAATATAATATCATTTATGAAGGTGATTTAATCTGTGTGAATAAATACATTGCTGTTATACGTAATAATTGTATGTGTTGTAGGGTTTTCTTTTTCCAAGAACATGATCAATGAATTGTATTGCTCGTGCAAATTTAATACGTGTATACATTGATTTCATGGATATCACGGTAATTTTAGTCCCTGAAATGAAAACAATTTGGCTGCATTTAATATTTCCAAAGAGTTATATTATTGTAAAGTTTCAGTACCATTGACCATAATTTTTCTAATTCAAAATAACAAAAGAAAAAGAAGAGAAGAAAAGGTTGCATATATGCTTGACAATAAGATTTACCTTCACTCGATAGGAATTTATATGTTTAGGATGATAAAATTCAATTTCTTTGATTAAAAAATGTGGAAAAAAAAACACATAAACACAAAAGTAGTGCGTAATGTGATATTTATTATAGAAATAATTCACAAACTTGTAGTTCTGGCTTCCAAAACTTTATAAGCCGCTTTTTAATATTTTTGTTTCATATGATGCGGCATTAAAGTTTTGGATAAGTCCCGTTATGAAATGAAACCTAGCCAGAATAACATAGGTTGATTTAACCCTATTTTTGTTACTAGCAAATACTCTTGTTCCAATCAATTCTTGTGCATTTTGCGATAAAACAATTATTTTCATATCGTTCATTTAAAATATCAAAATATTTATACCGTCATTAAAATTGCCCATTTAACTGTAAAACATCAATTACGCCGACTACATTCGGCCATGACATTTTGGAGCTACGCGAGACCTCGTATGACGTCATTCGCGGGAACCGACTAGAGTAGAGTCATGTACTATATTTAGAACATTTTTGTTGACATGATTTCAATATTTATAATTCAAGATAATGTTTTTATTTATTTTCTTTAATTTTGTATTACTTAAATAATTATGATTATATTGAATACATAAGTCAGTAAATCACCTTTTTCAATATCATTAAAAAGTAATTTATAAAAAAGTTGGAAGCACATGGGTTCGTAAAGGTCAATCTCGTAATCACGTGGTCAAACATTTTGGCAATATGGCGGCCAAGTGTTGTATTTTACCTGTCGGAAACTATTAGGTAGTTTATGTTCATAATAAGATTTTTATTTGTCCATCCTTGGCTTATGAACAAATTATATATCGTTTTATCAAGGTATGCTTCACTTTACTTCATGGCATGTTTTAAGAATTAATACGAGCGTGTCAGATTCCTGGCACGGTTATTGGTGGACTTTCCCTACGGTCCACGTCATGTCATAGTATATAAACGGGTACGTTGAAGACCTTAAGCTAACAAGCTGGCTGTTCTATATATTTTGTCTTTTAAAGGTGACTTATTGAGAAGAACCGGCAACTGAAAAGGAGTCAAGGATATTCTAACTCGCAATAAACTTGTGCTATTCATTCTCTTGCCATGATGATTACTGTGATTAAGTTCTAGGATTCCAAAATAATTTAACAAGAAAACATGTCTTTCGTAAAATGATTCTACTTTATTAAGACTCAAGCAAGCAAATTTGACAAAAATAACGAAATGTGCTAATAACTGAAATCCAACACGAAATTTAAAGCAGGAGTAAACGCTCTGTTGTGTGTTGCTTAAACATTCTATATAATATGGCTGCGTACATCTTGAATGCTTTGGACTTCTAGGTGAAGTTTAATATCGTCACGTCTAGTAAGTTTCAAGAAACATCGTTCTTCTTTGTCATGCGAAGGAAGAGTAAATTCACCAATGCAGAGCGATTATTACTCAACTGGCTAAGACTTTAAGGTGAAGAGGGGAATTAATAATTCATTTCGAGCATGTATATATTACGTCTAAAACTTAAAAAGCAGCCTTTATAGAGAACAAGGTTGTATTCATTTGTATTTTGCTGGAATGATCAAATACATGGTGTAATCGTTTTTTAACAAACAAAAATAAAGTTTTGGGAAATACATTCATAGTCATTGGTGAAGGTCCTTTTCATATACCAATCAAGATACACATTTTCCGTAATGCTTTAATATATAGGATAACATGTGATCTAGTAATTGAATAATACTTGTACGAATTTCGAAAATGTTGGTTCTGCTCGGTCTAAAATAATGCACTTAGGGGCACCTAAGATCTTGCTCTATCATCATGTGTACATTCTTACTCTGATCAAAATATTTGTTTGACTTTATTTTAATTTTTAGTCCAGATCATGAACAACTAAAACAGTCCGAAACTGCTTATCCTAAAACAAGCATACAATATCTCTCAAATGCAAAGCTTATTAGAAACTGACTAAAACTAGTTCAAGACAAAAACACACTTTAAAAGTAGCAGAAGAAGGATGGTAAATAATTATTTTTTATAAATTATTATTTGATATTATTCTTATCCGATTATATGTTTTAATTGAAATATAAAATAAATTATCCAAGTATGTTTCATTATTTCAGGTCGTTTTAAAAACCATTGCATGCAAATAAAAATTGTCGTGATAAAAACTAAAGGCTTGTGCTATCAGGTATTCCGAATGACTTTAAGTATTTTTAAATTAAAAAAAGAGATGAAACTGCATTGGCGACAATTATCAGGAAAGACAGTAATTTTTCATGACAAACCAATGCATAATGGTGTGTCTTTTCACAAAATATGAAATTTGAACAAAATTATTTGAAACGTTAATTGTAAAATCATTCTCAGGTTTGCCTGCACGTTATTATATTTTTGAATCAGTCCATTCGCAAAGGACAAATATTCATAGAATCAATTTAAAGAAATCTTACTCTCGCTGCAGTCAAAAGTTTTTCAACATTTTCTGTTATACTTATGTGCCTTTCAATATACTTGCATGCAATATTAAGGATATATATTTATTTGTTTTTATTTATACCTGTTTAATCAAATGCCATTTACCATCTTCAACTTAACTACTTAAATTAAGGACACATCATGAGCCATTTATTATCGTTAAATTTCAAATATCGATACATACTATATACGGAAATACTGGAACAAATCTAGGAGCACAACAATATCTGGTGGCAATGAAAGCCAAAAATATGTCTCATTGACAATGCCTACATTAAATTCACCACATCACTGTTTTCGAAACGGTTTCAGAATCATTTCGTAAAGCAATGGCGACGAAATAATACGCACTGCGGTAGCATAATGGAACAATTTAAACCGCAGCGCTAATTTAAACTGAAAGATCAAAACCGCGAGAAAACATTTATTTTAATAGTTTACTTTCTCGAAATTGCTTCTATTATAAAGTATATAAATTACATGTATATAAACTATTCATGAGTTTCAAAGTTGAAGTGAATCATTGTTAAAATCTATCTTTTTTTCATCAAAAACGCAACACAAACATTAAGAGTAAACATGTTTTTTTTTACAAAAATATAAAAGAACACATTAATTGACTTTAGAGAAAGTAAAAGTTATATTTTTACAATAGTAACTGATGTGAACAAATACATATAAAATTGACATAAAAACATTCACCGGGCCCAAGGTGCCTTAATTGTCACCATGGCAAAGGATATTTAGTATATTAACATATAATATCATTAAATATACCAGATCTATTGACGTTTGCATATTGATAAGGCAAGTTAATTCCACAATCAGAATAAGTAAAGCTGAGTCCAAATAAATTATCTCAATAGAAGTATATCATAGTAATTTAATCATGATTCGTGGATACATTATAGATCGTCAAAAAGATGTGTGTTTACAATATATACTGCTGTTTTCTTTAGGGTTTGTTTTAAGTTTTAAAAATGAAAGTTACTTGTCCGAACACATTTATATAGAATCATATTATATATAGCAAACTATACAATAACCCTTTTCATATCCAACATAGTTCATAAGAATTTAAAATGTAAACTTTAATGGTAATTAGCATTTATAACAATTGCTCGTAGGCGAAGTCACTGTAAAAACATTACACATATTTTTAATTTGCAAGCGAAGCAAATTTCCGTAATTGATTTGAAACATAATTCATAACGATAAATACTAGAGGCAGACCAATTTAAATCCAGTATAATAGATGGAAAGGTCTGTTTTGTCCTTTTTTACCAAAATTGCAAATGCCTTCGAGTGGGATGTACATCCAAGATATAAATTATGTTTATAATTGCTTTGTATAAGTGATATACAACATGACATCGAAAGAAAACGTACATTGATTTGTTAACATGCTAATATTGATTGTTTCTTTTTTCTGTGAGTTAGCCAATATATAACATATTAAATGGCATTTCAAATGAAGCAAGAATAAACAAATAAATATTGATCATTTAAATCATAGGCTTATTCAATATTGCAAACTCATATTTCGGTTAAATGATGTATTTATCTTAAGTTTTGCACATAATCATGTACTATCTAATTATGATAAGTTTTTCTGACATCATAATATATGAAAGTAAAATATTTCTTATCGAACAGTATTGGCGTTAGTTTATTTTTCAATAAAGCAAATAAAACAAAAACAAACAAGGTTTTCTTGTTAGATTAAAACTTTTATTATAAAACCTCCCAAAAGAAACAACGAGACACGCAAACCTTTATCCATTTTATTAAAACCGTAATGTCATTATCAATATTAAATCATTGAAGATTTAGTGGAATTATTTGGTAGCGTGACTTTAACTTTATCATTTTGTTTTACTGTATAGGGTTTTCCAGGGTAAAATGCTGAATTAAATGAACCAAAAATCTACACTGTAAAAGTTTTTTTTATTTAAAAAGATGAATTTTTTTACTTCTCCATAAAACTTTTGCAAGTTTCAAATTCAAGTACATTGTAGCAACATAAGGTCAAACAAATGTTTGAAATAAAAATATATGGATAACGTTAACTTTATACTTTATGTAAAGGGGCATTTTTAACGTCTAATCTATAGTTTAGAAAATGACATTGAGTCCAAAACAATACGGTAGTTTTAACTAATATTTATGCGATTGACGAGTCTTGCAATTAATTATCAAGAGCGAGTCTAAGTCTATTTTAAACAGACATGGTCATCAATGGAATTGGTATTATAATACAATTACATACAATGTATTTAATTTTGACCTTCTTAAATTCGGTCTGAAAAGTTATCAGAACTATCACCAACGGGTACATGTAATATTTCTAAGGCAGTGGAGCAAGGTTTATTCCAATGATTTTTTGTTACTATAGCCCTTGAGAATGACGACAAATATGGATAGTATCAGAAATGTGTCCTTTATTTTTTAATGAAGTTTTGTAAAGATTTACATGTTAAGTGATCAACAGTCCATTAAAAGTTCTTATATTGTGCTCCTATGACTTTAACCCTGAACCAGTTGAAATAGAATGTATCAAGCATTTATTATTAGCAAATATGCACATCCGTGCTGTTAAGCCAGGCTCTATACTGTCGGTAGGTCCTTTTTATCAATTTAAATATTGAAATTCACTGAATGGTCAAATGAACGTATCACAAGTTCAAAGATTTGGTAAATCAATTACATAATATATCGACAAGATACGTTTGAAATGATATTTTAAAATAGTTTGACCAGAGAGAGTGGTGCAGGGGGAAGGGAGAGAAGGGATAGAGCAGTTAACATATAGTTGAACAAATAACCCAAAATTTGCGTCAAACTGATCATTTTTATTTTGATTTCGACACAATCTGGCTGTCTATGAAACAGCATCTTCCCTTTTTCCAATTCCGAACATGACCTTAACACGCTGTTCATTTTATGTGCGCTACATAAAAACTGCTGTTGGGGTTCCTGTTAAACATTATAACTATAATCATTTTCAAATGAAATGAAATTGAATTTAGCGAATGCTTAAAACTTCTAAAGAGAAACTTCAAATCACTCTGAAAACATTTTTTTACACGGTGAATCATCTGAGTTCATTACATAAAAATATTTTATCGGAAAAGAAATAAAAATTTCCAATGATATTTTGTATAAAATAAAAGAAAAGATACTGTTTGATTAAAGGCATGCAAATTTAACAATGTTTCGTAGCATGACTATTGAGTTATTGGAGTAAGTATGAAATACCAGTATAATCATACTTACTTGACATATGATGAGTACAACCGACTTTTATTTAATGAACACATTTAACGATTTTTGTCTAAATAAAACAGGGAGGAAAATATGTCCCTTTATTATTATTTGCTTATTGTTCTCTCTGAATACTGTATGGCTGATATGTATCACAGTCTAGTCGTTTTCTTTGAGTTCAGAAACAGAACAACACAAACAATATCATTGGCTTCTTTTTTACAAAAATGCGGTTCATATCATTTTGGACAATTGGACAATGCTTTATAATTATAAAAAAATAAAAGTTGGCACTTTTTCAAGCAACAAATCTCATTCTTCATTGTCAAACTACATCAGAAATATCAAAAATAGAATTTGATAATTAATCCCTAAAGACCCAATTTATTTCTAAAAATAATCTAATTTCAATACACAAGACATTCAATATGAAGCTTCGGAAGATCGTTTTGCGATATCGAGGTGTTAAATGATATTTTAGTTGTTAAAAGATTTAAGGATGCAATACAACATTCTTGAAACATTTGATATACAGATGATTACATATATAATATACCATAGTTATCATTGTTTTCATTATCGCTACGATTGAAAAGTTCTGTTCTTGAAAGATATTTTTAATTGAAGAAGAAACTACTTTTTTGGGGATTTTCAAATACACCTTTGGATTCAGTACTTTAAAACGGAACACTAATGTTCTCTCATATGCGCATTTAATAAACACACTTTTTATTTATTTATTTTGAATTATGAATAAAAACACACTCAATACTAGTAATGACAATATAATGTATGACTACCACATTGCACTACTGGGAATTAGTGTAAGGAAACGGTTCCCAAAAATACCAAATACTACAAAATTATTGTAGAAAAAAAGATATTAATTTTGTAAATGTTTTATTTTAATGGGTTATTTGTGTTACGCAGGATTTATTACCATTCAAATTAAAAGACGCATATGTTTTTTCTTAGCGACATTTCGCTATTTATAGAGAATAAATAATGGTGTCACATGGACAGTTGAATAAACTTTTCTACAAGTGAAATCTCAGTCATTTATGTCAGCTTATTCATATTTGCTTCATTGCTTCACAGCTCAAGCTTGGCAGGTTGGAGTGCCGACATGAATACTTTCAAACCAATAAATTATTGTCTTCATATGGTCAAATGTGTCTATTTTGGCGACAACCTTTGTTCCCATAATGATATAATATTGTCAATTAAAATCATATTAGTATAATAAAAAAATTTTTATCAATGGACAAAAAGTATGATATTTATGTATATTTTTTTAAACTTTGATTTTTATTCATTTATTGGTTGATTGGTTGTTTTTTTGTTGTATTTTTTTTGGGGGAGGGGGTGTAATCATTAAGGAGCACGTGGTTAGAAGTCCCAAAAAAGAGGTTTTACTGAATATATTACCCAGTTTGCACATTTGCTATACAAAAACATGAGACAAATGCATGTGTTATAATAACTGTAAATGATAGCTAGCAGTTTGCTGAACAATTATAAAAGTATTATAATAACAAAAGTTTAATTTCTTAACTCCCTGCAAAGCTAATACAAACTCCATCGGAGGACAAACATACATGTTATGTTAATTAAATTTACAGGCCTTTATCAATTGAATTTAAAAATATCATTATCAAAGTAGTTTTACATGACTTATTTATAGCAATTGAATAATATTCTATATTTAGAGCGTTGTTTTCTAAATATTCCATTTTGCGCCTACCTTTATTTTTTAGCAATTTGATATGCTGAGATCTGTATAGAAACAATCATGTAACTGCATATTGGACAAATGTGTTGTTTACTGATTTCTGAACAATTTTAAAATGAATTTGAAAAACAATTGAGTGATAAATGAATTACATATATCAGGAATAGATACAATGTGTAGTTAATGAAAACACAGTCATCACTCATTTTACTTTATTTGGAAACCTCATTTTGTTCATTGTGTATGAAACAATCAGACATTTTCTCAGAAGAAATAACTTAAAGGAATATTTCAAAATACTTAATAACCTTGGTTAGGTCTGATATTTCGTTCAAAGTCACCTTATTTTGATCAAGATTTTCCCGTCGGTCTGTCACGAAATGTCACCTTCAGTTGTCACAAAAATTGCTTTAAAATTAGGCATGCTTGCCTTTAATCAAGTGTTTTTATTGTAAAAAATATTTAGACAATGAATAATAATGCTCATTTTATGACGTCAATAGTTTGTTAATGAAATACAATGAAGATGAAATTACTTGCAAAAACCTTATATCTTGATTAGTCCTTTTTACAACTGAAATCGTCCATGGTTTGACTGGGCCAAAAGAAATAAAAAGTAAACAAAACATTTTTCAAATATCCCATTCGCTCCAATCAGATAAAGGCGACAATATACAGGTTTAAAAATAGAAACCAGACATGTTCAATTAAGAAATTCAGGAGATAATATATGTCAAATATGTTTCTGAAATTTTTGTTCATACTATCACGTTTTGGAGTCCATATTTCTAACCTTTCACGTGTACCAATATCTTATTTATAATGAGCATGCAGGAAAAAAGCTTTTTGTTCAAATTTACATTTCTCCTCAGGAAAGTGAATTCTTTTTATCATTTTAATATAAGACCTTATTTTATAATGTTTGAATAACGTATTTAGATCATGTCATAGATGCTGATCATGTGAAGAATGCAGGCGTTGAAAGTAAAATAATTTGTCACATAAGTATCACAGATGTATTGTGCCATCCATATAAACACTAAATCACAATTACTTGATTGATGGTCAAACAGCAAATGATAACCAATCATTAAATATCATTTCGAAAACTTTAGCGGAACACCAGGTTAGAAATAAAAGTTCATTTCAGGGTCTTTAAAGTTTTTTATATATTAAATCTATATGGATAAATACTCCATTGCTGATAATACCTTTCTAGATCAGAAGGTTTAGATCACGGCAAGCTTTATTTCTATGAATTGTTATTCAACATTTACAACCGTCACTTCATCCCTTCACAGCATTGCGTGAATAATCAGTAAAATTGTTGAAATACTGTTGAGGGTGTTAACAATATACGGGAACGAAAAATAAAGATTATATTGTTATGATTTAAATATGAAAATGTTAATATTTACAGAACATGTTGAGGTATGAACAATTTTTGTAATGATTTACTTAATTTTTAGTAACACGAGTGACCTCTCCTATTTTAAACTACACGTTTCGGTCGGTCTGGCAAGTTGACAGTAATTGATGTAAAAGCAAAGTTATTTTTTTATATGTGCAAGCACTTTCATGAATTTTGTAAAGGAAATGAATAAGTATGAACCTTTATTCCAGGTTCCTATTTTTTATATTTTATTTATTTGTTTATCTATTGACACGTTGTAAAATACTGGATAGGAGTAGTGTTAAAACGAGTATAAAATACGAAAGAAGATAATGTTACGGATTTCTGCCGAAAACTTTTCTATATACTTGGAGAACTCGCCTGAAAAATGGTCATGTTTTAAATAAATAATAGTTTGAGGTGCTTAATTAAACTTTGATAATTAAGCTTGCCCTACATATTGTATTCAGAAAAGCATTTTAGTCCACTTTTCATCGCCTTTTTATAAAAATTCTGGTAATTTTGAGTAAAATTTAAAAATTACTTGATCATTCGTACCAATACTGATCTTCTTTGTTGCTATACTTAATTACCTAATTATAATGGAAAGTTGCAAATATAAAGCCCAGGCTTATAAATTTATAACCGATTTTTCAAATGTCACGGAGTTCTTATGATAACTTTTGTCACTGCCAGTGTGTTTCTTGTGCTTAATTACGGCACGTTTAAGCGTATTTTATTATTAAATAAGTGTTTAAATAATCATGAAACGTAATACGATCAGCCCTAACAGGTTAAAAGTGTTTTTTTGAAACATAATACAATACGAATGAAGGGCAAGCTTAATCAAAGTTTAATTTAGCACACCAAACTCTCCATTTTAATATAAAAATGACCATATTTTAAGTGAGTTCTCCAAGTATATAGAAAAGTTTTAAAACAGAAATCCGTAACGTTTTCCAGGAACTCCGTGACAATTATCATAAGAACTCCAAACAAGTTATCATAAGAACTCCAGTCTTCGTGTAACAGTTCCTCTCCCGTGATATTTCTAACGGAAGATTTGTAACGGATCTAGTAACCTTCATTGTCTGACCAGAAATAATATGAATGAAACAATAGATGTAGTTTGTTATTAGTTTTGAAAAAATTATCTATCACTTGTCCAGAGAATTTTTCTGCGATAATTCACTTTATGTCTGTACGTCCGCTATGATTAATCATTTAATTTTATACATCCATTCAACAGACAGTTGTAAAAGGGTTGATTGTTACGTAATAGAGAAAGAAAAAACAACATACTTATTAAAGTTGCAAATTTCTATACGATATCAAACGTGCCAAATTTTGTAAAATATGGCCTGCATGGCAACCAACCGACAGTCTCATCTTTTACTTTCATTCTGAAACGAAATTGAAGAGTGCAGAAATTGTATTACATCCGTAATATGCCATCGTTCGCGCAAAATCCAAAAGTCCTACAAAAAGTTTTTTAAATATGTATTAAAGCTACATTTATAAATAGCGACATTTCATTAATAAATTGGGTTTCATATCGACCCTATATCTTATTTTGGTGTCCAGTCAACCAAAATAAGTTTTATTAGCATAAAAATGGGCAACATCATTGTGGCGAAATCGTCAGTACTATTTCTGTTTGCATGAGAAACTCTGCCCTCGGATCATCCGTACATCAATATTAAATCAACAAACATGACTTATAAGTAGCATTCCTTATTTAACTGTATATTTCCGCATTGTAACGGATGTTTTCATACAAATTTAATTTTTTTAATGTGATGATAACTTTTTCTGAACCCTAGGCTTAGTGCACCGTGAAGCTAAAACGGTTAAAGTGTGTTTGTACAAGAAAATATCATATTTGCTATGTTCTGGATAGCAACTATAAAACTGTGACGTAGCGCATACACGAGCTGATTAAAGTCTTATTTGCATGTTAAAATTCGTATACGATCTTAAGTGTTACCGTGGGGTTTCCTGTTTAAAATCCTAATTAATGAACAATATTTCATGAGATTTTCAACAATACTGTTAAAAAGGTTAATGAAACTATAGAATGCTTGGTTTTTAGGCCGACGGCAAAATATGTTTACATATTTATTTTAATTTAAATGTAGCTTGAAGTAGACCTTACAGTATCTTTTTGAGTGGTTATCCTAAGATTCATAATAACTCTATATTTTGTGAGACTTGTTTTATAGCCATAAATTAGAGAGCTTAACTCATGGTTGTTCAAGTCAGGATCATGAGATCAAACTTGATCGTCTGATTTTCACATGTTTTATTTTACATTTACAACTGAGGTTGTTACAGCTATTTTTATACCAGTTCGAATTCTTATTTCATTGACGTTAACAAAAATTTAGGTTCACCAAGTTAACAAAATAAAGAATATCTGGCCAAGTATTATGATCCAAACTATTTATTCTGCACAAAATTTAAGCAACTAAATGCTGTAATTAATAATCTTTAGAAGTTGAAAATTACTATTTTAAATTGTAATCATATTTATAAATTTCCGCTGACACATTATAAAGATGTTAGCACAATGCAATATTGATTAAGGTAACTTGTCTGACAGACATTGCTGACCTTGACATTTTACACCAAATTCAAACATTAAAATATCAGAAATTAGCCATCATTGAATCTCATTATTAAATATTTTGATGCAAAACAGTACTAGTTCAATGTTAAACCATTTCCAGAGACAGAAGTTAGTAACGTTTTGAAGTTTATGAGAAATAAAAATCGAATATTCACCCCGTTTTTTATGTCTTTTTTTTCAAGTTATATTACTTTGTAAAATAAGTTTAGCACAAGAATTGGTCAAACAATTATGCTGTTTAAGTGCTCCACTTGTTTACAAATTGAAATTAACAATTAAATAAATGCTTTATCCTCCAGTATTATGCCACTTGAAAAATTTTGGACGCCATTTTGTATTTTTTCAGTATGGAAACCGGTTTTGTTTATGAAATTAAACGTAAGATAGATGTCGTCATTTGCAGGGATCGTTTTATCTTTTGCAACAAAACTGTAAATATTACCTTCCTCTATGTATTGACTAATAACTGCTTTGAATTATAGCACATTTCTGTGATTTTACTGCACATAAATAATCACTTCATTTTGTTTACGTTGTTGGTTCCCCTTTATGCATTCGGCCAAAAATTACCGGGAACAAATTAATCCGCAACAAAAGTTTTTACAGAAAAGATCGTGACTTTTTAAAATATTAAATATTAGTTTTAACATATTAACGTTAATTGATTGAAATGCTACATGTTGCAATAAAAAAGTTTACCTTTCGGTTTACTTTGAAAGGAACTTATTTTTATATTTTCTGGCAATAGAGGTTATTTATTTTCCGGAAATCAAGTACAGAATTGGTACCCGTTCTCCATTTGATAAAGATAGGATAAAAACGGTAGCAGTAATGGCGGCTAGAATGATGGCAGAGAATTTTGTTTTGTATTGAATTTTACATAAAGGTATGGATATTTACTCATGATCACGTACATTTTTAGTATTTTTTGATAACAGACATGAATATTTATAATATGATCATGTACGATTGGGGTCACTATGAGATATTACTGTGCAAATCGTGTATTTACCGACATTTTTGTCAACAACTGACGAAAGGTTTGTTTACAATTTTTTTTTTAATCTTTAATTTCAGCATTATATTGTATGTTTTGAAAAATAAAAGTTAAAAAAAAATTAAATAGTTGTTTTTGTTTTTGAAACACATGGCTTACTTTTGCAAATTAGTGAAGTATGGTGTAAAAGAAGGTGCAAATTTGACATTTATTATTATAAGTTTTGGATTATTTTAGTCAGTGTTTTCATATATTAATATATAGATTGGATTTATTGTGAAGTGTTTGCAATGGGTAATAAGAGATTAAAAAGCAAGAAAAGATACAGTAGATTTGGTGTAGCAGGGGGAAAATTTGGATTGATGGGAAGGAGGAAAGAACGTTTTGCTAAGAAAAAGTTAGAGGAAAGTATAAAAACTATTAAAAGAACCAGACAACCTTTGCTTATGTGTGTTAAGAAAAAGAATGACCTTAAATTAACATTATCCCGACTAAGTATCCAGAAAGCAAGAAGGTATATTATTAACAAGAATTCTGATAATTTGAAATTAACATTTACTTCTACTGCTGAATTTGATTTTCCGGGAAATCGCATCATTAATTTAGATGGTCTAAAAAGTCATGTTGGTGAGATAACAATGCATTCAGCACTGTGTGAAAAAGCAAGAGATTGTGCATTGAAAGGTGTTGATCCTATATTTTTGTCTTCTGAGAAAAGAAATGGTTTGGAAAGTATTTTTAAGGCAACATGTAGAGGATGTGATATGGAATTTAGTTTCAATAAAGGTGAAAATTTGTCATGTAAAGGTGTGGAAGTTTCCGATATTAATGTCAAAGGTGTATGGGGTAGTATGGTAACAGGTGGTGGATGCTCAGATTTGAATGAAGTCTTAGGTACTATGGGAATTCCTGGCTTGAAGCCAAATCAATATACCAAAATTGAAGAGCAGATAGGAGAGTGGTGGAGGGAAGTTTTACAGGATGATATGAAAGCTGCAGGTAATGAAGAAAGAGAACATGCAATACAAGAAGGAAGTTTTAATCAAGGTGTACCATCCATTGCAGTTGTATGTGATGGTGGTTGGTGCAAGCGTTCTCATAAACACACATACAATGCCATGGCAGGTGTTGCAGTGATCTTTGGTTTATACTCCAAAAAACTATTACATATTGGCATTCGTAATAAATTATGCTACATTTGTAGTGCTGCTCAAAACAAAAATGAGTCACCTCGAGCGCATACATGTTTTAAAAACTGGAGTGATTCTGCACAGTCAATGGAGAGTGATATTATATTGGATGGTTTTCAGAATTGTGAAAAAGTACATGGGGTCAGATACATGAAAGTCATTGCAGACGGTGATAGCTCAGTGTATTCAAGCATAATACAAAATGTTGCTGGCTGGGGTCCATATGTTCAAAAAATTGAATGTGCGAATCATGCTTGCAAATGTCTCAGGACTCACTTAGAACAGTTGGTTGTTGATAAACCACACTATAAAGGAAAAGGTGGTCTTACTGCACAAGTCAGGAAAAAGATTGTCCAAGGCGTGAGATGTGCCATACGCATGAGGAGTAAGGAAACAGATATTGCTTCAGCGAAAAAAAAACTTTGTGCTGATATTAAAAATTGTGCTAGGCATGTACTTGGTGTACATAAGGAATGCAGTACAGACTTTTGTAAGTTTACAAAAGCATCAAAGGAGCATGCGAAAAAAGATGTTAAATTGGTTGATGATGATGACGATGATAATGGTTACAATGATGATGGTGATGCTGTCAAAGATGCATGTGACATGTGGTCTGAAACAGTAAAAGATCTTTCAGAAGAGGAAGAAAATGATATAAGAGAAGGTGGATTTTCAAAAAATGAGGTTAACCCAGATCTTTTGAAAGATTTATTCCTGATACTTAGTAGGATGGCCTTAAAATCAGATCGTCTAATATCCAATTTCACAAGTAATTTAGCCGAAAGCTGGATGAACATCAGGTGTAAATTTGATGGCGGAAAGATGACCAACCGGTGCTTCAGGGGCTCATTTTATGCCAGATGCTATGGAGGAGGACTAAGGTCAACAAGAGGACCAGCTTGGTCACCAATGGTTTACTCTAAAGTAACAGGACTTAGGCCAGATCAAGTTTTCATGGAAACCTACAGACAAAGAGCAAAACATTATGTTAGAACTGTAAAAAGGCAACGAAAACCTGAAACTAAATTAAATCGCTATAAAAGAAAAATGAATTTTTCTAAACAAAATAAAAGCAAAAAAGCAAAACAATCTTATGGAAAAAACGTTCTTTTGGATACTCAAGATTTGCCTTCAGAAGAACTTGAAAAATTGTGTGAAGAATACTTCATTGACAATGTAAAAGTAACAGAAAATGAAATAGACATAATAGAATTGGAGACAAGAGGTCAGTCCAATAATGAGAAATGGAAAAGTGAAAGGAAAAAGCGTTTGACAAGTTCTGTATTTGGAGAAGTTATGAGCAGAAATGTCAATAACAACAGTGAAATGCTAACCAAAAGACTTCTATATTCCAATTTTGGAGGCAATTCATACACACGTAAAGGGTTAATGGAGGAAGAAAATACCAGAAAGGAATACATCAATTTGAAAAATAAGGACCAATCACCATCACATAAATGTCACATAACGGTACCAGGTTTGATAATTAGTGAAGACTATCCATTTTTGGCATCTTCTAGTGATGGAATTGTAAAAGAAACAGATGGTTCCACAGGATTGATTGAAATAAAGAATATCCTGCAAACCAAAGATTTAATGATTAAAGATGCTGCCAAAAAAGAAAAAAAATTCTGTTTAGGAATAAGATCTGGAACTCTTGCTCTCAAAGTTAACCATAAATTCTTCTACCAAATACAAGGACAATTAAATATTTTGAGAAAAGATTGGTGTGACCTTATCATAAGGCGTTCCAACCCTTATGATATTTATATTGAAAGAATTTACAGAGATCAAGATTTGTGGATAAATAAAATGGTTCCAAAGTTGAAAGCATTTTATTGGACTCATGTACTTCCAGAAATAGCTGTACCAAGATATAGAAGTGTTTCTGGTATAAGAAAACCATCAATCCCATGGGTGTGTAACATATTCATTAATTTATTTCATTATTTAAAAGAAAATTAATTGTATATTTCTTCTTCTTTTTTTCTGTATGTATTTTCTTACAACTGCCATTATATCGCATTGTGACCCCAATCAAATAATGTTTATTGACATACCTGTATTTATTTATGTCGTTTGTCAATTTTATGGTATGCATTTATATTTCATTTTATTATTAATTTTTTTTTATTTATAAGAAGTTGAAACATGTATAAATTTAAGTTATATGTGTCTCAGAGTAGTTAAATTTAACAGTGAATGTGCATTTTGTTTATTACCTTCATATATAATTTGACTGTTTCAAAATCACACTGCCAAATACCTTTTTAATTTGTATTGGAAGTCATTGTTCAAGGCACACAGATTTAAGTTTTATTCCAATGTTTAATCTCCCATTTTACTAATGATTTTTTTTAAAATTTTATCATGCCACATAAAATTACAAATAATCCTAATTGTACATTCTTCTAAATAAAAACATATTTTCAATCTGCTTGCTCTTGTTATAAATTCATTTGATATTTGAGTATATCAATCATTACTCTTATCTACTTTTACAGTATTCACCATCAGACAGCAATACTAGGCCATCATCGTCATCATCATCGTCAGCTCCAAACAACAGACCTAAGCCATCAACATCTACAGACGCTTTATATGACAAAAAAGGGGTCAAGAAGTCAAGTTCTACATCTGTTACAAATATTAAAAGTCCTACACAAACAAAAGAAAATAAACCTGTATCACCTCAAAGGTAATGTATTTATTTACGGTGCATACACCGTGTCTTTCCATATATGGTAATTCCTCGTGTTTTTTAATGGTTATAGTTTTGGCGGTAATTATGCACGATTTTACGTGTAAGTTGATAAAATATAGTCATTCGAGGCATTACGTTCACGCCGACCATTTGTGAAATTTGGTTTTTCTGCGCTCGAAATCATGTCCAGGGATTTTGACGAACTAAAGGCGTACTTTGATGAGAAATTTTCCGAAATAAAGAGAGATTTCGTCAACGCTCCTATTCCGCCAGCCGTGAAATCTACGACTCTCAAGTCAAAAGCTCTACAAGATCAACTTGACTATAACTGTGAGTTGCTTTCTCTTGTTCAGAACTTGGAATGTCTTACAAATCCTATAGAGAACTGTGAAATCAGTGACATTTGTGCGAAAATTCAGAAGAAAATTAATCACCGTGTCAAACTGATCAAATTAGCGGACAAATCTCCGGCAGGCTGGCTCGTTGTCAAAGAATACGAACAAGACGATTTGGCAAGCGACGACGAGGATAGCAGGAAAATCAAAAACGCAGAGAAGTTGGCTTTGGCGATTTTAAAAGAACGGGATGAAAGGAGAAAGTCATTTACCAAGTTCAACTCTGCTCAACGTTTTTCTCCTTATAACGTTAACAATTTTTCTAGGTCTGTCGGCGACAGATTTGCTATGGCATCTCATAATCCAGGGATTAGCAATTTTCGTCCCTTCACATACAACAACCAGTGGCGCCAGCAACCTTTCTACGGTCCAAGACCAACAGACCAATGTTTTGCCTGTGGCAAGTTCGGGCACTACCGATCTACCTGTCCTCACAACATCTTTAACCGGAAGTCCAACGGAGGTGCAGTCTACTCAGAGTCGGAACCTAAGAAACAGTGAAGTCGACGTTTCCAAGGATCAAATGATAGACTTGAAAGTTGAGTATAATTTATTTTTTCATTCTTATAGCGAACAAAAGGTATTTTTTGAGTTAAAAGAAAGACAGTTTTCTCCAAAAATTTCAGTAAAAGGCAGATTAAAACAAAAAATATTTTTTTGGGATAAGATAGGCGCAAGCACTTATATAAAAAGCGTTATCAGAGATGGTTACTTTATTCCTTTTATTCACACCCCAGTTTCAGTATGCTTGAAAAATAATCAGTCGGCCTTAGAAAACATGCCCTTTGTTTTAGATGCCGTTTCGGAACTGTTGATATCTGGGAGCGTTTTAGAGGTGCCTTTTAAGCCCTTAGTAGTAAATCCTCTCACAGTTTCTGTGAATCGTTCTGGCAAGAAAAGATTAATTTTAGATTTAAGGCATATTAATCAGTACATTTGGAAAGAAAAAACGCGTTTTGAGGATGTAAAATTAGCTTTAGAATACGTCAAAAAGGGTACTCATATGTTTAAATTTGATCTTACATCGGGTTATCATCACATAGATATCGCTCCAGAACATCAAACATTCTTGGGTTTTTCGCTTAATCAAGGCAATAATATAAAATATTATGTGTTTACCGTTCTTCCGTTTGGGTTGAGTTCCTCGGGTTTTATTTTTACTAAAGTTTTGAGAGAGCTTGTAAAATACTGGCGTATTCAAGGCATAAAAATAATTGTATATTTAGACGACGGTTGGTCGGTTAATTCATCCTTTCATCAGACTTATGCTGATTCCGATTTGGTAAGGACTTCTCTTGACGCTTCCGGTTTTTTAACTAACAATGAAAAGTCGGTATGGGTTCCGTCTCAGACGATGACCTGGTTAGGTCATTATTTTGACCTTAAAGCAGGTGTTTTGAAAATAACACAAGAAAGAGTTGATAATTTGAAGAGCGCAATTTCTGAAGCTAAGTCTAAAAAGAGGGTCACTGCGCGACATCTAGCAAAAATAACGGGTATGATAGCTTCTATGCATTTTGTCATTGGACAGCTTGGTCGCTTAATGACTAGGTTTGTATATGCAAAGGTAATGAGCAGCAGCTACTGGGATTCTTTCCGAAATATAGAACCAGAGTTATTTTTTTGGTCTGACAATATTGATAATATTAACATAAAGCAGCTGTTTCCTGTTCGTACGATACAAGGGTCTATTTCTGTGTATTCGGATGCTAGTGACGTTGCATGTGCGGCTTTTTCACCGCATATTGCTGAAAGTATTGCACATAAGACCTGGTCAGATTCCGAAAAACACAAAAGTTCTACTTGGAGAGAATTAAAATGTATAGAATGGGGTATAAGGGCCTTGTCAAATTTCCTGAGTGATAAGCGCGTACAGTGGTTCACAGATAACCAAAATTGTGAAGTTATCGTCAACGCCGGAAGTTCAAAATCCGACTTGCATTCCTTAGCTTTATCAATTTTTTCATTTTGCAAAGAGAAAAGTATAGATTTGTCCATACTTTGGGTACCTCGCTCAAAAAATGAAATTGCCGATTTCTTTTCTCGTCTAATTGATGAAGACGATTGGTGCGTGTCCGATGATTTCTTTCATTTTATAAATTCATTATGGGGACCATTTACTATTGACCGTTTTGCTAATGTTGATAACAGAAAAATAATTCGTTTCAATTCTAAGTTTTGGAATCCAGAAAGCGAGGCTATTGACGCGTTTTCTCAAAATTGGCTAGGAGAAAATAATTGGTTAGTTCCACCCGTGTGTTTAGCATGCAAATGTATTTTGCATTTAATTGACTGTCAGGCTTCAGGTACTTTGATTGTGCCGAAATGGCCTTCGGCTGCTTTCTGGCCTCTTGTTTTTGCAGACGAAATTTGCACTTGGAGAGATTATGTTTCAGACGCCTTAGAGTTTAACAATTCAGAAATCATTATACCCGGCAATAATAAAAAATCTTTGTTTGGATCTGGCCGTTTCAACGGGTCTGTTTTAGCTATTAAATTTGATGCCCGATCAAAATAAGAATTGAATATAAATAGTTTGCTCCGCCTTTCTCGGGTTTTTTATTTCTATTTTTAGTAACTTGAATGTTTTTAATACAGTCTCCCACGTGTTTTTCTCGTTTTTGTTAAATGACACACAGAAGTATTTGTGTTATCGAGCATGCGTATTGTAATTCACTTGAATTCATTGACCTGTTGAAAAGATAGAGAAAATCGTGATTGTTTACACGATACATACATGTGATATACATGTTTATATATATATATATATATATATATATATATATATATATATATATATATATATATATATATATATATATATATATATATATATATATATATATAATATAAATGCAAGAAAATAAAAGAGTGTATAGGAAAAGATAAAGGAGAAAAGAAATGGGATGAATATTGTAATGGAAAGTTGTGGAAATGAATAACGACAATTAAGTGGTTTTGTCGAGAAAAGAAAAGAAAGAAGAAAAAGAAAGAATGAAAGAAAGAAAGAAAATAAAAATGAATTAATAACTGAAAGTTGTAGCAATGAAAAAAAAAAAAAAAAAATGGTGTAAAAAAAAAAAAAAGGTCAATGGACTCAAGTTTTCCCAGCATGCTTTATTTGTTTATTATTTTACATTTTTTCAGATATTTTCAAATTTTGCATATGGAAAGATCTTCATCATTTATCTGAAGAAAATCCAAATTTAAAAGATCTAGCAGATAAATTACCCGAGATAGTGCTTCAAAGTAAATCTGACAATACCAGGAAACAATATTCGTCTTACTTCAGAAAATGGATTGCATGGTGCAACCAGATGAAAATAGCTAAAATATATCCCGCTTTGGATTTTCATATTGCTTTATTTTTAGTTTCATTGATTCAAAAAGAGAGCTCGTACGCAGTAATTGAACATAGTTTTTATGCATTGAAATGGTCGCATGATTTTAGTGACGTGAAAAACCCATGTGAGTCAAAAACGGTTAATTCAGTTTTAACTGCTGCAAAAAAGTTGTGCGGTTCACCAGTAGATAAGAAAAAAGCTTTGACATCTGAAGATATTACAAAAATGTTTACATTTTTTCCGCCTGACGTAGTAGATTTGTACAAATTAAGGACATTAACTTTTGTTGTTATAGGTTTTGCCGGATTTCTTCGCATTTCAGAATTAAGAAATTTGAAATGTTCTGACGTAATATTCAAAGAAGATCATCTGCAGTTATTTATAAGATCAAGTAAAACAGATCAGACAAACAAAGGACAGAATGTCCTCATTGCGAAAACAGGAAAAGTAACCTGTCCTTATAATACGCTAAGCCTTTATTTTAAAAAAGGGAACATTAAAACTAGCGATGATTTATTTCTGTTTCGACAACTTTCTTTACACAAGAGCAAAAATACACATATGTTTAGAAATAACTTTGGTTTATCATACACAAGATTTAGGGAATTATTCCGGGAAGTACTGTCAGAATTAGGTTTGAATCCTGATTTATACGGCACACACAGTTTAAGACGCGGTGGTGCTACCGCCAGCGCTATAATGGCATTTCAGACAGATTATTTAAAAAGCATGGAAGGTGGCAAAGTGATAAAGCAAAGACGGTTATGTTGCCGAAAACTTTTCGGAAAAGATATCAGTTACACAAAACTTAGGAATTTAAAAATCTTTTGAAAATTACTATATAATCTTTCACATTAAATAATTGAATTGCCTTGGTCGTTTTATATTATTTTTCAATAATTAAATACTTAACTTTAATTTTGTTACAGGATTTTATTTTACATTTTTAGATTTCAATGATTATTCTTTTTGATTTCCCCTTCTTTATTTTTCGACGGCTTAACGGCATGCCCTCTAACCTTGTTTTATGTTATGTTTTTCTTTAAAGCTGCATGCTTGAATGTAGGTGTATGTTGTAGGATAATAAATAATTTATGCTCGTTTGAGAGCATCGAATAAGAGCATAAATGTATTTATTTACGGTGCATACACCGTGTCTTTCCATATATGGTGATTCCTCGTGTTTTTAATGGTTATAATTTTGGCGGTAATTATGCACGATTTTACGTGTAAATTGATAAAATATAGTCATTCGAGGCATTACGTTCACGCCGTCCATTTGTGAAATTTCTTTAAATATAATTTTCATATATTACGAAATATCATGGATAAATTTATGTATTTAACATTGCCTTAAACAGATTCTTGAAATCTTGTTTTATCTATTTCAGATTCTCCGTCTTCATTTTCAACATGGATGTAAAAATAAAAAAAAAAAAAAAATGAAGGAAAGGAAGATATCAATGCCATGTTTTGATTTAGTCTGAACTTAATGCATTTCATATAATTAATGGTTTTTTATTAGACTCAAAATTGGGGATTTGTCAGATATGCGACTGAAGCAGCCGCTGATCTAGAGCTTTGGAGCTTCCTACCTCCCCCTCCCAAGACGGAGTAGGGTTGGGTAGCCCGCTCGCAGCATTTCTGACTTTGGCTTTTTCCAATTATATTATATTTGTTAATTCTACCTGCGATTGATAAAAAAATAGTATTTCTTAGAAATCGAATTTCATTAGGTTTGTTTGGTTGGATCGGAGAGCAGAGCACGAAAATTTTAGTACACATGCAGGTTTTTTTTCAAGTATTGATCAATGGAGTTGTTTCTTTTGTTTCCTGTAAATCTTTTGACAAATTAACGGGACGGCTTAACGGCATGCCCTCTAACATTGTTTTATGTTATGTTTTTTCTTTAAAGCTGCATGCCTGAATGCAGGTGTATGTTGAAGGATAATAAATCATTTATGCTCGTTTGAGAGAATGGAATAAGAACATAATTAAATTTATAAATAATATATAGAAGATATTACATTTTTTTCTCTAAATATAGGATTTATTTTCATCCAGTGGTATGATAATAAATATTTCATGAGTGACGGTACACACAAGTGAAATATGATATTTTTCGTAACACAAGATGAAAATATGTTCTGTATTTATAGGAAATACATGAATTTTTGTTTTATTATATAATTTTTTTATATAAATTACAATCTAAAGTGAGTTAAAATGACGTTGTTGTTTGGCATGCGACTCATCTGGCACCCCCCATGCCAGATGAAATTTCTGGCATGGGTAAAACTCACGGAAACACCAGTCTGCTATGAATGAAAAATAATTGTAATGGCAGAATTTCCAAAAAATTAGTCGGGCAAGACTAAAGTGAAAATACTGAAAATATATGAGAAATAAATTATCATACGGAAAATGAAAATGCGCATTTTATTCCATCAATATTTCTCAATATTTCATTTATAAGTATGTAATAAAGATCAATATTGTTCATGTACCATTGTGAAATCATTGTAGCAATGCATAAAATTTAAATCAAAATAACATTTTTTTTTAAATTTTTTATATTCACTCTCAATAATTTAACAGATATAGCAGATCAAGACGTTCAACTTGTATGAAATTTGTTGCTAGAAGAATTCTTCATAAATGGGAAACTGATGTAGGTCAAGAAGAGTGGTATTCAGGAATTGTTATTGGTGTTTCTAGAGGGAAAGATGGAACTAAAAATGCTGTGTACCAAGTCCAGTATAAGAATGAAAATGATATTTATGATGTAGAAGAATTGTATAAAGATTATGAGGAGGGGAACTTGCGAATTGATGATTTATGAGGTATATTCTTTCGAAAATTTGTTGCTTGATATTGCTTGACATTGTTCACTTTATACAAACCTAAAATAATCTGTGACAAACAAATAACTTTCTACGAGTTAACTTGTAACACAGAGGAATCAAATTGAATTTCCTGTCCGACTATTTTATTGCTAACGGTATTTAAAGTGTATAAAGCTTTATTTCATGCATGTAGTTGAAAATTGTTAGGTCAAATAAATGCTATTATAGTAAAAACATGTACATATATCATAATTTAAGTTATGACAAGTTGGTTTAAACATATTTATTTCACCTCGATTGCGAAATAAGTTCTTGCAACTTATATTAATCACTTTCGAGTTCGCTTCCTTGAACCAACCAGTACTGGTGTCATATGAAAAAACATGGTTATGACCGAGTAGGGCTCAAACCCATGATCTCTGGGTTCAGAGGCAGACACCTTAACCACTAAGCCACCGCTCCCCTTTAACAATAGATATTATGAAAAGTTACAGACAATAAACTACATTATTTATTTCTTTTACATTATTTAGTCTTCAATTTATATTACATATTATAACTTTTCATTATGATTTATAAAAGTGGATATTTAATAGTCTAAACATTAAAAATGTATTGAATAATATACAATTTTATATTATCTATTGTCAGTAAATCATTGATATTGAATTGATAAAAGGAAACCCTATAAATTTCACTTTATCATTTTCAGCAAACCAGATAACAGATTATAACAGTATGATGTTCATATTTACCCACCATACTTTTATCATGGACTACTTTATTTTGACAGCTGATTATGTAATTGTGTGCTGAAATTTTTAAAACAGTGACTTGATAACAGTGAACTTTTTACATACTTTGAACAACTTTGAACAATATATTTTTGGTGGAGCATCTAAGGAAGATGTTATAGATAAAAACCAGTGTTTTCTTATTTTAATTTTTGGAGTGACAACTTCAGGAAATTGGCATAAAAAAGACACTTCTTGTACAAGGTAAAACTTCAAAACATTTATATTTTTATTATTTTATTTTTTCCTTACAAATGCTGAACAATGTACTTGTTATATTTAATAGGTTAAAAGGTGAGTTTTTTATCTCAAAGAAACCAGGATGAAAAAAGTGAATAACATTTTCTTTTACACAGCAGCCATTTTGTTTTGGTCAAGTTACCTTAATGCCAGACATTTGACAAATAAGGCTTTTTGTTTTGTAATTAATCATTGTAATCAAACTGTAACAGATCTTGTATTTGATATCTATCTTTGACTCTCACTCTACTGTACTCTACGTGTTAGTAATGGATTGATTTATTTCCGGTTTCATTAGTTATTACAGCCTTGTATCGTAGAGAAGGTAATCTTGTTCATCAACGAAGAGGAATATTTTGAAAACCGTAAAGTATGATCTAATTACTTAGATAACATTTTATCTTGTATTACCAGACAGTATACAAAGTATATGTATTGATTGGCAGAAACACTGTTATACTAAAAGATTCATACTAATGAAAAGTTTTAACTGTAATAAACAGAATACGGTGATTTCAAAAAAATACATAGTCTTAAATTATATCAGCTAGGAAACCAAGGGCGTTTTACACTAAAAAAAACCACAAAAAACAACTGTTTGTTTACCATCATCCTCCAATTTGAAGAGCGTTTGATTAAGAAAAATAAGTCATTGTTGTCTCTCTTAAATTGATTCAGTAAGGAGAAAAAAGGAAATAAATGCAATGTTTTTTAATATAATGACAATAAACAAAATTTCGATTTTTTCCTCCCTTTTATATTGAATATCTTCTATAATTATGTTTTAATGGTGACTTTTACTTATGAAAGATATAGATTTATTTTCATTTCAATCTAGCGTGCTTATTACTTTTCAACGGATTTTACTCAAGAAATAGCAAGCGTAATTATGAAAACCGATTGTAAATGGTTATAATTATTTTCCACGAGCAAAACTATTTAAGAAAATAAATAATGGAATAAAATAAATAATATTTTTGTCTTGGTGACAGGAACTCATGCTAAAAAATACCCTTAATAGAAAGCTATTACATACTCCTATACAAATTCATTTTCATAGCTGTATTGAAGTACACACGACAATAAACGGTAAAATAGTGTGTAAGGATTGATAGACAAATTGGTTTGTAATTTTATATACAGTAATTCATTGTATTCAAATAAAAAATACAAACTTATTAATTTTATATATAATTATACATTGATTGTGAATAGCGCATGAAGACACACATTATCTTTAAAACAAAACATTGTTTTGTTAAAAGATAAAAGTATTGCAAAACATTTGAAAACCTTTGTTATGGTCATATGACGACTTTCCATCTTTTCTGGTGAAAAAATCCCTCAGGTGTCCCTCTGTGTGTTATTTCAGGCACAAAAGGGTACCTCAGCAGAACCACCATAGTTTCGTGAGCTAGAAACAATATTGGCAATAATGTTTTTGAATAGTTTCATTTAACTTGTTTCAGTTTTACACTAGAAGAAGAGATTTAATTGCGTTTTATTCAATTCAGTCGGAAAAGCAATCTGATTTTTTTCTGAATCATTTACAAGTTGTAAAATTTGATAATGACACGAATAAATTTACATATAAAACATAAGCTATAGAAGTTTATTTTGAGTTGAAATATATTTAGCTCGATATAAATTGATTGGGTTTCCTCGAATTCAATTCAATAACAATGTTCAAATATCATGGGATTCTGGTTTAAAAAAACAAAACGAATCACTTTGGAGATTTTTTTGCACCTTGCAAGGTTTTTTAATCAGAGAAAAATACTTGTACCGTTCACGACTCTCATTTTTATCTAATGAATGAAAAACTGGCACTTGTATATCGTCGATCAACTGAATTTGATTTGTCTAGTAAACAGAAAGAAGTAATTAGTTGAATCGCACTAAAACGATACCACATTTTTCTTTACAAACAACTTCATTCACCAGAGGTAGCTAGTACAGTATTAAAGTTTAATTCCTTACCATAAACTGATAACTGGCACACAGTTAAGTGTGGATTACATATTTGAGTTCGTAATTTCCCTTTTTTATTTTCAAAAAGAATTAAAAGAAAGCATCCCAAAAGGTATATACAGTGTATATATAAAAGTTTAGTCTTATTATCAAAATACATCACTTTAATCTGAAATAGTAGTCTTTTGTTCAAAAGAAAAGTTATTGAGAATTTTTTCGATTTATTTTCACCTGGAATAACACCGCTTGACTTGTAAAGGCTGTTCGTGTTGACAGTGGGTCTGATGGAGGAAACATGTATATATGCATGTATTTCAATATACTAAACGTAACTTTTTATGATCATACGCCGCATTTGGAGAAGCATGAAGATGTTTCATTGAAGGTTCCGTGATAAACGCCGTCTTTACACATCTGTGGAAGTTTCTAAATTCAAAATTTCACTATTTCCGTTTTTTAATTGCTGAATTCTGCTTTTAAATTTTGAATTTCTGCTTGAGCTGGTGCCAGGTGGCGTGAACGGTATTTTGGACATTACATGAACATGTACCGTCCATGAACAGGCTAAAACCAATCGAGCCTCCAACATTTTCAATTATGTCGTTTTGGGCGTTCTTTGGGGATTCTGTTCATCTCTATTTTGATACATTTTTGTCAAAGGATCCCGCTTAGTTACAAACTAACTATAAATGTGGCCTGGACTGTATGGAAGTTCTGGGGACTGTTTTTCCAAGCTGGCAGTCGTCTATGTATTTGTATGATTTGATAAAATGCTGTATGTATATTTTTAAGTTGAGATTTAAGTTGGCAGGCATGATGCACAAAAACAAATATCTGATGCAAATTCATTTCGTTTTCCTCATTTTGTTATCGTACATCAGTGAGTGAAATTATGGGAAGTCGTATTCATTCTTGTCACATTTGTTTCATCCAACGATTTTTTTAATTATGTATTGTTTGGAGTTTGCAACATAATGTTTCTTCATAATACATATAACCTGCGTGTTATCAACACTGAAGCCTTGTTTTAGATGCAATGAAACCTTAGGGCAAAAATCCAATGGACTAATTATGAAGAATTTTACAATCTTACAAATCAAATAACATGATAAAGCAACAACAGATCGGTCGCGTAATTCAATTTGTAAGACAGTCGAAATTAATAAGAAATTATTTTCTAAGAAATAGAAAAAAAATCAAAACGTAATTGTTATATAAAATGCTTGTGTATGCTCTGAAGTGGTTCTTTTTGAATGGTGCATTTTTGTCTGTTACTGTAAGTTGTGCTATGGGTTTTAATATGTTTATTGAACTGAATGCGTGATCACAATTTCAAATATTCCACAGGCTTAACCCTTTTGCTGCCAGAGTGTTATTTATTTATTGATCACCTATTACTAAGAAATAACCACATTATTAATTAATACAAGAAAAGCATTGATGCAAAGCATCAAAGGGCGTCCAAGCAAGAAATGCAGCAAGTGAAGATGAACTAGTACACATATGATGACAAGATATTCTTATAAACTACCAGAAAATGTATACCACTTATGAATGAGCGGACGAAAGACATTGTTCATTATGAACTTTGATTGGCATGCTAGAGATTAGAATATTACTTGTTATTTTTTTGATCGTGGTTATTAATAGCAACGGATATACATGTATGCAATCATTTATAATCCATATGTGTAACGCATGATCAACACGTACCACACATTTGTCCCTTATTATGTACATGTTATCGCTATAAAGCGAAGACCCCTTAAGGTATCTGTTCACACTTTAAGTTAGTAAAAATATGACACTAGTTATATTACCATGTTGATCATGTTGAGCATAATTGTTTATTATACAATAATTGTAATATCTATAAATTTTAATTTAAAAAAAATACAAATTTTATGTATATTGTTTTCTTTTATTCTTTTTTGTGTTTTATGTGCTATTTTAATACTGAGTTTTACTAATCTCTTTTTATTAAAAATTGTAAAATAAATTTTAAGAATTCAATTGTCATATTGACCGACGATTATAAGTCAAAGCTTAACTGGAAAAAGTCAGTAAATTATGATTTATCTTTCAATATATAATATTGTTTATTCTTTAAACCATGTACATGTACATTGTATTTTTCTTTATCATTTTTTTAAATTATCGATCAATTGAATAATTCATAAAATCGAATTTGTAACTTTGAATAATTCCTCGGCATCTTTACTAAACACGGATAACAAATTGAATAATTAAATAAAATGTTTCAAAGTTGATAATGTCATTTTAATACCATAAAAAATGTACCTTTTTCTCAATTATTGTACATATCACGGATTTATATTACATATAAATCCGTGTACATATTTATTGTTTTTATCTCATATAGATAAAATGAAAACATGCTATTGTTTTGTTTTTTTTCTAATTGTAACGATATCAAACATCTACTCCAAAACCGGGAGAGACCGGACAATAAACGTGTGGTACTATTCGCCGGTCACTAGTAAATCCTGGCCAAAATAGACCGGGAGAGACCGGCATTTACCGATAGGAGTGATAAAAAGATATATCTATAAATAGGTTTTTGGAATATTTAGGTCATCAACTGATCATTCTAGGATACATGTACAACAATAACATACCATGACATGATAACCGACTGTGTACTACAAAATGATAAATAAAAAACCCCGAAGAGCGCGATTTATTGACGGAAAAGGTTATTTCATTTGTAAATGTTTGCATTGCGAAAATTCATTGTAACATATCGCGACATTTCATTCTTATTTAATAATCAAGCACCCTCATACCGATCGGAATTTTCGGCTTTTATTATGACCGACTAAAAGGCTCGAGAAGTTGCTGTCGCCCTTTCACAAAATCTGATCTCATTCCATAAGAGCGCCGCGCTTCGGCGCGGACGCCAATTACTATTATTATTTGTTATTAGTATAATAATAATTATATATGTTTCCAAATCTGCTAGTATAATAATAAATGTATCATAGTTTGGGGACATTTCTGTTGAAAATGTGTCCGAGTTAAATCGTTTACATATACATGCAACGTGCGTTAACTGGAGTGCAGGTGTTAGTTACCCGCACTCCAGAGCATGCCCATTGATTGGCTCATTTTTGCTGGGGTTTACTTCTTGTGACGGCAGAGAAAGGGAAAGCGACAGAAATGTAATATTTAGATGCTCGTTCATTGGTGACTTTTCTTCGGGGTGTCATATTGTGACAACAGGGAACGTGTTTTTATGTTTGACTATGATACAAAAGAGAAAGAACATAAAAACACTCGGCAATCTGATTAATACTCGGGGGCAACGCCCCCTCGTATAAATCAGATAGCCTCGTGTTTCGATGCTCTTTCTATTACTTATTGTCGATGGTATACTTATCTATATATTTATTATTATTATTATTATGATAATTATTTTTATTATTATTATGATTATTATTATTATTTTAGAAACGGCAAAAGCCGTCCATATGGCAAATACGCCAAAAATAATAGGGACGGCATCCGTCCCTATGGCAGTGAAAGGGTTAACATGAAAAAAAAAATTCTGAGCTGTAATTTATACATGTTCAGCGTAACGTAATTCACTTAAGCATTTATATTGTGTGTATATGTGAAATATTTCACTACATAACATATAGTACAGTTTGAATTTCTACCCATCATATACTGTTGAACTGTTTTTGCACAAGCTGAATTTATCGTCAACACAATTTTGTAAAATTACTCTTTTCATTTCGCGAGAAACATTTCAGAAATCGGTCAACAAATTTTCTGTAACATCATTTATTTTTTTCTTTTAGATCTGTGCCAAAAAGCTCGTTATATTGTGTATCGTTGAGTTGGCATTCATTCATTTTTATGTAATAAGATCCTTGGTTGCTTTTGCTTCCCCTGTATCCGGGTGATTTGCCAATTCCTTCATTACAACAAATGTTCCTGATTAGATAACAGGGTTGTCTCGAGTTAAGAGTAAAAGACTAAAGAAGATAGATCTACCGGTTTGACGTAAATTATATGTTATCCATAATAATTATGGTAAACTTGCATGGTAAACTTATCATTGATGCCAGCACTATTAAGTGTTGAGAATTGAGTTCCGCTCAAGCCGGTGCTAGGGGTGTGAGGGATGTTGCACTTATTCAGTATCCCTCATGTACAGACTCAATCAAACCGAGTCTGCAATTCTCTTGTAATTTTGTTGTGATTAATGCTTCCGAGGGATCACTTTGTTTCCAGATTTTTTTGCAATAAATTCTATGTAGCTGTTTTCTATCCCCGACAAACAAACAGAAAATAAAAAAATAAAAAAGTAAAATATAATCGTTAGCATATGCTTGTTGTTTTTTTTGTTTATTTTTTTTTATTTGTTCTTTTTGTTTGTTTCTTTCTTTCTTTCTTTCTTTCAGAAACCATCATGTGAAAATATGTATGTTCGAAAGTGATCTTCTGACGGCGTTCTTAATGATGAATAAAATATTGGGCATTATTGATTTAAACAGTCAACGTGTTTGTTATTGTTTTTTAGTTGTTGTTTGTTGTTGTTATTTTGGATTTCCTACGTCGCACCAATACATTATATAATAGGCCGTATGGCAACTTTCAAGGTTGACTGGTGTGGGAAGACATCAGGTGCCCTGTTGTACATAATTTCAGGCACGAACGGGCACCTGAGTAGAATCACCGACGTTTCCTAAATGAGTTGGAGAGCTTCTTCACATGAATGAATCAAAAATCCCTGTCGGGATTCAAACCAGTCAACAACATTAACCACTCGACCACGCACACCCCTGTCAGCGTTAATGTAATTCATTTCATTAATGAAGAACCTTCACTTTTTTTTCATATATTATTAAATATTATTTTTGCCTCGCATCACTAGGAATCAGTGTGTGTGTATGGCTATGCCAGGACTATTAAATACTAATAACCTTTTATGTTTTGCTATAGTATCTGTTAGATGTTATAGTTTTAATTGATTAATAAGGAAACAAAGTTTTGTAACAATAATTGTAATACAGACGGTAATTGGATATTTTATCTTTCGTCTTCTGTTTATTAAGTGGAATGTTACATTTGAATGCGGATTTCTTTACAAATCATGTACAATAATGCATCAGTGGAAATTAATTAGTATCAGGAAATACCAGCGTACAAAATCAAAAAATAAGAAAAACTAATTAAATACAGCTTTGAAATTGCAGTATTTCTTACACTCGTAGTGTATTGTCCAAAATACTTTGTAATAAGTAGATTATAATAAAACATTTTGGTTTTAATCTTTTACAATAATTATGACACAAATCAAAAGTGTTAAAACGGATATATAACTACATCTCTTCTCTATATTAGGAAACGCAGACAGTAATAATTGGTCACGATATTTTTTTTTTCACTTTATATAAAATATTGCTATATTTTTTCAAGCATTTTTTCTGCTTCTCAAATTTCTATACATTTTTAAAAATTGTCATAGTAAACTTCTTCACGTTAATTTTGCAAGCGAAATAGATATGTTACAAAATTTAAATTTCTAATGAAATGCAGCTAGTAACCATTTGCTTCTATCTTTTTAAAGTTAAGTAGATTGTTACACGAAATCATTCGTTCTGTACCAGATCATTGTACTTGGACCATTTGCTGCATCCGAATTGGATGGTTCTTTCATACTGTGTTTAGAAATTTGAAATATACTTTGCTGCCATGTAGGTCAAAGTGAGGTGACGAATTTTCCATATTCATTCAGTCATTATGTCAAGGGATCGTTGTCTAACCGCTGTACAATTTAAGCGTTCTAGTCGACCATTACTAGTAGGCAGTTGGTATGAAAGGCAATTTGAAAATAAGTAGTGACAATGTCGTCGTATTTGAACCTGACATTAAATTTTGTGTAGGATAGGGAATTTCTGTAAGACAAACATTTGAAGTTATTAAAATTTAAATGTGACATAAAAGTAATAAATGTCAATTAATCATACAGGAAGACATAATGTGGCACAGAAGAGTCTTTCAGTTAGAATGTTTATTTTCTTGTAATCTTGTCCAATCTTTTTCATGTAAGAGTCATTGGCACTACATTAAAAGTTTCATTTTAAAAGTATAACACAATATATAAAAGTATCAAAATTTCCTTTGTCAAGTCTTAAAATATACTTCTTTTAATTGAGTTCAATTTGCAATTATGATAGACTTAAGATTGTGAAAGTTTGAAACTTTTTTTAGATATGTATTTTATCATAACCAGTAAACACACTTATTTCTTTCTTTTGTATTATTTTCTTCTCTATCTGAACTCATCAATAAACAATAGTTTATATATACTTAACTTAAATATCTAACGTGTGTCAGTGTCTTCTATTCTATAATGCCTGAAATAAATTATAATTGTTTTTTCCTTATCTCTTTCCTTTCGTGAGAAAATAACAAAATGTCTCGCCTTATCTTGTATGAAATAGATAAAAATACAGAATCCCTAAAGAAAGCCCAACACGACAAAATTGAAAATGTTGCAGGCTCGGTTTGATTGAGCCTGTTCATGGACGGTACTGGAAAGTGCAAGTTACCGTCCACGCCCCTAGCACCGGCTTAAGCAGAATTCAACATTCAAACATGAAATAGTAAAATTTTGAATTTAGAAACATCCGCAGATGTGTTCATACGGCGGTTATCATGGAACCTTCAATGTGACACTTCCGTGCCATTCCATGAAGAGCGGCGTATCGTCCCCAAGTAATAAAAAGCGTGTGCCCTAAACGAGAAAACAATGGGCGGAACTAATTAAAATGGAATTTTGAAAGGGGATCAGAGGTTATGAAGCCTGCATATCACAGATAAGACGTCAAAAGACAAATTTAAAAAGCAGGCAACATATCCTAAGGGTGATTCAACATTATTCAAGTAGGAATATTGGAACCACCCAACTAGAAAATGCCGAAAAGTTGAAACTAAAAAATACCACAGGCACAACAATTATGTCGTGCTGAACTCACTTTTTTAGTGGCAGAAAATCTTGAAAAAGCATACCGTTTACTCAAGTCTAATCCTTTTGTGGCAATGATATGTCATGTAAAATATATGATGAATAGAATAATGCAAAATACAAAGATGTGAAGATTTCTGAAGTATTTGAGATAATTTATGTTAAAATGAACTAATTTGTATCTGTAAATGATGAAAAAGTCTGCTGCTAATTTTATGTTAAAGATCTTTCTAGCTTCCTTTATACGTGTTAGGGGCAATAAACGATTTTGTTTTCTAGTGATTTTATCTAATGATATTGTAGGGTGATGGTGGTTCGATAAAAAAAACATCATCTATTATTAAAAATAATAATAAAAATATTCTGCAAACATCTGGATTAACCCTTGTAAACCGTCCATAATTTTGGGATAACAAAAATAATCCTCTAACAGTTAGAGCCTGGTCAGGCTGCACAGATATAAACTCAAATTTCAAATATGATGTAGACACATACATTTTGTTGCTTGAACACCATTTTCTGTTTCTCACATTGAAAGTTCAATAAATGACAACTGCATGAACGAACGATTTTTTTTGGTTTTTCAAAATTCCAGTTTTGAAATGGAAACCAAATGATAAAGCGTACAAATTAAAGATAGCAAAATTTATTAGGCATTACGTCTTTATGTAGAAATACTGGGGCCACCGGCAGAACAAAATGCAACACTAAAAACACAAAATTACCACAAGCTAATACTTGCTATGGCAACACTAGTTGGTACGCATATTTGTTATGCCGTTCATGAAATTATACAATCGATCAGACACAACGGCACTGACTATCTCGTCAACCATTTCAAGCTGTATGCCTCCAGATTCACACCATTTTTTATGAAAAGTTTGGAAATGAAATTAAAGGTATCATATTGTGAAGTGAACAAGAAAAGTAAATAACATATTGCAAACAGCACTTTCATTCCATGTTCATTACAAAAAGAGGTCAAAATATAAAAAAGTCCTAATTATGTTAGTCACGCAGTATAGATATGGTGATTAAAACTGGAAGTCAGTCATTCAGCCCACATAAAATATAAATCATAACTTGAATCATTAAACTTTTCTTAAAATCTTACTTCATTTTTCTAGAGTTTGATTTTCTTGAAATATTTTGGTTCATCTGGAGGCATGAAGCTAATAGTAATAGAATATATTTAACTTTGACGACAAAAAAATGAATCTGTGACGTCATTAAACAATGTATAGCTAGAGTTAAATGATTAGAACAACGCAATAAATGACCCGATGCGCCTCCACTGTTGGTTATTCAATAATTGCAGGAACCAATTAGCGCTTTTATCCAACAATAAGTGAAGATAAGCGGATTATTTTCGAGTAAAATAATCTCACAATATTGTCATAATGATGTTTGTAGGGTTATTACCAGTGCAATAAATCTAATAAAAACCGAGTTATTATTGTTGTAGGAGTGATTTAATTGAAATATTAAACCGCTAAATAAACACAGAAGATTAATATTTGGACGATCAATCTGTTATCATATTGGATGTTGGTGGTTGCTATAGAAAATATGTGTCAAGTATGGTCAAAAATAATATTTTTGCAAAAATAAAGGTTTCCAAATTAAGAAATCAATTTACTTACTTATTTGCGCTTTCATTATTGAATACAATCCATTACTTAATGAAAAAAACAAAAAGCATGTAACGCATATGTTTAAAATGTATCAAACGTTGATGCATATTTAATATCGTATCCAGTATGAAATTGTTTAAAGTTTATTTAATTTTGATTACACAAAACATGTGTAAAAAGTATGTAAATTGTTGTTATTTGCATGTATTCATTATGACCTTGAAATTTAAATGTTTAAATAGTTTTGCAAAAGATGTGACACATTTGTTTTCTTCAAATGGCTTGATTAAATTGCTTATTTATAAGTAAAAGGTTGAAACCCGGCGACTTTTTATTAAAAGGTCAAAAATTTTAATTTTTGTAACGAAAGGTATATTGTTACTTTCGGAATTATTAAGATAAAAAAACATACTGCATTTGTTTTGCTGTATACATACAGCAACAAAATCACGTTTAGCTGTTCTAAGTTCCGTTTCATATAAAGTATAATTGACCGTCAAACACTTAGTAAAATCTTGCATACAGCCTAAAGAGATTCATGTGAAAATATAATTACCATTTACCGGGTAAACAGGCACATTATATTTCAAAAATATCTTTTTTAGAAAAGGCAAATATGTGTTTAGAATTGCTTTTTACTGGATTTAAAGCATGCTAAATGCTTATCATCGGAAGTTGTGTTGTAGGTTATTATTTTGTTATTAAGGTACAGTGGTAGTTTGACTTCAATACAAAATAATAAATCATTATAATATTATTATTACATCAAAGCAAAAGAAGAAAGTTGTTCAGCTATATTGTCGTTAAGAACTTTTATCAAATATTGTAATCGAACACAAAAAGTGAACAGATTTTGAGAAATGAAATTATTTCCATTTTCGAAGATTAATGGCCATTTAAAATTCTTTTCTGAATATGAAATCATTATTTTGGATTTTTTTAAAATAAACGTGGAACTTATTTATGACAAAGGTGCAATACTTTACTTTTTCAATATCAATAGTTAGCTTATGTACAAGGCGAGATATGTATTAAAGAGAACCTTGATACAGGTTAGTAGTATGTTGATGATTAGAAAGAAAGATTGTCGAGAATGAAGTGTAATCATGATCAAAATAAGACGAGTGGCTATAAGAATAATTATGGGTTATTTGCTGCAGTTGTCCTCAAAGTTTATAATTATTGTCACACTCATAAGATTCTTCTTATTGATTTCCTTTTGACAAAACATTCTTTAGTAGATATCTTTATCACAGATTAAAAAATATACCTCGATAATTAAAAACACGGAAGTAGAAATATGTTTCTTTATAAGAAACATTTACTTTTGCTTTTTTTTTCAGAAGTAAAACAAGAACTGACAGGTATATTGATAAATCTAATATGTGGTACTTTCAAAAACTACAAGTACTGTAGATGGATTATTATAATAAAAATAATAATAATTATAATAATATATTCCAATGTCTGCCATGTCTGTTTTATTTTTGATAAAACCGGTTATTTACTTAGAATGAATGGTAGCTTATATTTACGTCTTCTGTCCATGAACAAGCTCAATCAAACTATTTTCTAAATTTGCTTGTTTGGTGACCTGAATTTTTTCATATAAATCAAGTTGAAATATCAAAACAGACACTTCTAATGAGTTCAACTTTTCTGTCCTTAGCAAGCAACAAAAGAAAATTAATTTTATTCAATTATCGTATCACTTATTGTAAGTGGATAGCTGCCTTGGGACAATTTCAATCTAAATGATAGTTCACCATATATCTCTATTTTAAAAATTCTCACATGTCATCTAATTCGCACTCTTATTACCTTAAAAGTTTACCTCGCTTTATATTCACAAACAAATATACAAAGAAATTGAACGCATATAGTCTCCAGAGAATGATACATCTTTTTCTAACGTACGAACTTAAGGATAAACATGATCAAAAGGCAAGTATTTCTTATAACCAACTTTGTATTACTATTATCATGTATTGACTTTAAAGCTACATTTAATAAATTTCATAAAAAACTAAATAGCGACATTTCATTAATAAATTGGGTTTTATACCGACTTCAGGTCTTCAGACAACCAAAATGAGTTTTATTAGGATAAAAATAGGTAACCTCATTGTGGCGAAATGGGATGTACAATTTCTGTTTGCATGAGAAACTCCGCCTACGGATCATCCATACATCAATCTCGAATCAACAAACATAACTATAAGTAGCAGTCCTTATTTAACGGTATATTTCCGCACTGTAACGGATGTTTTCATACAAATTTAATCTTTTTACGACATGATACTTTCACTGAACCCAAGGCTTAGTGCACCGTGAAGCTAAAACGGTTAAAGTGTGTTTGCACAAGAAAATATCATATTTGCTGTGTTCCGGATAGCAACTATAAAACTGTGACGTAGCGCATACACGAGCTAATTAAAGTCTTCATTATCATGTTAATATTCGTATACGAACTTTAGTGTTACCGTGGGTTGTTCTGTTTTTCTGTTTAAAATCGTAATTTATAAACAATATTTGATGATATTTACAACAATACTGTTAAACAGGTTAATGAAACTGTAGAATGTTTGATTTTTAGGCCGCCGGCAAATTTTTTTTACATATTTATTTAATGTAGCTGAATAATTGAATTGGATTTGACAGTATCACGAAGTGATTTCGCAGGAAATATCGTGTATGTTTAGTCTTAAGAATTAAAAGTTTTAATAAAAAGAACTATAAGGAAATGATAATAAAATACGTTTTAAGCGTTTGTATATGCAAGAAAGTTAAGATTCATTTTTCTTGCAATACAAATCATTATCGACATACAATGTATACCAATAGCGCTATAAATATTTAAAATTGCTTTAATCTCATGCGTCATTTTAAAATGTCTACAAACGTTCATTAAGTGCAGAAATAATACTGAGTCTTGATTATATTCTATGTCATTATTCACATATAACATACATGTATTACATCTTTGAATCAACAGTTATAAAGCACAATGCAGCCATTAAATTTCTGTGTTGTGAATCTTTGTCAACAAAGGATTTCAAGCTGAATAGATTTTATTGCACTTTTAACGTTATAACTATCGTCTAATTGTCTAACACTGTCAAAGCTACCTGCCATTAATAATCAGACTAATATTTGTTCATTTACAACAACCTGTTCAAATCGAATTTGAATTTTGCCCTTTGAAAATAAGAGTAGAACATACAAACTGATCGATTAATCATTCAGTGCAAAGCTTAGGTTAATATGTTGTTTAAAATCGGCTTTCAGCTTTTATTTTTTATTTGAAAAAAAAATTCTATGTCGTTCCAAACCAAGAATTTCAATCATTTTATCTTTGAAAAGTGCATCATATCAATGTTATGCCTTCTTCAAAACAGTACCCCGAGAGCTTTTTATAACGTGTCATGGTCGTTTATTCTAAAAATAGAAGATCGTGTCCTCTTAACTAATTTACATATAGAGGACCGGTAGATTGCAGGTATTGTTTATGTATTTAATCGATGGCAAATTTCCTTTTACACCTAAATAGTTTTGATTTGGCAATATCTGAAACGATTTATCTAAAATTAACATATTTTTAACTTTTCGAAAACCGGAGTGCACTTTAAGATCAAAGATGAATGTTGATATCGATTTTGTACCAAGCATTAACAACTAACTTAAAAACATTTATTTCTAAGGTAATATATGAGCCGCGTCACGACAAAACCAACATAATGGGTTTGCGACCAGCATGGATCCAGACCAGCCTGCGCATCCGCACAGTCTGATCAGGATCCATGCTGTTCACTTACAAGCCCTGTTTCAAGTACAGAAACTGATAGCGAACAGCATGGATCCTGATCAGACTGCGCGGATGCGCAGGCTGGTCTGTATCCATGCTGGTCGCAAACCCGCTATGTTGGTTTTGTCGTGACGTGGCTCATATCATATTTGTTTTTGTTAAGTATTTGTATAAAGGTAATATATCATATTTGTTTTTGTTAAGTATTTGTATAATTTTCCTCTCAATAAAAGTGCAGCACTTTGTCATGGAACCTGGGTATAATATCAAATTATTGTAGTTTTAAAGATTTAGCTATGTATAGCATTTAAAAAATATACTCTTAAAGCTCGGTCAGTTCAATATCTATTTAATGTTTTATGCATTTTGTTTTGTTTTAATAAATTCAAATAGAACATCGTTCAGGTCATGAATATTAAATCATGATGTAATAATTACATTAATTCGTTTCATTCACATAATTGATCGATATTGCACCATTGAATAAAACAGTTTTTCTGTGTTCTGCCTTATAAGACAGAGGGAAGACAACTTCAGATGAGAGTATTTGTATACCCATACATATGTTCACATTTTGTCACGAAAACAAACAGGCTATTCCCCTTCATTTTTACCCAAGAAACCAAACACATTAAGATCTATTACAACCCTAGAAATTTAAATTAACGAATGAATGGCAATGTCTGTGGTTAGCTTCCGCAATATTTTCTCTTACCTTTTTTCCTGTAACTGGCATTTACACGACTTTTAACATGAGATTTGCCTTTTGATATAAAGCTTATTCTTTTTGTCTTAGTCTTCAATGATGGTTTGGTAGAATAATTATAGTAAAACTTTGACATTAATTCATAAAAACAAACTACTTTTCATATAATTAGATGAAAAATCTCAAAGCAATTGACATTATTCAAAACAAAGTCATTTATCAGTTCATAAAAACGAACAATAATAAAATTGTGATATTATTTTAAAAAATAAAGCCATTTTATCATTCATATATAGAAACAATACAAACTATGACATTGTTTTATGAAAAACAAACTAGCTATTTTACCGTTCAAAATAAAAAAACAATAGCAAAAGTTTGAAATGATTTCACAACAAACAAAGTGACCATTTTACCTTTCACATGTAAGAACAGTTTAAATTTAGCCTTGCGTTTTATATACTGTAAAATGAAAAATTTTGCAATTAACAGAAGAAGCTTGCTTACTACATCATGAAAGACCTTTTTCCAAATGGCAAGATATGTATATGCAAAGAATGGTCAGGAAAGATCTTGTTAAATAGACGGCCAAATTGTCTGGAATGTGCGGTAATGATCTTCAGATAACGAATCGGTTTGACACTAATTATAGGCTATTTACTCTGGTTTTCTCATGTATTCTTTGTGCAGGATTGTAATCCATCATGTTTCTGACCAAAACTTCTTTAGTAATTACCTTAGCCACGGATAACCCCCCCCCCACGCCCCCGTCCCCACAAAAAAAACCACAAAAAAAAGCTAAGCACTCATTTTTAAAGCAAATACTTTTTAAAGGTCCATTATGCCTCAGAAATCCATATCTTTTAATCTTAAAGGTTGTTAAACACATGCTTGATAATGTTTTATGATGAATTTGTACTGTAATGTACTGTAAAATAACTCTACTTTTGTCGATCTATGATACGTTATTTCCCATGTATCTATTTCTCTGCGGTCTAGTCATTGAGAGCTTAGATTTGTAATTATGTTTGCTAATTAGTAACAATTAGTAACAATTTCATACCAAAAGAAAGAAGAAACGACAAATGAGCTATTTTACGCCACCGCTACCTAAGAAACCAAATTAAGTCTAAGTTTAGACAACATTAACGAATGAATGACAATGTCTGTGGCTAACTACAGCAATATTTTTATTACCTTTTTCTGCTGTTACATTAATTTAGACTTTAAACATTCTTTTTTGCAACAGTTCAGTAATTTATATAAATTGTAGTAAGTAACATGTTTGCATTTTAAAACAATAACTTAAACAAATGCATCTTTATCTTTATAGAATAAATCAAATTTAAAACATTATAATACGTTTAATATGCCTATAAGACACGTAAAAAGTAGAATTTGACGAAATCATGAACGTGAATAGTACATTTTTACAAACTTTCATTATAAGGACAATATAAGGTTTTTATTTATATAGTTACGTACAAAATCGTCGGAGAATAAAGTGTGTAAAATACTCTAAAGCTTTTCAAAATAGTATAAGATCAAGGGAATTCAAAATTCAAATTGATATATTTTATTTTTTTAATTTGAAAAATATATATATCGCTCTTAAACTTAAAAATCATTTTTGGAATAGGACAGGGATCACTCTTTCTCCAGATTTATTTACAATTTTTCCACAACTTATTGTCAATATAATAGGAGACAATATTGTGAAAGATGAAAAGAAATAATAGGGTAACTATTGCCTTTCTCACACTCAATATATCACAGTACTACTAAAAGACAGACACTAAAGAAAGGGTCAAGGATTCTATCATATTCCTTTTTCGTCTAGTTAATTACATGAACTACTCAAAGACATCATCCCTAAAGAGTTTCCTGTGAAATACGTGAACATACACCTTGCTTAGTTATTTCATTTTTTCCTGTACTAATGATTAATGACGTCAAAATGACGTTGATAATATCAAAATGATACTGACAATATAAATTCTTAGCGGTTCATTGTTATGCCAAAGTATTGACGTTTAATTTATCTCATGATGTCGTTTAGGCTAAAAAATTCGGCTCAGGATAGGTGTAAGAACTCCGGATATTACCATAATGTAACTTTAAAACCGCTATTTTGGGATAAATTGTATTTTTGATAGTTTCATGAAAAACATTTTAATGATTGACATGTGTAAACAATCTAACTCATTATATTATACAAACCAAACACAGCTTAAGTCCTTGTCGTCATTTGTCACCGGCTGGTATTTATAATAACTGGAAAGATGTTCAGTAAGGACGTAACGTTTTGACTTGTTAAATTAACTACGTTAAAGACCGTAACACCTTAATTTGATATCAGCTTAAACTGGCTCTGCAAACGCTTTTTTAAAACATAAAACTTATAGTTTTAACTGCGATATGTAACAAAATATTATTTTGAATTACAAGTCATGTTATATATTGAAATCAATTTTCTAAACAATCAGAATGATTAGCTAGTTCGAAATAATCAATGGTCAACTAGTGTTCAATAATAAATTCAACTATTGATATTCATATATGACATAACTATTTAAAATGGGTTGTAAATGACATTTATCTTTAAACAAACAAGACATGGACTGTTTGAAAAGAACTGACAATACGTCAATACCTATTAACAAGGAAACAATTAACAATGAAAATAACTTTCCATATTCTGTGCAACATGAGGTTCATTAGAAAGGTTAATCACATTCATAAAGCATGCCATTGAATTTTTACCAAGTATTGTGACACTGTTTATTTTTGTTTTATAACTTGAATAGGGACACGTTTGTCTAATACTTATGCATTAACTTTCATATCAATTGCAAAGAGTTCCGGAAAGCTTGCATGATCCTCCTTGGGCAAGCTAAACTTTTCCCTTGACAATTGACGTCGGAAACCGTGACAATTGACGTCGGAAATTCAGTGTAATGGTCATTTGTCTCTCGTCGCTATTTAAGAAATCATGTGGTTTTATAAGTATTTTGGCACTTGCGAGATATTGGTAATTTCGGGGAAGCCATTCAATTCCGGTGCATCGGCCGCAGAGATGATACCATGTTAAAATTGTTGTTAAACCCAGGAACACACAGACAGACACATAAACATAATGTCGTTGAATTGCTAGTAAAGCGGTAGTCTTATAGTATTTGTAAACGTACAAAAAGCCGTTTCTACCTGTTTGAATCACGTAAACAACTTTGTTGTTATTTTATATTGTTATCTAAATCATATGTGCAAAGGGGTAGTAATTGGAAGTATCAATTGTAGCAAACAGAGTTATCACTCCATTGGGAATATAGCAAGTTACTACATTTTAAACTTTTCATTTTGCCAAAACAAATCAAATTCTAAATTGCTTCTAAAAATTGTTCCTAAAATGTGATCATTAATTTGTAGTAACTAAATTTCTATAAATATATTTTGTAGTTTATGAGCAATGTTCATTAGATGTAAAAACGAGTTAGGCTGTTTTTAGCATTCTCTTTAAAGTTGTATGAATTCCCATCCTTTTTTTTTTTTTTCATTATTGGTTAATATTAATATTATAATCAGTTTTGAATATATTGCTTGTTCATTTCAATTGATTTATTCATTGACAATTCAAGTTTCTATTTTCACCGTATAATAACAAAATATTTGACGATTATTTGACATAATTGAAACAGAAATAGAATACATGTGAGCGAACTTGTTTAATCAAATTTTGTTTAAGGCCCATTATATCTCAAACATGCTTTTATTTTTATTTCTCTTTCTTTTAAATTAAGTGTATTTTATAGTTTCTAAAAAGCTACTTATTACCGGAACCATCATTTTAATCTGTTGCTTTGTGACAATAAGTAAAGGTATAGTGAATTATTATTTTGTATGGAAGTCACAATACTATTTTGTTTACATTTTACAAAATTTATGACAAATTATTTCACATTTTTTCTACTTTTCTTTCAGGTAACGAGCATCCAACATTTCTCTAAAACCATTATTTAAACATTATAAAATTCATGTTTAGTGAATAGTTATTTGATTCTGGGGCATAATGTACTTTTAAATAATTGATATAAGTGAATTCTTTACTTTGATTTAACTTCATTCTATTCTCTCAATAGTAAGCCTATGTGTAAAAATTAGGTCAAAATCGTTCTTTTTGTTGTTTAAAAATGAAAACGTTATATTAAAACGCTTCAAACGAAAACAGGCTCAGCATAATATTTCAGTTAATCAGTTATCTGGAAATAGCGCAGGCAATGGGTTCATGTTGATTTTAATCACCCAATAAATTAAAACTTCTTACGAAATTGTACCAGATGTAGAGTACTTTTAAGTCAGACTAAAAACATGTACTGAAACGTTGCTTGAAACAGCACGTATATGACATATAAATCATAAAACTTACATAAAGCTTTACCTTGTAAAATAAAAATAACTCACACTTTTTTCTGACCTAATTCTACATTGAAAAATGTGGTTTTCTTGAAAATAAATAGGCTAATAGATATTGTGTGAGCATGTAAAAGTTTCAATTTATGTAAATACAATCGAGGTTTAACGCACGCGTAAATTGACCGCTCGTAATGGTTTATCCCAATGAATTAGACAATATTTAGTTTATCCCAATTAAACGAACTTTTAATAAGCAAATGACCGACAATAGATAATCAAATTTGAGCATAAACATATTATACATGTTTATGTCATTAAAGACATCAGACCCATTTCAAAATCTTACCAAAATAAAAATAAAATAAAAACACACATGTGTGACATCGCTTCATTATATAAAAGGCGGCTATTGAAGTTTTTGTAGTCGCACAGCACTATCCAAATCATCTAAAAACTTTAAAATATATACATTTTCCAAAACTTACTTTTTTCTAGTTTCTAAAAGTAAAAAACAAACGGATGGATTTAAAAAACTCAGATGTTTTATTACAAGTCAATGCAACACAAATACGTTTTGTTCCATGTGAAACAGTTCCCTTTTAGATTTACCTTTACTATTTTTAGATGAAACGTGTTTACTCATCGTTTAAGTTTAGCCAGGTTCCACGATATCAAATAAAGGTAAACTACATACAGTTGCACAGTCCATTAATTGTATACGGAGATAAGAAAACACTGTCTGTCCATTTGAGGAAATGTAAATAAAAACTGTATTGCAACAAAGCAAAAAATTTTGAATTGGTTCTGAAGTGTAAAGTTGATGAATGTGAATGTTCTTTTACTGACGACGACTCGCAAAGTCAATCGTGTCATTCCGCAGTAAATCATGCGTCTTAATCTAAGTTCTGAAAGACTAGGCTGCTATGCAGTCGAATAAACGTTTCTACGTTATTGAGAAGTAATATGTTTCATGTCATAAAGTCCTAATTTTTCAACATTTTATTATTGCATAGAAAATCTTGAAAACATGATTTAAAATATGTTTCACTATATTAAAGAGAATTGCAAATAATTCGTTCAATTACTACAATTCTTTTGTCCCCTCGATAAAGTACAATTAACATTTCTTCCGCCATTAGAAGACGCAAATAAAGAAATAATATACTAAAATATAAAAAAACAAGATCAACAAGGACGTTTGGCATTCAAAGAACGTACCCCAAACACAGTACCACCCCAAACACAGAACCACCGGTAAGGAGCCTAGCAGGACACCAAACGGAAAAAAGCATAAAAACTATAACAAGGCCATCATTTTTCAAAAGTTATATGAAACCCGGCAAATGTTGGTATTTAATTTGTTATCTGGTAAATAAAAGGTTAATAATATGCATCTTATGATTTGTAAAAACAACCTGTGTTGGCTTTGTTCTAATAATTAAAAATGGTTTTTCCCCATTTTTTATCATAAGGAATGCAAAAATATCAGTCATGTTATCCTTATAACGGAAATTTAATTTCAATCAATGTTTGTATAGCATTAACTTCCGTACATGTACTCCGTTTGTATAACTTTTTCTTCCGAAAAGGGGATATTCAAGTTATTTCTATAAATGCAGGATTAACATTATCGAGTGGTATTAGAATAAACAATACAGGAGTGCCGGTAGCAACCAGTGAAATGTCATAACTTTCATATCACATGTGTATTTATAAAAAGCTTGAATTTTCCGTTTATTATATACTTTTATTTCTTTTTTGTTGACTTTGCAGCTCTTAATACTTCCTTTGGTTCTTGTTGATCATTATCTCTTATTTTCCATAAATACAGGATTGTTTTTTTCATCGAGTGGTATGTAGTAGCCACCAGTGAAATATAATAAATTTCATTTCACATGATGAAAATAAATCTTGAACAAAAATCATTAACTTTCCGTTTATTATATACTTATTTTCTTTTTGTTGACAATTTTAATACTTCCTCTTGTTCATGTTGATTATTAATTCTAATACTGTAAGCGATAAGTATTTGAAAGTATTTATTTCTAAACTCCAAATGCATTTTTAAAATCCAAATTTATCAGAAGGTTGGAACAATATATTGCGGCAAATTGTCTTTATGCGAAACGCACATGAAAACAATTCATGATATCTTATCTACATTAAATCTTGAGAACTGGATTAAATCTACAAAATTTATGCTATATCTCATGGCAATATATCATTGTTAATTCTTTTGATGCCTGTGTTAATATTTTAAATAATAAGTGATGTATCTAACGAATAAAGTTTATGAGGTTTATGTTATTAAACAATAAATCAAACCAGACTTGGTGGTGTAATATCCCACGTGCTTCTTCTTTTGCAATGTTTTTTAAGATAACTTATATTTGATTTTATTTACATATTTTAGAATGTTCAGTTATGCAATTCTAATGTTTGTCAACATTATTGTCCTAATAATAAAAGCATGGGTTGATTGCAATATGTAAGCCTGGTGCGTGCTGTAGATTAAATGGTAAACAATTTAACGTTATAAATAAATTTTATCAAAACGAAGCCCACGGTTTGTTTTATTTCATTTCTTTTTCGCCGTTGTAAAACTTCACATTTGCTTAACATTATATCGACAAAAAAGTAATAGTACAAAGTAAAGTTATGTTCTTTTTTTTCATTTCTTCTTCTTGTCTTCTTCCTCTTTTTTGTTGTTGTAGTTGTTGTTTAAAAAAATGTTATGTTACATCGTTTTTTATCCTCACTATGATTGATAATTGAACTTCTGCCTGAAATGTTTAAAAAAAATACATTTAATTTAAAAAAAAATAGTACCAAAGTAGAAAAACGCGAATGCATGTTTTGATACGTTAAAGATATTCTATATTCATAAAAATTGTTAAAGGATACCTGTCACAAAGTTTCATTAAAAAAAAGACTAAAAGCTGGAGGAGTGCTGTTTAGATTAATTATATCTTGAGATTCTTCCCGAAACAAAAAAAGAAAAACAAAAAGATTTAAAAATGTCGAAGCACAAATTTAAAATATCTTTTTTTCTTTCTTAATAGATGAAATTTTTGGAGAAAAAAAATCAGTTGCAATGTAACTATTATTTGCGTTACTTGATAAAAAATTTAATCTATTTTTAAGTAACTGGAAAGTTTAAAACACAACAACAGTCTATAGAGGGTTTTCCGATTACGTGTTCTCACATGTGACCACAATTTATTCAAACATATTGGACAGAAGCTGTGATATAAAATAGACACATGATTGGATGCCGATAGCACTGAAGCAAAGTCGTTGTTAATAGTCAATCGTTGAGCATTGCCTAGGCATTCTTTTTGCTCTATGGGAATACACGTTAGGATAACACACTCTTGACATGAATTTGGTCAGTTCTTCTTTAAAAAAGGTACATGGCATTTTATTATATTCAATATTGATAAACGTTTTTTTTTCAGGAATATTGTTATTTTTGTTTGTAACATTATTGCAAGATATTTTTGGCAAGTTTCAGCTAAAGTTCTTTTGGTTTTCAGTTATAAAACCATCAAAAGAAATATACGTTTGAATTTACCTTCTTCTAAAGAGCATTTCATAGCCAGTTTGGTCTATTTCTTTTTATATATATTTTGCTTTAGTTTAACATATTTTTGTTTTCAATATTTGCAAGTTTTCATTTTGTCTTTTTTCTAAATCATTCCATTGTGTTGTTTATTTTCTAGATTTTGAAATGGGAAATTTTTATATTATAATAACTATTTTTAAATGTAATATTCATATTTGCATTAAAATGAAAAAGCTAACAATTACCCATGTTTCGAATTGTTTCCAAATTGTTGGTATCTTATATTCACCAGTTTATACATTTCTTAAATGGACAAATAAATCTAAATTAATAAATTCATTTTTTGTGTGTGGATAAATGTTTTAAAATAGTTCACAAATACGATCAGTATTTTTTTTAAAGAAAAACTTGTTTATACTGCTGGTATTTTTATTATTATTCTATTATATTTTAAATATTTAAAAGAAATATCCATCCATAATGAAAGGTTTTTTTTCTTTTCAATGTTTGTGAAGGTTTATTTCTTTTTCAATGAGCATGTGAATGCAATGTTGTTTTAATATGTAAATTGAATAACTTCATTTGATAATAAGTGTTTAGTTTCGTATGAACTTTTCTTTTACCTATAAATCTACATTATTATTCACTCTTTTAATTGCTGATTAATTATTCAATATTTTAATTGCTGATTTATGATTCACTATTTTACTTTCTGATTTGATTGTTATATTGAAAACGATTTTACATTGAATCAAAAAGTAAATACCTAATGTGTTACAATATAAAAAAGTCGGATATTTTAAAAAGATATAGAATTCCTATTTTTTAATTTCACGCCTCTTTGTGTTTAATTAATAATATTGCTATGACAATGTATATAAACGTTTTTAATTTCTCCATTTGTTCCTAACATTATTGAATTACAGGCAGGTGTGAGGATTCATTTAATTACGGGAACAACTTTGTAAATCAAATATCAACTAAAATTACTGAAATAGCATAATATAAACTACCAAAATCTTACTTTAATACCGACTGTGAACCTTCATTTTATAGAACATGTCTATGTTCACAAGAAATAATACACAATAATGCACAAGAAATAATACACAATAATGCACAAGAAATAATACACAATAATGCACAAGAAATAATACACAATAATGCACAAAAAATTATACACAATAATGCACAAGAAATAATACACAATAATGCACAAGAAATAATACACAATAATGCACAAAAAATTAACACAATAATGCACAAGAAATAATACACAATAATGCACAATAAATAATGCAATAATGCACAAGAAATAATACACAATAATGCACAACAAAATATAATACAATAATGCACAAGAAATAATACACAATAATGCACTAGAAATAATACACAATAATGCACTAGAAATAATAAACAATAATGCACAAGACATAATACACAATAATGCACAAGAAAAAATACAATAATGCACTAGAAATAATACACAATAATGCACAAGAAATAATATACAATAATGTACAACAACATAATACAATAATGCAGTTTATTATATCAACTATGCCTTTCCCCTATTGATTATTTAGTATATTCACTGTATTTTTTTTCTAAAATTAGACTAAAGCATAGATCTGAATATAAGCATTGTATTTTGGGGTTTTTTTTCTTTCTTTCCAGAAATAGATTTTTTTGTAATACAAGAAAGGGTCGCATGGATATGCTTTCAAGTAACATATTGATATTATTCTAAAGAAAATATATTTCAGTTTTTCTTTAAACAGTACCTTTCTAATGATAAAGTAAAGAAACCGAAGAAATTTGCGTATTCAGAAGCAGTTGTAAAGGCGTGTTATAGATATTTTACATCGCTAGCGTCTCAGTCAATATTTGTAGGACATATTGCATTCATATTTAGCTGCTAAAAAGTTCATATCTATTTAAAACGGAAAATCATTAGTTCATACATTGTCTTACATTTTTATATATTACACTTTTTTTTCTTGTATCAATATCATCAAAAATAATGAAATGGCTTTTCTGGCGATTTTATTTATAGATTTTATAAAATTTTATTTCATCTAATTTGTTCGATAAACAATGTCTTGGTTTCAAGGTATAAAGTCAAATACTATTTATTTATTTATTTATTTATTTATTTATTTATTTATTTGACTACTTTCTTCGTAATTCACCCCATACACAAAATTGAAGCTTTAAGGTATGTAAGGTCAAAAAAGAGAAAAGGTATATAATAATTAGAAAATTCAAGTTTTTTCTATAAATACCGCCACTCATGAAATATTAATTTTCATACCATAAAATGAAAATAAATCCTATATTTATAGGCTAAACTTGAATATATCTATTTTTATTGACAATATTCATAATAACTCCTAAATATACGAGTATATTTTACCATTATGTCTTAATGATATCTTGCAAAAATTATCTCCTATCAAAAGCAGAGACAGCTACATTAAGAAGCAGCTACATTAAGGTACCCCGGGGCAGGGACAATTTTGATTCAAGAAGAATGATTTCAATAATGTTAGTTAACGAGACAATGTTTCATGTCACATATCTTAGCTTTAGACTTTTGGCTTTCGAAGAAGAAGATTTTGAAAGATTTACTGTATTGGAAAGCAAATGTTACAATTATCTAGAACATGCCTTCACGCTAAAATTACTCTGAAAAGTCAAACTATATTTAAAACTCGTACTCGTTATTATTTGTTATCTAATGTTATTAAAATAATGACTCTTTTATTATTTAATATGGTGTTGGAATAACTGTATAATGTACATCTTCACAGAAATATATTAAAATCGTTATTATCTGTAGGGCATTATTTTCCGTGGTTGTCCTGTATAGATAACATCCAACATGCGCTGTTAGATTTTCTTTATATTGCCTTATTTACATTTTACTTGTTTGCAAAACTTGACAATTTGTGAATTAAAAGAAAATAAAAAAAGACAAACAAAATGTCCTATTTGACAAAACCACAAAATTCTTTTCTCTCAAAATTTAGTAAATTCGTTCTTAAAAATGTTGTGTATATCTATCTGATACCATAAACAAAATGTATGTGTTAATACCATCGCTTTTTTCGTCAAACAATTCAAAATATATAAAGCAAAATGCAATTGTCTTTTTTTTTCTTTATCATATATTTTGTAGCCATTTCTTTGTAATTTGTTTTCATGTATTGTTTTGATTCTTTTGAAAGCGGACACATGTTTCGCAGAAAGTGTGAGCTTATTAATAAATACTTTGTGGAGAATCTGAAATAGTTAATCAGCAACAAAGTTTTATTTCTGAGAAACTATCGGCGAATATGTAAGTGCTTAAATAATATATAACTCCACGTTCATACTTATTTAGATCTAAGTCCCTAGAGAAATCAAATCCATGACTGAACAGCATTTGCAATACATTATTATAATTTTTCGATAAAGTTTTCTGAAAGGATTTTGTCCTTCAAGTCAAGTTATGCATATGTTAAGAGATTTGCTCTCTTAATGCAAAACCTGAAATTATGTTCAATACTGAAGAGTAAGAATTTATTGTTTGAGAACCTATGTTATGAATACTATATGCATGTTACAATTTTCAATCAAATTGAAATTCCGCTTTTTTTGTTACAAACAATTGATTTGAAATTATTTCTAAAATGTTGTTATGATTTTACGTTTGTAATTATTTTTATACAATACAATTTTAGCCTTATTATGTATGCTTGACGAGTAGAGTTGTAATGAAAGAAATATACAAATGTATTTCAAAAATAAAGCTGGTTTTTGTATAATTAAAATACACTGCTTATGATAAAGATACATTAAGATACAATTACTGTAACCTTGTATGTGAATTTCCACAGCAATTTGCTTAAATAAAGGAAATCTTACAATAAACTCGATGCAAAAACAATCGTTCCTATGAATGATTAAGTTGAAACTTTTTTGACAAGTAAATTCTTATTGAAATAAGGAAGATAATGTTTCTTTTTGTCAAGTTCTTGGGTGAAGCAGTGAATATTCGTAAGTGATATGAATGGTCGGTATCAACGGAAGTTAATTTGTGCTGGTCATTACATTACTGTGTTATAAATATGGCTACAAGCTATCTAATTGCCCTAATGAGCCAATCACGTTTCCGGATAAGATGTGAGCTAGATTAGTAAGCTGATAAGTGTCATGTTAGGAATACAACCCTGTTCATAATAATTATATTTTAAAGTTATTAGAAAATGAAATTAGATATCGTACCTTTGAAAATCTCACGTCTTAAAGCACATTGTGCCTAGGAAATAAATACATTTTTATTTTCTTTAGAAAGGGTTAACATGAATTATAGGTTTAATTTTTATTGATAATTTTAGAGCATGTTAGATATGTGTTTACCTGAAGAAAGACGCACTGAATCTAAAAATAGTTGTCCTAAAAGTAGCAAAATGTAAGAAAATTAGTATTTTGACTTCAATGCCTAATATTAAATTACTGTAATTTCACGAATTATTAATAGTAAAATTAGAAAAGGATGGTACAGATAATTGGCCATTGAGTAACTTTCTGGAATATTTAAAACATAACGAGATAAAAAGATGCCTGGGACAAAATGGACGTAAAATAGCAAATTAACAAAAGAAAATCTTAGGATTCAATTATGTAAATAACTGGAAATTTAAAACAAAACAATACCAATAGGCTATGAGCCTGTTCAAAACAAACACATTTTTCTTTATATTTGGTGTCTTAGATAATTGCATTAATCGTGATGTGCTTTTTACTGACAGTAATAATTACATTGTTTGCAGTTGTGTTGTTTTGTTAACTTTATTATGAAGGATAAAAGATACAATTTCGATGATTTACGCATTGAAAATGAGTGTTTTTCACCGACCGGATTTTAATTTTTGTATAGCATTTGGCATTTCAGGATTTAGAAGTTGAACATTGAGATCTGGTAAATTCTAAATTCTAACACTCCTCGTGATTTTGTCACTGTATATAAGAAGAAAAAACACTGGTTAGGGACTACTTGTATATGCGGCTGTTATGTTTTCTCCCTCGATTATATAGCTATCAAAGCCTTTTAAAGCAACAATTACAAAGCATTTTATTGATAGTGTCAGTTTTTATAATGTTTTCTTTTCATACAATACCGAAATAATATCTCACATACACTAACGCCACAAACCCATATCAGTTAATAATGATTTTGACAATACGGCGCCAATCCGTAAGCAGCGTAATGACGTCATCCTGAGTACACAACTCATTCATAAACGCTAGAAAGCCGTCATGTCAAACATACAAGAATAATTAAACAAATACTGATGTAAACACAATACAATTCAGTCGGAGACGTAGGTTTTTTTTGTTGAAAACTTGATAAAATAACATTTTTTTATTATTTCTTTTGTAACAATTTCTGTATCTTAGCAACAGTTAGGGAGGAAAATAGAACAGTTGTTCTGATGCGAAAAAATAACAACTCAGACCTACGGCCTTCCTGGTCAATTCCTTCGCATCAAAACTCCAAACCGGTGTTAAATAGCCGATAAACCCTGCTATACCGACATTATTTCTTAATTCATGAATGTTGTAAGATAAAGCAACTGTTTAACCATAAGACGTATTGTAAGCTACGGGTTAATGATTTCTAAGTGTCCTACGTGTTGTAAGATCGAGACCGCGTATCTCCAATGTTTTTTTTTCTTAATTAAAACTATTTTCAACATTATTGAAACTATGATTGCTTGTTGTGGTGTTCGTTTTGATTTAATATGTTTATCAATTATATTTGGTAAAGTCAAAACTCTTTTTAAATAACATGCTTTTAGAATTAATATTCATAATTCATTCCGATTAAAATTAGAAAATGTCATTTCATTGGCGTAAAACACAATACAAATCGAAACAATGTTTCTAAGTTGACTCGTGTGTAGACAATATCAGAAGCACTTGGCCATTTCTGTGAAAATATACTGCAAAAATTAAGAAAAAGAGTAGGCGTTAAAACAATGGCAAAAGTAGGGATCGAACTACAGACAGGGAATAAATTAGACAATCACTCTACCGTCTGTGCTATCGCTGATTTGACAAGGTATATGTGAATTTCAAAACATTAGTTATATATTCCATATTAACTCTCGTAAACTACACGGACGGAACCGAAGTTGGATCGGATATTTAAATGAGTGCTATAATGTATTCAAAATTGACAGGTCAAATAAAATCAGACTATAACATGAATAAATATATGAAAAAGTATTTAACTATATTCCGTAGTGTGACATGGACATTCATAGGTACTTTAAAATCAACAAGCTTTAAGTCCAGGCAACTTTGACCTTGACCTTTGACCGACCAAAATCCTTAGGGTTCACCAAACTCCTCACGTAACCTGAGTACTGTAGATCCTTAATGTTCCAAAAGGGAAATATTCCTCGGGTCAAATGTCTTGGTAGAGCTCTACCACATGTTGCATCATTCAAAATATTAAAGATTTGTGCTTATATATTCAAGAGGTTTTTTTTCCTTTATGCACATATTGAAAACCATTGGCCTAAAAACAATTATTTAGACAATACGGAGATCCCGAGTCACGTGAAACGACCCATTTTGATCCCAGACGCATGTTAAACAACCAAGTGACAAGAAAAATTTAAACAACTTTTGAATGAGGCAACCTAAGGATAATTTCTATTTGGTTGAAATTTAATCACAAGAATCAGAGGATATAATGCTCAACGAAAATGTTGACGGCGCACGACACCTGACGCAAGACAAATGACAACGGACGACAGATGGAGGGGACGCTATAGCTAACCTGGATGACAATGTGCTCAGATGTGCTAAATATCAATAGAACATTAAAGATCCCATTTACCATTAAAGATCCTGTAACACAATTTTTTCATGGTTTTATTGCGACGGACGCGCCCTCAGGCGCGTTCAGAGCTATGTCATCTACACATGGGATTTCGACGGCTACAATCGCGCAGGTGTCCTCAACCGAATAACAGCCCAAGAAATAGTACATGAATTTGATCCTATGAAACTCCCATACTTTGTCGGGATATCTTAAAAACTTTCATATTTAGCCTTTTAAATTTTGAATTAAGTTATCCAAGTTAAAATATGAACGTATTTGATTGATAAAAACGTTGTAGCCCCCGTAGTATTTTTGCGCAATATGCAAATAACTGCTGAAACGATTTACCGCTGTCGAAAAAGTAGGACAGCAAGTTATGCTATATAATTAAGGAGTAAGCTCAATAATTCATAAAAACTATTAGTAGGAAATAAATATTTCTCCATTAAACATTTTTTATTAACAGATCAAAAGTTTTTCGTGACTCTAGAATAACTCGCGCATTAATAAAAGAAGAACTATTTCCGTGACTCATACCGCGGATTTAGCTGCATGAATATGCAGCAGTTATTAATAAATTAGACTACAGTACAATGGTTAGTATTATAAATATCTATTTTTGAAAATGCATGGGATCAACACTTTACCACCATGTAGTCTTTCATGGTAATCTTTCTTGAAGGAAGTTATAATATCAGTTCTTCTTCCGATTCTTGTGTTTTCTTTACATAATTTTCTAGGTCACGATATGTGAGATTATAATAGCCAACACTATTCTAAAAATAGATTCACCTGTGCTGACTTTCGGACATGCGATTAGGGTGTACACATTTATACATGTAATAAACCAGCGTACACTTACTTTGTTTACATGCAATACTTTAAGAAATTCTATTGTAAGAAGTAAACAAGTTGAAAATGGAATTTAGTGTGAAATTGAAAGGGACAACTAAACACTGTAGTGCTTAAGTGACATTTAAATTAAAATAAAAACTTTGTACTCTGGACCTCGTAAATGAAAAATAATTAAATTCTAAAAAAATACACCATTAATTGCTGATGATTTTAACCAAAAATATCTTTAATGAGACATATCCAAGAGAAATAAAAATACAAATGACTTATATTTTATTGTCTATATGCCCACTGTGATATAACACGAAGCAATTCACATTAACATTCTCACATGTATTATGTATTATGTTTGAAGTTTATATATTTTAGAAATATTTCGTTGATAGTTTTTTTTTCTCTTGTATGGAACAAATTTTCTCTGTTATACCTTTTGTGTGTTTTTGTTTTCTCAAAAAAGCCTTAATGTCTCTCCGGTTGCATGTCCGTCGCATTCAGTGCTGCAGCACTTTGATTTCATAAATATGATGCTCAAATTAAGATGTTCAATATTGTAAGTTCCAATAACAATTATTTATAAAGATATTACCCAAAATAACATTTCATGTTAATAAAGAGAGGTAATTAGAAATTTTTATTTTATGCTTTTCAGTGGATTACTGATTTATCCGTTAAAATTATATTTGGTAATTTCACAGTGAAAATTATCAAAATATAATTTCACTTTTTTCAATGACGAAACTACTTTTTTAAGATTTTCCCCATGTGGTACCTCAATTTCATTTTTGCTGACAATTCTGACAATGTCAGGCTGTTTAAAGAAAAAGGAAAGCTGAAATTGATAAATACCTTAAACGTCAAAAGTAATAAAAAGAAGAAGACTTACTTCTATTCATTCAAATTCCAATCACCATATTTCGTCTCTAATTTTTTTGTTTCATTTTTACAGTCTGAAAAATACATTCCTTCCACATGCAAACTGCTCTTGATGACATTTGGGCATATTAAAGTATCCTACGAGTAATAACTGCCGTATGCTTTATGAATAATTGAAAAGCAATGACAGCTACAGCTCGTAGAACAAGTAAACCAACCCAGCGTTCCGAGCAAGTGCCAAGTCTTCCATTTTCATAGCTGCTTTTTTCATGTTTTCACATCTGTCAACACTTAATTTTTGTCTGTTTCAATCCTCAAATATGTTTTCTTTCTTTTAAAAAGGTGTATGACTAACAATTCCAAATGATATCCCTCTGAATCAAACACAAATTATTTTCCTCCCGTGAAATACACAACTTTAAACAATGGCTGCCGCTTACATTTAACAAAGCCAGGTCTAATATAAATTCGCAGTAGGTAACAGAAATATGGATGGATGGTTGGAATTTTCTCCTACACGAATTGTTTGTTTTTATTATTAAAACAAGCGATCATTCATATTTTTTAAAAAAAATAAATAATATCACTGTCATTTAATGTTGATTGTCGGACTTATTTTTCAGCTCAAGACTTCTTGTTTTTAATGAGAAATTCGCACGAAATGGGGCTCTCAATGGGGAAACAGATTTTAATATTTATGTTAATATTATGGAAATTTCGTTTAAACTTGTTTTTTAGCATAAAATAAAAAGAAAATTTGTTTGTTTGTTGTGTAAGATGTAATTTTATTTCATCTCGTGAACTTTAAAAACAGTATTCTCACTCGTGGCTACGCCACTCGTGAGAATACTGTTTTTAAAGCCCACTCGATGAAATAAAATTTCATCTTACACACAAACAAACAAATATCCTCTATATTTTCTATAAATTTTAAGTCAATTTTTCCAATAAGAAATGAATGCATGTAATTTATTGATTAAATATAATGTGCACAAATATTTGCAGTACATATTTTACATGTTCTTCGATGTTTGAAAATTGTTTTATTTCCATAATTATACACATATATAATTTTTTGCAAGTGTGTTACACACTGTAACAATATCAATCACAAATCATACAGGATCTTTAAACGTAGCAGGGGTGATTCATTAAATGTCCTTTTTTTTAATAACTTTTAAAGTATGTCATTGTGATAGAATAATTAACCTTTGCCTCTCATGGAAATGTCCAATCAAATTGAAATTACAACAACGTTTAATTCAGTGATTATAACTGTTGTTTATCTTCTAAGAATTGATTTGAAACTTTTATATGTATGTTGTTGTTGTTGTTATTGTTGTTAATTCTAATGATGACGATGGTAATGCAATGACAGGATAAGTGTTAAGTTTATTTAGAATCTTCTAATAAAATTTTCTTTATCGAATTTTTATTTACGTCTGTAAAAAACTGATTGCTTTCAAATACTTTTTATTTATATGTTTCAGGTTTTTCTCAAACAGACGGCTATGGACATATTTAACATTTCCTACGTTTTTCTGCTACTTTGTTTATCCATGACATTTGTTTCATCAAACATTCTTGAGAGTGATACATTTCCTGATAATGAAAGACAAGATGACGAATTTGTTTCCTATTCTAACCAAGATGGACAATATGATAATGATGTATCACTGGATGAATTATTCCAACACCGAGTAGACGATGAAACTCAACTTTGCCCCAAGCAGTTTATGTTGCTATTTTTGATAACAAAGGACGCCCGATATTTGAAAGACTGTGCGCAAGCTATAGGTATAGATAAAAATAGAACTGTCAACAATGGAGCAAAGCCTTTGGTCGCGTCGTATTCGGGGAACATTCTAAAACGAATTTTGGATAACATGGATGCTGGAACAGCAAAGATTGATTTCATGGAAGATACTAAAGGGAATACAGATAAAAGAGCTAGGCTTTCTATAAATGGAGCTTTAAGCTCTTTGGTTGAAATGTTACGTCATGAGTCGAGACGGCATAGAAGACCACAGTATGCGTTTCATAGAGAAATGTTGCATATGGGATAAGAGAGATGAATCTACTTACGTTGCAAAATTTAAGCGACATGAAAAATTGTTAGATCATCGAAAGAAAAAGCGTTTCTTAAAGTAGAAACAACCCTATTGAATAAACAAGAAAAGAAAGACATTCCCTAAAACGTAACGAGCAAATAAGTTGTGAATTACATAAATATGACATGGAGCACAATTTGACAGTTTGAAAATAAAAACAAACCCTAATCAGTTTATTGATTTTATAATGAAAATATGTGTAATTCGTACTTTGCATTTAACCTTTAACTTCTTTTGATTTCATTTGTTGACAGAATTAAACGTTTCAATTATTTAAATCATTAAATCTTATTGCAAAATGTATGTGATGTTATTATTGGTACTGATTTTATTTACGTACGGTATTTCTAATTTTCTCAAGACATATAATTAATAGCGTAAATAGAATACGCGTACCTTTATTATAAGATTTCTGCAACTCATCAGTGTTTTTCGATTATTTGTTTTGACCTGGCGCTTATATATAGCTTAATGTAAAACGAGTATTCTTCACAACAATTTCAATTTTTGAAAAAAAGTTTTGAAATATAAAACACTTGAACAATAGTGTTGATTTTTGTTTTTCAAATATGTATCAGATTTCACTTGCTTTCTTATCATTTTTTATCCCGTTTATTGATATGGTAACGAAAACGTCCTATTGATAATGTACAGATATCGATGAAGATCCATTTTTCGGGCGCTGTGTTATAGTGTCACGTTTTATCTCATAAAAATATTCTAATATAAATGATAATAGTTGAAAAAGTTTGTCCAACATAATTTTTATTTTTGTAAGTAACATTAGATAAGCGGTAGTCTGTTTCGTGATTGATTAAAAAAACATTGGAATTATCTTCTTGCGTTAAGATACATAATAATGATGTGTATACTTCATCCAAGAGTGAAATCCGAATATACGTAAAGGGAAATAAATACTCCAATGCTACTGTAATAATATAAAACTATAATACAATGTAAGTGAATTCAATTTTACGACAAAGAATATTTCTGAGCAATATGTTCTATAGTTAAACACTTCAAAATAAATATATGATGAAACTGAATAGTATACGCCTGCATTCTCGTCATAAGTAACTGTTCAATTTAGCCTTACTATATATGCTTGAATAGTATTGCAGTATAAGAATGATACAGACTATTTCAATATTAAAATTCAAATTAAAACAGAAAAACTGCTCTAATCAACGATACATTTACTGAAATGTTGTATATGATGTCCATGAAAAAATAATAAGGATGCATTTCAAAAGAAATTATTGCAACAAATCGTTTCATTAAATGATTTGAGATGAAATAAAGAACGTACGATTTCTCAGAAAAAATAACAACATTGAAATGACTCTTTATCATAAGTTCTCTTATACGTGATATTCAATTTGTAGAGATGCATAAGATATATTCTGTCTAGTTTCTATAAGAAGGATTTGAATATTCGTATGTGATATTAATGGTCGGTAAGACAGATGAGTTTCCTATGCTGATTGTCATATTAACGTGTTGTCTAATGTCCTAATTATCTAGTTATGTCGATAGAAGGGATACACGCAAAATAAGTTAGGTACAAAAAGCAATGTAGATGAAATACATAAAAATACGATTTCCAATTACAAATTATCAAATTATACGTTTATTTATTGTTGTATCGAAAACGTATTTTTAAAACAAATAAACAAAGGACCAAAAGGTTAGCATTATTTCAAAATATGACTTTATATTGACTGTTATGATTATAATTATGCTTAAAAATAGCGTAAATGGGGGTGCAAGTCATTGCCAATGATAACAGTATAACTGTATCATTTCGTCGACGGTTGTTTTTGTTTGCTCTAAGAGGAACGGAGGATACACTATCGACATAATTAACAAATGGAAAAATGAAGTATTTTATTTTTTCACCGTCATGATATGAATAATTGAATATCTTTTGACATTTTTAGAAAGGGTTAAGAGGCTTTTGTTTTTCTTCAATTGCGGTTGATGGATCTTCATGTCAAAAGAAAGTCATTAACTTTGAAATTTCAACGCAAGAGTTATTGGGAAGTATTTCTTCATTTGTTAATTATGTCGATAGTGCATCCTTCGTTCCTCTTAAAGTAAACGAAAACAACGCATCGACGAAATAATACAGTTATACTGCTATCATTGGCAATGACGTGCAATATCCCGATTTACGCTATTTTAAGTATAATTTTAATAATAAAAGTCAATATAAAGTCATATTTTGAAATAATACTTACGTTTATGTACATGGTCTTTTGTTTATTTATTTTAAAAATACGTTTTCAATATTAAAATAAATAAACGTATAATTTGATAACTTGTTATTGGAAATGCTGCATAGTTTCAGATCGAATTCTTAAGTCTTTCACCTACATGGCTTTTGTACCTTAATTATTTCGCGTGTATCTCTTCTATCGACATAACTAGATAATAAGGACATTAAACAACACGTTAATAAGACGATCAGCATAGAAAACTCATCTGTCTTGCCGACCATTACATACGGATATTCAAATGTTTCTTATAGAATATCTTATGCATCTCTCCAAATTGAATATCACGTATAAGAGAACGTATGATAAAGAGTCATTTCAATGTTGTTTTTCCTGAGAAATCGTACGTTCTTTATTTCAACTCAAACCATTTATTGAAACGATTTATGTAATAATTTCTTTTGAAAGGCATCTTAATTATTTTATTATGAACATCATTTACAATATTTCAGTAAATGTATCGTAAATAAGAGCAGCTTTCTGTTTTAATTTTATTTTTAATATTGAAATAGTCGGTATCATTTTTATACTGCAATACTATTCAAGCATAGGGCTAAATTGAACAGTTACTTAGAACAAGAATACAGGCGTATACTACTCAGTTTTCATCATAACTACCGCACATTTTGCTCAGAAAAATCATGGTCGTAAAATTGAATTCACTTACATAGTATTATAGTTTTTTTTTGTATTTTTACAGTATCATTGTAGTATTTATTTCCCTTTATTTAATTCGGATTTCACTCTTTGATGAAATATAGATATCATTATTATTTATCTTAACGTAAGAAAATCATTTAAATGTATTTTTAATCGATCACGAAACAGATTACCGTTTATCTAATGTTACTTGGTAAAAAAACCACATCAATATTTGTACATTATCAATAGTATGTATTCGTTCCCCATATCAGTTACCGGGTTGAAAATGATAAGAAAGCAAATGAAATCTGATACATATATGAAAAACAAATATCAACACTATTGTTCAAGTGTTTTATATTTCAAAACTTAATTTTTAAAATTTGAAATTGCTGTTTACATTAACCTGCATATAAGTGTCAGATCAACATAAATTATTATAAAGTCGAAGAAGTATCCACTTCTTGAAGGCGTCACGGTACGCTGATTTGGGCACAGAAATAAGGTACTGATGAATGGCAGATCCAAGTGTCTGTCGGGACTGGTATTTCCGTTCAGCAAGGAAGGATTTAAATTTCGGAAACAAAAAGTAATTACATGGGGCAAGGTCTGGAGGAAACGGGGGTGAGGCAAAACAGTTACTTTTTCTTTTTTCAAAAACGCCGGAACTATTGCGGAGGTATGAGCGGGGGCATTGTCATGTAGAAGACTGATATGCTTAAAACCAGTGACTTGGCGTCGTTTCTTATAATACTTTTTCAGTTTCTTAAGTACTACGTCTTTGTAGTACTTCCCAGTGATATTTTTGCCCTTTTTCACCGGTACTTTTATTGCGACTCCTTTACTAGAGAAGAAAAATACAAAACCTTCTTTTCACTCAAAGACCGTTTGGTAATTATTGAGCGTTTGTTGTATTCAGTGGCCCAGATTTTGTTGCTAACTTTACTGACGAGCTCAAAATAATGTACCCAAATTTCATCACCTGTGACGACAGTGGCAAACTGTTTTTTGTCATATTTTGGAAACATTTGAAGCAGCTTTTTGGCCACTTTAACCCGTTGCTTTTTTTGCTCATCGGTCAACAGATGTGACACCCATCTAGCAGAAATCCTTCTCACTTTCAAATGCTTCTTCAAAATAAAGTGAACCAATGATAGTGATATGCTACCTTTCGTGCAATATCACGAACTGTAAATCTGGCATCTCCTTCAATGATATCCTTCAAAATAAAGTGAACCAATGATAGTGACATGCTACCTTTCGTGCAATATCACGAACTGTAAATCTGGCATCTCCTTCAATGATATCCTTTATTTTGGAAACGATTTCGTTACGAGATGCAGATTTGGCCTACCTGATTTTGGTGCATTTTTGATGCACTCTACACCAGACTCAAATTCCTTTTTCCATCACCTGACTGTGTCATAAGACTCTATAAATACATTTAGCTTTTCATTCTACTAGTAATCAAGTATAGAAATGATTCGTGTCATATATAATATGTTATATTCATGAAACTTGGCAATAATCTAGCTTAGCCCAACGTTTACAAAGTAGTCAATATTACAAGTGGTCGGCCGATCAATTAATTACATGAATGAATTCTGAAATATTAATCAATACACTAAACTCTGCAATACTGTCCATTACCTCCTCAAAGATACATGGCTAAAAGAATAAAGTAGATAATAAAGATATAATTGTATATTTCAATACATCTAAAGAACCATACATTAAATATGTTTTAACTATGCTAATTTTAAAACTAGTATAACAAATTATAATGGAAAAGGAAACATGGAATTGTTTGTATAATTTTACCTGCAGTTTGTTTTGGTATATTTATCTTTTCTTTCCCACATTCATTATAATAACCTGCCCTGTTAAAATTACCTGAGTTACGTAATGGAACATTCTTTTGTAGTTTCTACTAAAAGATTCAACAAATATATATATTTCTTTATTTCCTCCAGTTTTGAAGAGTACATATATATACAATACATTTCTTACAAAAAAGTACATAAATCATTACATGTACATAAATGTATGACTGACAAACATATAAATACATGCATAATTATATAAATGTAACAAATATTGAATAAACACACAATTTATAAATAATATAAATAAGGTAAATAATTATTTAACATAGAAACAATATATACATATGAGGAAGCAAACGAAAATTTTGAAATATTGTTTTCAGCAATATATCCTCTTGCTGAAGATCCTTATCGAAACGAAACAAAAGTATCTTTGGAGGATATACAATATAGAGGTACCTGTAACAATGGTTAAAACATGTAACGAAATTAAACAAATACATATATATTTCACATTCACAGCCAGTTCATCGAATATACACATTTGATGAAAGCTTTGAAACTAGACACTCTAGTCTCGTCGCTTAGATAAAAAGATGTAAAACCACGAAACATTTCAATGATCTGCAGGTCAGGGGAAAGTGCAATTAGGTTTTGAAAAGTTTCTATGCCCATAATTTTTGATAATGTAACCCATAACTTTGCCCTCTTTGGCTCATTTGAGGGGCAAAACAATAGAATATGTTTACATATATCATTTGTCATTAGGTTACAACTTTTGCATCTCATATCATATTTCCTAGAAAAATATCGGCACATTAGAATAAACGTTGATGTACACTCTGCCTGTAGGTTTCTGTAACTGCGACTGAAGTGCCAAAGAATACAAGGTTCAAAAACAGGTTGAACAAGGAGGAATTGTTTCAAACTTTTATCGCACAGTACACGGTTTTTCCAATCAAACTCTATAGAGCTATTGATTGTCGATTTGACCATTCTTTTCCAGGTACTAAGATTTGGGAATACCCCTGTATTATAAAAGGTTATAAGGAAGCTTGTAAGGTTGTATTTACCTAGGATCATGTAAATATCTGGTAAGAATCCCTTTGTTTTCCTTGGGAAGAGCATAAATGACGATAACTTATGTACAAAAACTTCTTTTATTCGAAATTTAGTGTCTAACTGGCAGAGCTGGCCAAATAATAACAGTTTTCGTTTATCTATCAAATTGGCCATTGGTTGTATACTGATACAGCTCAGGGCTATATCCGTCCTTGTATTTATTGGTATTGACTGAATGCGTTTTATACATTGGTTATGTAGTTTAATAAGGGGCTGTAACTGTGTCTCAGTAACTCCCGACCATAGCTCGCTTCCATACAGAGCCTTAGGTAGCACAACTGACTCATAGATAGATTTTTTTGCATGTAAGAGGATGGAGGCCATTTCTGTAAATACCACAATCCACGATACTTAAAAAAGTTTTCCGAAGTTTATCGCAGCTTATAGAGATATTCACATCTATATCTAGAGTGTTGTTACATTGGACGCCTAAATGAAGGTAGCTATCCGTTTCGTTTATGGTTTTGTCTCCTAAAATCCAGGTGCGAGGTCTTGATTTAACATCGTTGAACACTATTGTATTACATTTTTGGGCATTATATAGATATCTTTCATTTATGGAGTTCCTATAACATATGTCCATCAGAGTATCTAGACCGCGATTTGTATTTGAAATAATAACCATGTCATCGGCGGAAGTTGGGCATCCACATTTTAAAGTACCTAATTTGAAGCAATGTTGACTACTGTCCACTTCTTCCATTAAGCTATTTATGAATATGAGATAGAGAAATGGACTGAGACATTGGCCTTGACGGGTTCCTTGAAAAATGGGGAACCAGTCTGACGTGTAACCTTGTGATTTCACGCAGCTATAGCAGTTTTTCGAAAAATGACAAAATCACTTTAAATAGTGAAATATCAATACCCATTTTAAACAATTTAACCAGAAGTAATGATACCCAAGTGCGGTCGAATGCCTGTTTAGCATCAAGAAAACAAGCATATACTGGGGAATGGTTTTCAAGACCATAGTATACACATTCTCTTAGCATAAAAGATGTCATTATACTATTTACATGTTTTTGAAAGCCACCTTGTGATGCATTTAAATTGACATTCCCATCCTTTTCAAGAACTTCTAATATAATCTTTTCAAAAAGTTTTAATATCACCGAGCATAAAGAGATTGCTCGGTAGTTATTTGGATCTGATTTCTTCTTACTCCCGCCCTTGAAAAGGGTGAAAATTATACCTTTTTTCATTTCTAACGGAGTATGTGAAAACCTAAGCATGCTATTGAACAATTTTGCGATTACGTCAATAAGAAGTGGTCCGCCATGCATGATATTTTCATAATGAATTGAATCATTGCCACAAGCTTTGCGTTTTTTGCATGTTTGCAAAGCTTTCCTTATCATTTCTGAAGTAATGTTGAAAGTAGTGTCATTTGAGCTTTCACAAAGCTTTTTTATTTCGATAAGCACATTTCAGTTTTTGACAAATAGCTTTTAATAAAGCTTGAGTTTACGTCAGGTGAGTATAGCTCACTAAAATAAGTTCTGCATTCAGTCTTTATCTTTTGCTGATTTCTGTTTATCTAACCGTTAAAGCACATTTCAAATCCTGGGTTTAAGGGTTTTTTGTTTCGCTGGTGATTAATAAGACGTCAAAACTCGTTGTTATGGCACTCTGTGGCCGTATCGATTTCCGCTTCCTGTTCCTGCAAAAATGACGTTGCAGCGTCACGATGTGTGCATCTAAACTTAGTTTTGAGCGATTTGTATTCTTTAAAAGATATTGATTTTTCCGTTCTAGGTTTTCCCGCGCTTATCCAGTTATTTCGCTTTAATTTCATATCTTTGTGTAATGATGATAGCGTAGTATTCCAGTATGGTTTTATGTATGACTTAAATTCAACCTTTGGTATAAACAAATCTGTTGCAAGATTCACAATTGTAACAATACCAGCGTAAAGATCATCTATATCATTTTTATTATTTATAGGAAAATCTTGTGCATAACGCAGAACGTCGCAATTTTTTAAAAAATCTATATACTGGTTAACCTGGTCTTGTTTAACATTATGCCAGTTTATGATTTTACGGTCGCATGTTTGAGCATCCGAGAAGTTTGGCCTACCATCGTACTCAATGTTAAGTGTGCAAATGATTGGACGGTGTGTCGATACGTTAAGCGCGTTGTCGTCAACAATTTGACAGTCTTTGACATATTGTACGTATGAATCTGGTAAGACTACATAATCTATCAAAGTTTCTCTGTTACTGTTATATGGAATGTTGCTGTACTTTGCTCCGCGGCAAGATTTTAAAGTATTTATGGTTTGAAGGTTATATTTCCTAAGTAAAGCGAGCAAAAGTGCACTTCTAGGGTTTTGTGGAATTGTGCTTGTTTTTCGATCTGACTTGAGTTCTGTGTTATAATCCCCCATTACTATTAATGTGCCTTTGTCTATATACATGCAAATTATATTTTCTAGTTCTTCGAGACAATTTCTGTATACATGCATGGGGTGATTTCCGCATGGCATATAAATCTGAAGGAGGAAAATGTATGTTTCCGGTTTTATCATAATTTGGATGCCAATAAAGTATTTTGAAACAATATCTAACGGTGTAATATATGAATTCCATTTCTTATGCCATAACATTGCCAGACCTCCTTTCCCCACCCTTCTTAAAGATGGCATATCAAGGTCAGGGTCCGAAACAGAGAAACTTATATAGTTGTTATTGATACTGTCTAAAAAATGGTGGTCTTTTCTGTATAACCAGTGTTCTGATATACCAAAAATATCTATATTCTCTTTTATTAGTAAGTGACACAAATAACTTGCGCCTGAGATGATTCCAGTTGAATTCCAGGTCGCAATTTTCAAATTATCTTTAAAGTTGTCAAGACACATGTTAGTCTACAACATGCTCTAACACGGAGTATTGTATTGTTGTATTGATTATAATTGTATTTGTTTCCCTCCCAGTAGGCGTCATCATTGCAGTTTTGGTTTGTTCTAGCGTTGCTTTTTGACCCATTACCAAAGGTATTAATCTCTTTATCGTTATAACGGGACTTATTATATGCATTTAGAGACATCCATGGTCTGCAAGTAATGTCCCGTGGCCAGAAGTACGGATCATTAATTAGGAGATTAGCCTTACCGTTATCTTCAACTTTAATTCTTACTACAACTGTTTTATACTTTCGGTTTCTAAAGATACATACTTTTGTAACATGTGGCCCCTTTCCCTGAACATATTTTTTAAGTTTTTGTTTGGTAATTGATTGTTTGAATCCAACAATATAAAACCTTTTTCTGCACCTTCTCGCATGTTATGAAAAATCCTCCTCCTCCTCCTCCTCCTCCTCCTCCTCCTTGTATTCAACGTTAACGTGGAGGTGAAGGGTTGGGCATTGGCTGTGTAAGGGGTAGTTCGGGTCTGGGATTAGTATGTTGCTGCTTCAGGCTCGGCATTGATACCGGTTTACAGCTACCATGTTTGGTATCCTTTTCGAATTGATCAGGGTTAAATGGGCAAGACTTGTTTTTAAAGGCGTTGCCCGTGCCTTTACATACATCTGCATACGAGACCTGTCGCTTTGTCTGGCTATCAGATCTTGTGGTTACGATAGTTGGTATTGTTTGGAATTGTTTCTGAGGTTCCACTTTATTAGCAGAAGGAGGGGTATAATGATGTGTATACTTCATCAAAGAGTGAAAGAGTAAAAGGAAATAAATACTACAATGCTATTGTAATAAAACAGAATCTATAATAGTATGCAATTTTAAACGACAACGAATATTTCTGAGCAAAATGTTCAGTACTTAAACACGATAAAAATAAATAAATGGTGAAAACTGAATAGTATACGCCTGTATTCTCGTTCAATTTAGCCTTACTATATATGCTTGAATAGTATTGCAGTATTGATATGATACAGAATATTTCAATATTGAAATTCAAATTAAAACAGAAAGCTGCTCTAATCAACGATATATTTACTGAAATATTGTATATGATGTCCATGAAAAAGTAATTAGGATGCCTTTCAAAAGAAATTATTGCAACAAATCGTCTCATTAAATGATTTGAGGTGAAATAAAGAACGTATGATTTCTCAGGAAAAAAAATAACATTGAAATGACTCTTTCTCATAAGTACTCTTATACATGATATTCAATTTGGAGAGATGCATAAGATATATTCTGTCTAGTTTCTATAAGAAGGATTTGAATATTCGTATGTGATATTAATGGTCGGTAAGAACTGATGGGTTTTCTATGCTGATCGTCAAATTAATGTATGTTTTTATTATCTAGATATGTCGATAGAAGGGATACACGAAAATTAGTAAGATACAAAAAGACATGTAGATGAAATACTTAAGAATACGATCTGAAATTAAGCAACATTTCCAATTACAAATTATCATTCATTGTAGTATTGAAAAAAAACAAAAGACCACATTCATAAAAGTAAGCATTATTTCAAAATATGACTTTATATTGACTTTTATAATTATAATTATGCTTAAAAATAGCGTAAATTGGGGGTGCAAGTCATTACCAATGATAACATTATCACTGTATCATTTCGTCGATGCGTTGTTTTTGTTTGCTCTAAGAGGAACGGATGATGCACTATCGACATAATTAACAAATGGAAAAATGAAATATTTTATTTTTTCACCGTCATGATATGAATTATTGAATATCTTTTGACATTTTAAGAAAGGGTTAAGAGGCTTTTGTTTTTCTTTCATTGCGGTTGATGGATCTTCATGTCAAAAGAAAGTCATTAACTTTGAAATTTCAACGCAAGAGTTATTGGGAATTATTTCTTCATTTTTTGGTGTCATTTTGTTGAATTTCTGTGGCTTATAATTGCAATCTTGAGATTTCCAGGCTTATTTCACTCAATGTCGTAAAGCCTAAAGTAAAAAAAGAACTATATCAGTGATGTTTCCAATATAAGCTCTTTTGAAACAATGTGACCAATTAAATTTTCCAAATTTTTTTAACCATATACTTACATGTATCAATAAAAAAACATTGAATAAAACCGAAATTATTTAACACTTTCTTTATTTTCGAGCAAATTTCTTTTGAAACATAAAGATTATCAGTACCGCACACTTGACTGATTAACAACAGTTTTAGGTAAAATAGGGAAATAAATTATTAAACCCAAAGAAATTGGCTTTAACGAAAAGCAAAAGTAACTATTTTGACCATGTCAAACTCTATAAATAACATTTAGTTCAAGTATAGAAATGATTTGTGTCATATAATATATTATATTCACGAAACCTGGCAATATTCTACCAGCAAAATTGGCCAAACGTTTACAAAGGAGTCTATATTACAAGTGGCCGGCCGATCAATTGATTACAAGAATGAATTCTGAAATATTAATAAATACGCCTACACTAAACTCTGCAATATTGTCCATAACCTCCTCAAAGATACATGGTTAAAAGAATAAAGTAGATAAAGATATATCTGTATATTTCAATACTTCTAAAGAACCATTCATTAAATATGTTTTAACTATGCTAATTTTAAAACTAGTATAACAAATTATAATGAAAAAGAAAACATGGAATTGTTATAACACTGTATGTTTGTATAATTTTACCTGCAGTTTGTTTTGGTCTATTTATCTTTTCTTTCCCACATTCATTATAATAACCTGCCCTGTTAAAATTACCTGAGTTACGTAATGGAACATTCTTTAGTATTTTCTACTAAAAGATTCAACAAATAGATAAATACAGAATCCCCAAAGAAAGCCCAACACGGCAAAATTGAAAATGTTGCAGGCTCGGTTTGATTGAGCCTGTTCATGGACGGTACTGGAAAGTGCAAGTTACCGTCCACGCCCCCTAGCACCGGCTTAAGCAGAATTCAACATTTAAACATGAAATAGTAAAATTTCGAATTTAGAAACATCCGCAGATGTGTTCATACGGCGGTTATCATGGAACCTTCAATGTGGCACTTCCGTGCCATTCCATGAAAAGCGGCGTATGGTCCCCAAGTAATAAAAAGCGTGTGCCCTAAACGAGAAAACAATGGGCGGAACTAAATAAAATGGAATTTTGAAAGGGGATCAGAGGTTATGAAGCCTGCGTATCACAGATAAGACGTCAAAAGACAAATTTAAAAAGCAAGCAACATATCCTAAGGGTGATTCAACATTATTCAAGTAGGAATATTGGAACTACCCAACTAGAAAATGCCGAAATGTTGAAACTAATAATACCACAAGCACAACAATAATGTCGTGCTGAACGATCTTTAAGGATCGAAAATATAACATTATTGATTAAATGTACGGGGAGACTTTTTACAGCCGCCACACGGCACAAATAACACGGATGTGATCATAAAATAGATAAATACAGAATCAACAATCGTTTAATTTTTATATCTTATGGCTTTTGCAGTCCAATGCTCAATTTCTTCTCCCATTATCTCCTATGTTCAAAGTTACTTTAAATGAAACTCTACATATTAAGTATTGAAACTCAAAGGGAACAAAACTAGGACTACTTAGAACTTATCTTTTGGACATTTAATATATTCACAGAAACATTATTATAAGTACTGTCTAGTTACTTTTGGGGTTATAATGCTTCGTATTTTAAAATGTAATGGAATCATAAAATAACTCTAGATAAACTGAATGGTAGTGAGATAGGAATTTCTGGTGTCAGCTTGTGTAAATATTGCGTATTCAATTTGAAACTCGAGTGTAAGTTTGTGTAAATGTTACGTATTTATAGGTAACTCAGGTGAAAGGTTGTGTATATGCTGCATATTGAATGGTTATTTCGTGAAAGTGTATGAATTATTTATTGAAAATACTCTAGATCAAAGCTATAAAACAATTTAACATATTGCTTTATTTTTTTGAACAAATGATTTAATTTACTGTCACTGATGCACTTCCAAACTTGCTTGCATGATTTCAGTCGGCCATATTCCCTAGCCATGTAAGATAACTCCCTGTTTCCCTGTCTAAAATTCCAACAAATTATTCCCCTTTCAAATGAACTCAAAGAAGGGACATTTTAAAAAGACTTTGTATTTATTTATTCGATTTTTTGTTCAGAAACGGACAATTTTTTCTTTACCTTTGTTTAATTTGCTTTCTATCTATATATGGTTCCTATGGTAAACATATGAGTTTTGATGGTAAACAAATGAATTTTCTGAACCGAAAGTAATCTAACACACAGCGTTGCTGTCATCACATGCAAACAATACATTAAATCGGTAAGAATATTGAAATATTTGTTTGACTATCAGTTTTAAATGCAAAATATTAATATGGAAAACAGCTATGTGTAGTTTAAGTGTATTGTTTTAATGTGTTTGTCTGATATTTTAGTTGTAAAAGCCTTGTACACTTAGTGTCGCTTCATAGCAACCGAGTTTAAAACGTGAGCGGTAACTGAACGAGATATGGCAAAGCGCATGCTCGCGCACTGACTTCCGCTCTATCGAAATACTGCATATACGTATAGCGAAAGTTCGTAAGTGTGATGACCGTATTATTAATTGTTACCCATAAGAAACCCCCTTCCCACTACGGAAAAAACAAAAACAACACAAAGAAGGAAAAGCTGTGTATTAATTTGCTTTTTCTGGTATTACTTATTTATGAAGTATGTAATGAACAAAATTAGACCAAGTCTAAAATTTTCATATCACATTAATGTTTTCATTTATTTCTAGGGATCTCTCTTTTTCCTGGGTCTAATGGGAAAAAAATGCCACAAAACAACAATTATTCATCAAAAGAATGAGTGAGGCCATGTTTTACATGGTAAAAACTCGAGTTTGGGTAATTCCATTTATGTGTCCCCTTCTGCTTGGTGGTGTCAAAGGGGTCAGCAAATCCAAAAATTGTTTGGACTTTTGAGAGATGGCCTCATGTCGACCTTGCTAGGTAACGTGGAACCAACGCTGAAAAATCTTTGACTCTATCTCAATCCATTGAGATGTTGCAGCACTTTCAAATCAGTTTTGATAGAAAGATCAGCGCAAAATAGTTAATTTTGGCATTTTTGAGATCTTCCCTCGTTGCCATTGTAACGAGTATGCCGTTACAAAGGCTATAGTCCGCTCAACATTTACCCAAGTTTGAACAGTATTGAATTCTGGAAACAAAGTGATCCATCGGAAGCATTAATCACAACAAAATAACATAAGAATTGCAGACTCGGTTTGATTGAGTCTGTACATGAGGGATAATGAATAAGTGCAACATCCCTCACGCCCCCTAGCACCGGCTTGAGCGGAACTCAATTCTCAACACTTTATAGTGTTGGCATCAATGATCCCGAAGGACCAGAAAATATAACAACACTGAAGTGAAGTACGGGGCAACTTTTTACGGCTGCCACACGGCACTTGACACCTGCTGCTGTGAAGTACAAAATTCTGGAAACAAAGTGATCCCTCGGAAGCATTAATCACAAAAAAATAACATAAGAATTGAAGACTCGGTTTGATTGAGTCTGTATATGAGGGATAATGAATAAGTGCAACATCCCTCACGCCCCATTTTTATAGTTTAATAGCAATTTGAGCGAGGAGGCTTTTCAATGAAAACATCCATTTTCACAAAATGCTTATGGGTTAATATGTATGTATTCAGGATTTATTGGTACATTAATAATCAACACTTTACAAGATATATGACAGATGACAAGTTCGTTAAATATCTGAGTGAATATATCAAACTCGACTCATTGTAAGACATAAACCTAAAGACAATTGTTTATAAATGAAAATTGTTTGTAAGTTTAAAAAGATCAAAGATCAAGTTCCTCTTCAAATTTCAAGCGGTAACCGTATGACTTAACGTTTCATAAATTTATTCAAACTATTCACAATTTGTTATCAAAAATACAAAGTTTTAACCTGGATTACATTTAAATCAGAAAAAATTATTAATTATGGCTGGAAAAACATAAAATTAATGTTGCTAAATGAGAGAAACAATTTTAAGTATTTAACTTAAAATAACTTTTGAAGTATGGCTTCCAGTCTATGTATTCGCTTAGTTTTTAGAATGTTGACCAGGGTTGGAACTGTTACACGAAATGAATTCTTCTTAGAATTTGTCAGGTGTTGTTCTTATAATTGGTACGACGTAGCTGAAAAAACGTCAAGGTTTTTACCCCGACAAAATTCTGCCGAAAAAAGGGAAAAAGGTGGGAATAATTTGACTTAAAAATTATCATGTAAGCTGTTGATTTCGATATTTGGATCATTCCAAAGTACCATATAAATAAACTAGTATGTAGAGACCTCCAGAGGATAACATTTAATGGATAATAAACATAAACATGCATTCTCGTACAAAGTTACCTTACAATTTTGTTTTCACAATGCTTATAGCCAAGTTGCATATAAATGATACATTATATTTAAAATTCAAAGATGACTTTTGTAAAACAAAATTCAAACTGCTCTAAATTAGGTGTATTGATATGAATTGGTTCAATGGATATTTATCAAAATTAATTCTAACACAAAGGGTTGCAACACAACATTTCATTAAATAATCTTAATTAAAAGAATATACGATTTATTCAGATAAGCTGAAATCCAATTAAATAAAAATTGCTTGCATAAAAATACCATTGTAAAGTCAACCGTGAGTGATTGGTAATATTTACTATCTGAAACAGTGGCCTATTCGTAAGTGATAGATGGTGGTCGTAATAAATGTTGCTACAAGTGCCTAATATACTGAATGAACCCCGATAATTAAGGTAAAACTTGTCATGCCAATACTGTATGAAAATAATCTGGAATTCAACACATTAAACTGACAGTTACATATAATCAACTGGAATGATATTGGTAAAATAGTTTAAAATAAATCAAAAAACGGGAAAGACATAGGATTCATAAAATTGTCATTATTCCATAATATGAGTAATCTCAAATTTTGATTTTGACTTATCTAATGAAATCTTACAGCCTTCCTATATGTCAACTTAAATCGTATTATACGAGGGTTGTCCAAAAAAATCGTGCACTGCATTTAATTTCGTGAGAGTTATCAATAAAAAAAACATGAATTATATATCACTTGAAGGGGAAATCTGTCTCAAATAAGAAAACATAAGAAAAAGCCGTGTGACCGGCGTGTCGTGAAAAAAAAATGTCATTAAGTTACCTTAGTAACGGAATACCGGCGCACGACAAATACAAATGGGTTAGTGCATTACTGTGATTGTTTTAATTTTTGACGCTTGTAAAGTGGCATTTGCTTTTTATATCATAATTTGTTTTACTGTCTACAAGTGGCATTTGCTTTTTATATCATAATTTGTTTTACTGTCAATAGAGGTATGATTGCTACAAAGTATTGTGTGGTTGTTTTCTTTTTTGTTCTTATGCAACGTACATGTAACATATTCCACCAGTGCACGAGTATATTGGACAACCCTCGTCACATGCGCCGGTATTACGGAAGAACGTTTGCTTGACCGGTTGTCATCATCAACCTCCTCTCGCCCCTCTACAGAGCATTTGTGCCATTCAAAAACCAGCCTTCGTAACACTGAACTTGTCACCCTTGCCCTTTTTAATTCTTTGTAGGTATCTGTCGCTGTTTTACCAATACTTGGCCAAAATTTTTCACGTAATTACAGTATTGACGACCACACAGAAATGTTTGTTTACGACCGTTATAATAAAGCAAATGACGTCATATTTTCTATTGACGTCAGGAATACGTACACACACTTTGCCCTGAATGTTGACGTATATATGCAGTGTATTAAGAATACTGTGATGCATCATGAACTAACCCAATTATTTGTCGTGCGCCGGTATTACGTTACCAAGGTAACTGTATGACGAATCGTTTTCACGACACTCCAGTTTTACACGGCTTTTTCTTTTGTTTTCTTATTTGAGACATATTTCCCCTTCAATTGATATATAATTCATGTTATTCTATCAATAACTCTCACGACAGTAACTGCAGTGCACGAATGTTTTTGGACAACCCTCGTTTAAGTCAATTATAATAGAAACATTTACTCAAAACTGTTCAATTCAGTTTAAGTCTGTCCTGCAAAACATGCCTAAATCGGGATTTGCATGCCTTTGCCAGTTATAATAAAATCGGGATACTATTTTTCGCTGTGTTGTTTGGTTTTTCTTTAAAAATACCAAAATATCCAGAGAATCAGTTTCAAGAAATTAAATGGGAAAAAATATATATATTTACAGTCAAGTTATTAATAGCTGAACATCTTTTGCCATATTTTGGAAAGGCTTTAGAAGCTTTTGTTTTCTTTATTTGCATTTGAAGAATGATTTTGTCAAAAAGGACATTAACTTTGAAATTTAACTCAAGGAGTATTGACAACTATTTTAATATCGTTTGAATGACCTGCAAAAGATTACAAAAGATCTTATTTCAAACAACAATATTCAAAGCTTTCTGAAATACATAAACCTAAAGTAAAACACACGGTTATAATTTAAAGAACTAAATCAGCTCCGAGTTTTGATGTATAGAATATCAAATCTAAATTGCAAAACATTCGGAGACTTAAATATAATGTCTTCTTTCCTTCAGTTTATTTTCAATTTGAAATTATGTATCTTCTTATAAAATATATGTTGCAGTAAATAATTGTCGGTTGCATGCATCTCCAATCCCAAAAGTTCATTGCGGTTGCTTGTTTTCTTGTCTTTTTTGTTGTTGTTGTTGTTTTGTTTACGAAACAATATAGGTAAGTCAGCGTATTAAAATAATTAAAATTCTGATTTATTTATGTTATTAAGAGAAACATGCATTACATCCTGTTTTAACGGTCCAAAGTTAAATTCTGAAAAATATGAATATGCAATCAAATTTTCTTGTTCAAATTTTAACAAAATGCAAAAAGCATAATTAAATAAAGCTTCGTACGCTTTAAGTCTATTTTGTTTGTCCTAGACAAGACATTTGAAAAGTGATACATTTCCTGATTATGAAAGTCAATATGATGACTTTATTTCCTATTCTAACCAAGATGGACAATATGATAATGATGTATCACTGGACGAACTATTCCAACACTGTAGACGATTTCAGGCACTAACAACCGAAACTGATTTCCATGGACAAGATAAGAAAAAGTCAAGTACAACACTGAATTTGCGTAAATAATGCATGTCGATTTTAATATTCTCTCTTATATTGACATCACAATTTATCTAGTATCATTGTAGAAAAAGATATGTCTTTTTTACAATAACACACAAGACTTCACCAGATACATGAAACAGGTGAAAAACTCAAAGGAAGTGGTAGTAAAACAATATGTTTTAGTGGAAACGTGTTTTAGTTGGAAAAAGTCAAAAATTAAAATATCAAGCACGATAACTCCCTTTGATATACACTTAAATACTTACACAAAATATCTTGAGACAGAAATTGCTTTATGTTAGAAATGGAAATGAATTTATTCAGGGTAACTGTTACTAATTCATCTAAACATTATGATTACTAAGACAACTTGCGACCGGGGCTTTTTTTATCAAAGATGCATTTACATTCAAATGTGAATAATCATATTTATCATTAAACAAACGTCAAAGGATGTATCTTCGACAGATAATTATAGAAGAAAAACATTTTAGATCATTGTTGTTTTACAGAGCATTCATAACTTTAAATGATTTACATATTCTTAAAATAATAAAAATATGTTTTAAAAATTGTGTGTATTAATTTCATTTAATAAGTTAAGGTACTTTTACAGCATTTTGACAGCTTAGTGGCAAAGGTTGGTAATTCCTTCTGTTACAACCCTTTCGCACTAAGTCCTCGATTTGTACTATCTCATGTTTGCCAGCCTCTTTCAATTCAACAAAGTTTTTATGATACATTATCGATTTTGATTACTCTTTCATCTAAGCCAATAAATATAAGCAAAACTCGTAAATGATAAAAATAGACGGTATTGCGGATGTTGATCCGATGTACGTCGTTATATTACCGTATTAAAAGTGTTATAACAAGCAGCTTAATTACCTTAATTGTACTGATATTCCTGTAATGTCAATAAGATAGAAATATCATTAATTATGTATGTTACTGTTAAAAGTTAGTCCCCGCCATCTTAAAATTTTGAGTTTTGATTACGTGAGTGTCAGAGGGGGTCAACAGTGGCTTCCATTGGCCATTGTTGTCCATGAACAGGCTCTAATCTGAGCCGTCATTACAGTGCTGCTCTGTGACTGTCAAGTTTCCGTTGATGATTTTAAAAGACAAAAGAACAATTATAATGATTGTATAATTGCTGATAATTGCATTTTAGGCAATTATATTATCAGCGGAAATTATTAAATGATTTATGTTTACACCTTAAATAACACTTCTTTTTCTCTTCTAAAGACGTTGATACATGTTTTGTATTTCGGCATTTCCTTGCAGTTTTACATGTCATTTTAAAAAAATAACATAAAAATCACTAAGGAATTATTTCTCCGTTCTGTTTTTTTTTTTTTTTTTTTTTTTTTTTGTGTACTCATTGAATATTACTGAATGCAATATCGATATGTTTTCTAATGTGATTTACAATTCTAAAAATGTTTTTACTGCATTGATATTAGTTTTCGAATATAACTTGACATATTTTAGAAAGGCTCAAGAAACTTTTGATTTCTCTAATTGCATTTGATGAATTGTTATATCAAAATTTGGACATTAACTTTGAGATAATTTATTTATCAGTATTTTTTTTCTAATTCTCGTTACGGTGACTTTGATTGGTATTAAATGAAATCTTGAAACGGTTGAGGTACCCAGAGTTCGTCCATCGGGAGGTAAATCGCACAAGCATAATATGTCAAGTGAGAATGTTTGCAAGCCGTCATTTTAGTATTTTATCAAAAAAATGACGGCTGAGTGGAGAAAACCATCCTATCCAACAGGACAAAAGTGTATTACATGTTAAATATTTTTTACGTAAATGACCGAAATAATGCGATAGCATGTACCGATGGATACCAAAAACAATAGAAATAAACCATACTTGTTTCATGCTATTCATCATATGAAAATATTAAATGACAAATTATATCTTTAGAAACAACAATATTACCAATGCAATCATATTGATAAATAGTTTTTTGTATTATATAATTTATTTGATTGCATGATGTGCTTGTTTCAGTAAGATTTATGTAATTATAAAATATAACAATGTATAATTAGATGCTTCGTCAATATTTATATTTTTAGACCTAAAACAGCTTCTAAGATTACTATTATTACAATACGGGGTATATTTATAGAAAAAAACGGAATTAAATATCCATAATTGCAGGAACGAATCAAGATGGTCATGCATTCAGTGCTTGTTTAAAAGGGTTGTTTTCGCTAATGTACTAAATATTTTGAGGGGGAAAAAAGGCTAGAAAATAGCATGTTTTACATAAGAAACCTTGATATTATTTAGGGAAAGGTAAAGTGAAGGTCTTTTCAATTCAAATCTTTAACATAATTATCAATAATGATGTGGCAAGGAATATTTCCGAATATAACCGAATACGATAAAAAAAATAACATAATGGTTAAAAATCAGGGTGATTACGCACATCTTTTATCTGTTCGCAACATGTTTATTTACTAATCTTATTCAATATGCGGATAATTTGAAGGTCCGATATAACCGAAACTGGGAGAAAATAAATAACCTCAACCAGCTCTTGTGTTGACGTGTTGTACTTCTCCATTGTCTTTTATATTGTTTTAAATATCAGTAAAAATCTTTGTAGCAAGTTTTGAAAAAAGAAAATGGAATGTAAATGTGAAGTTTGATTTCCGTATGGACGAGCTTATCCGACAATATTACTAACAGACAGAACGCAATGGTATGATTTCAACTTCTATAGACCAAGAATATTTTGGGGTGATTTTTCAGCTAATCCGGGGTTACAAAAAAAACTTTAAATTTCGAAAATAAGCGCAACTGGTTAGCTAATCTATTGTGAACAGTGGAACAATAGCTATAATGGTAAAAGTGTGTTTGTCCCGGGGGATTCGCTTGGAAAAAACTCACAACTGCCAAGTTCCGGATAACAGCTATTCTTCTTTGAAGTTGCACCATCTTTACGAATATTTATAGTTTCCATGTCTAATTATTCATCTTTTACCTTGGACTCTATAAGTAAATAATTTGATAATCGATGCATGATATAAATGAATGACTAGTATCACGGATATAGATCCTGTGGAGGTCATTATATTACCATGTAATTACTACTGTTACAAGCAACCTATTACCTTAATCTTGTTTATATTCCTGTTATATCAACAGATAAATTGTTAGACACATATTATGTTCGCTGTAACGTCTGTAATTAAACAAATATAGGACATTATTTAGCACCATGTTGACTGTTATGTTTTGTGGCGCCTCTCTGAGGCAGCAACACGGTTGAATATTGTAATATTTTACAAAATACTTCTTAACAATATATACAATAAGGTTTAAAAAGTAATTGTATTTGCCACAAATTTCCAGATGTAAGTATAAAAATTAGTGTTGACAAATTTGTCCTAACTGTAAAAATTTTTTAAAACAAACCACAATAATTATATCTTTCTTTAGACTTTAAAGTGTCAAACTGTCCATCCAAGGTTCAAATGAACAAGTTAAAATGAAAAATGAACAAGTAAAAAAAGAAAAAAAGACAGTTTGATAATGTTTCGCATTCACTGAAATGTTTTGTCTTCATTGCATTTGAAAAATGTTTATATGCCAGTAGAAAGTCAGTCATTAGAATAAAGATATATAAAGAAATAAATGTTCATATCGTGTTTATTCCAAATCATTATTGTGTTCATTAATGCTTTTAATTATAATAGAATAGAGTGGGCATTATTAAATATACTAAAATTAAACAAATCATTGTTGTTTTTTATTAATGTTTTGAATTATAATATGGGCATTACCATTATGATATAACTAAACACATTGTTGGTTTCATATGCAAATTTATCAATATCTTGTCCGTGTTTCATTTTGCCTGGCAAAGAAATAGATATGGTTCAAAATTGTTTATAGTTTAGAAAAATATCTGATGCATTCTTGAAAAACCGTCACCAAGACCTTTCTTGACTCATCTTTTGTATCTGCATTATCTACCAATAAAGATATACTAACATTACATAGTTCTCATGAAATATATCATTTCCCTGCGACACTTACCTACATGTACGTGCTTTTTTAGATTTCAGATGCACTGTTTGCTTCTTTTTAAGCCAAATGGTTTGTTGGTATTTTTTTTGACAATATAATAGAACTGAAATAGATTAAATGTTTTAACAGACTTTTTTTACTGCTGTCCTTATAAATTCATAATGTAATAATATGAGATTCAAATAATGTTTGAATTCATATCACAATATGATTGTATAGGTTGTAGAAGGTATTTATCACTTTGTTCTGTTTGATCTTGTTTTCATATTAAAACCCATCTGTCATACAAAGAAAATACGCTGATATTAATATTTCTTTGAATAAACATGATAAAAGGGCTCACCTAACAAATGACATCATAATATATCATCGGGCTTATATCTTTTATTTTTTAAGCATACAATATAATATAGGTAATGGTTTCTATTACATATAAATAAGATATGTAAATTGTTTGATCAACAAAACAAGCAAGCTTTTAATATTCAATGGTTTAAAAAGAAACAATCATGGGCAGTAAAGTGGCTACAAAAATATATACATGTGTTTCAGATTTGTATACATTGTATGTGCATATATTAATTTCTTTTAATCTTATCGACTACTGTGATTTAAGAAATAATATATCCAAAACAGTGATTGTATCGCTCAATAACATCATTGCGCGTCACATTGTAGTAGTAGTAGTAGTAGTAGTAGTAGTAGTAGTAGAAGTAGAAGTAGAAGTAGTAGTAGTAGTAGTAGTAGTTGTAGTAGTAGTAGTAGTAGTAGTAGTAGTGGAAGTGGTAGTGGTTATGGTAGTAGTAGTAGTAGTAGTAGTAGTAGTAGTAGTAGTAGTAGCAGTAGCAGTAGCAGTAGCAGTAGCAGTAGCAGCAGCAGCAGCAGCATCAGCAGCAGTAGCAATATATCTTACAGGTAAATGGTACTTAAAGTTCTTTTGATGTAATGAATGTAATGTACTGTAAAGGGAATAAAGATCAACAAGGAAGAGCAACGTTCGCGGAACGCAGACCCCACAATATCTGAAAGCAAAAAGCGCCAAACGGGGCACCTAAATGAGATGAAAGTCATGAAATTGACGTCAAATATATGATACGTTTCAGATAACTGAACAATTTTCATTCAGTTGAGAATTTCTATGTCATCGATTAAAAAGTAATACTTCCGGTAGCCTTTCAGTTTGTTGAGGCATTAAAAAGTTAATAAATATTCTTTTCGGTTTGAGCATTTATGTTGATTCCGATAAATTCTTTAAAACATTGCAATATTATACAAGATGAAGGACTCAAAGCATGTATCATGTGTGTGCAATAATCTGACATAAAACTAAAAATAAATATATTCTTAAATCTTCGTACCCCTCTGTCTTTATAATCTTATCTCTGTACATCTGAATTTCGAGGAGTATGAAAATGTAATACAATTTTAATTGCAAAAATAAGTTACGAGTAAATAGAAGACAAGAATTAATAGATTTTTTTCTTTTTGTAATAAATACATAAGAATAGACATTTTGCATTTGGAACATACTTTTTACAAAGAAGACATTTAATACTTAAAACAGGAAACAAATACAGATTAGCTAACAGGTTCGGCTTCTTTATTAATAAAATGTGGAAAAGAAAAGAAGCATATTAAACAAAAACGTGAACATAGCAATTATAAACGTCATAAAATCTAAGAGATGAGTTTTTTCTCTCGTGTCATTCCTAAATTAACACATCATTATTACAAAACATACAAGATCAACAAAATTGTGAAAATTATTTAAAATAACAAAAAGCAACTTGTCAACATATTAATTATCATTCGTATTATTCGGATGCGAATTAAGTCCATTCTGTTATAACATTCAGAGCATTTTTATCGATAAAACATAGTCGAAATACAGATTTCAACTCTTTAATTAATAATTGTTATCATCTAGAAAACTATTTAATAAAAGTATCATAGGAAATGCCAGTCATTTATGGTGGCAATAGTACGATAAACACAGAATTTAAGGCAGCAATTCACCAAAAATTGGTAGAACAACGAATTGTTATCGTCTTGTAGTCGCATGCAAAATATTTCGGCAGTCTTATTTTTGTTTTCAGTATTTCAAATATTTCCCGAGTTAAGAGGGCGCTGATACAAAATAAAGACAAAACTTTAAAAAAGGAGCGCGACAAGAGGCAAATATATATTTTTCATTTGCCGTTCTTTCGCGTTGTCGACCCTTTAACCGAGACAAAACGACAGTAATCAGCCACCATAGCTTTTGGATATTTTTTTCATAAAATAAGAGTCAGCGTCACTTTGAAATTCGTGTATGTCTATTTAAATGTCTTAAGATTCTCTTCGTTTTAGTAAACAGCCAATATTATTTTGTTGATTTAGTCCTCGTGCAAACAATCTCAAAATGCAGTATCCGTCATTTTTGTATCGGAACGATATATTATAAGGTGCATACATCAAAGGATCAATATTTGATCAAACCAATATCTGATATATTTATATATTATATATTTATAAATAACTAAGCATTAGGTTTTATACAATTATCAATGAAATATCTTTCTTTTTCGGACGAAGTATGTCTCAGATCGGTTTGACTTCTCTGTAAAATTTACAAAGAAGAACCTAATATGAGAAGGATCTTCATTGGTCATTGTAAAATTGCAAACTCAAATACGGGGATTTCATTTGTCATTCTAAATTAAGTAGAATAATCAAAAGGATCTCTCTGAAACGTATACACATCCAAATTATAAAATAATCTAAATGAGTATCGGATACACACTTACTAGTTAAATTTCCCAGATATTTAAGATCTGTGAACTTCCTCCCAATAACTATTTTACACTGCTTTAAAAATGTTCATTTATTTTCTAGTGAAAATCTTATACAACATAAGAATTTATTGAGTTATAAATGACATTCGACCAATAAAGTCAACAATCCCGGAAAAGCATGTATGTAAAAGCAGTTGTCCGACTATCTTTTTTAAGATACTTCTCTTTTTTCAATATTCTTCTACAAAGATGTTTAACAGCTTCGAAGGATAGCTGCATTCAAACAATTAGCCTATGACAACAAATCGATTTGATTTTCGTTTGATGAACTATTGCTTCCAGACAAAACAATTTAACTTGTTTCCTTAGACAATTTTTTTCTGAATTGTATCCGTAGAATTGTTGAATGTTATTTTACACTGTCTTCCAAATTATGTATTGGTTGTTAATTTGACATCTCGTTTTTTTTTCATTTATTGTAGATTGAAGTGGATGCAATGCATTCCTTTTTAGAGCATGCCAAATCCTAAACCTCAATATATGATCGAGACTATTAGAACGCTCTCTTATAACATTGACCAGAGAGGAAACTTTGAATACAATTATATTTCAAACCTACTGAAAAGGAAAGGGCAGTCAATTGGCTGGAGGCAAAGGATAATGTGAGTGTCAAAGAGGAGATAGACTAATAAATATGTCGAGATTTGATTTAATTGAGGTGCAATATTTCATAATATCATGACCACTGGTAAATGATATTTATGATCGGTGTCATGAATTGAGATACGTTGCATTCGTTATATATCCGTGAATTACTGTTAATACAAGCAGAACTATGATCTGAATCATTTTCATATTCCTGTTGTGTCAGTAAATATGTTGTTTGGCGGATATGTAACACTAAACCTCTTATATACATAGAGCAGCACAATTCAGCATTTCCTACGTAATACTGTTGAATATTTGAGTATTTCACCAAAGTTTAGAAATACAATATTATTGCTAATGAACATATATCTATGATCATGTATTAGTTTCTCATTAAGTATTTTGTTACAAACTATAATGTTCCATTGTAAGCATGGTCATTTAACAAATATCTCTCCGCTGAAAAAAATGATAATGCTAGAAACGTTGTATAATGTTTAAAGCAAATAAACTGTATTGTTTTGTTTTGTTTTGTTTTGTATTGTATTGTATTGTATTGTATTGCACTAAAAATTGCCCAGTTGCAATAGTGAAAAGTGTTGCGTATCTGTAACAAAATAAATCTTAAAGAGACATACTTACTTCTATGGCCTTAATATTCTACGAATTTGTTAATTCAAATGTTTCTTAAAGACATAAAAGAAATGCATATTAAGACAAAGCATGTCATTGCCTTTCTATACAAAGTCTTCAAATCTTCACATCTTTCTGTTTTGTTTACTTGCGGGGAAATAATGGATGCATTATCGACATTATTCTTTTAAGACAATTACACAAGGCAAAGTTCTAATATCACTATGTGATTTTTGTAAAATGTTTCGCATATGATAGAAATACTTTAGAAACAAGTGTTGTCTTATAAACGTTTTGTTTATCAGTGTGTTAAAAATGACTATTAACAAAATATTACTTTATATTTTATAGGAGTGTGCTTGCCAGTTTTGAACTGGCTTTTAAAAAACATGGTGCAATTGTAATGTCACGAATATACATGAGTTTTCACTCGCGAAGATAGGTCGTTCGAAAAGGGGCCTGTTATTATATGGCTGACACCCAATAAAAGCAAATAAGGATTCAGAAAAGAAATCAACAGCTCTGGCTATAGGATTCTAATAGTGCGCATGCGTAAAGGTTAGCGTGACCGAAATCAAATATGATTGAATGAGGCCCGTCAATAAGTTACATGTAAAAATGAAGTGTTTTGTATGCAGTTGAAAAATGAATGAATAATTGAACTGGAGACGAAGGGGAATGATATACTGTTATATATTGGTATAAAATACAGAGTATTCAAACAAAAACAAAATATTCCTGTGACAAAACAATTTCATAACGTTAAATGGATAAAATGTTTTAACAATCTTTGTTAGGAAGCACTCGCACTAATATATCAATAAATACATAACAGAAATAACATTTTACGAATATCATATTACAATAAATTTATGCTAACTGTGCCAGCGATCTATCGTTTTGATTTGTTTGATCTTGTTTTCCTATTGAAATCCATCTATCATACATTACTTTAGACATTATTAAAATATCATCAGTCATTTACAAGCTTTTAATCTTCCAACAATTTCAAAAGAATCAGTAAAGTGTTCTTAAATTGCTCGAGTGTTCTTAAGTGCGATTGGTATTTATGTCAGTCACGTGCACATTTGTATTTTCATACTTCTTTTTCTGCTACTGTGTTTGTGTGATTCATCGATGCCTTTATTATGAAAGGCAAGCTGACTAATCTTATTATCTACCAGTCTTTACTCATATATACTTGATACATAACTCTGGATACACAGTTCATTAAAACTGTATTGGCTTACGAAGTATTAACTTCAAAATTACAGAATTTATCTCTGATTCTTTTTAAATTCATACAGATGTAAGTTCAATACAAAAAAACTCATTAAAACATTAAAATACTTTTTGCTACTCTTAGTTCATGATAATTAAGCAATTAAGCTTATAGCGTTTGATAATACAGTTTAAAGTAAATTCATCATACATTCTCTGGCTGTATCGCGTACCTTTCTTGTTCACTGATTCATTCAAGTCAACGACAGCCTGTCTCAGACAAAACAGCAGTCCCTTCTAGTATAATGTACGAAAGACCGGTGGTGACATTTCACGTTCACGAATTCATGATTTCAAGATTTTAATATTTCATTACTTTTAGAGTGAAATATTTAATTTTGAAATCGTGAATTCATAATTTCACGATTTCTAAATAAATGAAATAATAAAATCGTGAAATCATGAATTCACGAATTCACGAATTCACTATTTCATTTTATTAAGTGAAATCGTGAAATAATGAAATCGCGAATTAATGAATTTGCGATTTCATAATTTCACGATTTCTCTTAAAAAACCTGAATAAATGAAATAACGAAATCGCGATTTGATAAATTCACGATTTCACTTTAAAAATGAAATCGTGAATTCGTGAATATTCCCGATTTAAAAATTCAATATTTAACTCTAAAAATAATGAAATATTAAAATCTTGAAATCAAGAATTCGTGAACGTGAAATGTCACCACCGGTCTTTCGTAATAATGTTAACTGATTCCATTACGGAATGCCGTTAGGGCCATCGCCTATAAATGTGTTGATCTAAAACGCGATAGTCGATAGTACGATGGTGAAAACGCGAAATCACGAAACTACGATGGTGAAAACGCGAAAGCACGATGATGAAAACGCGATAGTACGATGATGAAATCGCGACAGTACGATACTACGATGATGAAAACGCGATAAACTATCGTGTTTTCACCATCGTACTGTCGCGTTTTCACCATCGTAGTTTCGTGATTTCGCGTTTTCATCATCGTACTGTCGAGTATCGAGTTTCAGACCAAACCATTCATAGGCGATGGCCCTAACGGCATTCTGGAATGCCGTAAGGGCCATCGCCTATGAATGTGTTAATCTGAAACGCGATAGTCGATAGTACGATGGTGAAAACACGAAATCACGAAACTACGATACGATGGTGAAAACGCGAAAGTACGATGATGAAAACGCGATAGTACGATGATGAAATCACGACAGTACGATGGTGGAAACGCGATAGTACGATGATGAAAACACGACAGTACGATGATGAAAACGCGATAGTACGATGGTGAAAACGCGATAGTACGATGGTGAAAACGCGATAGTACGATGATGAAAACACGACAGTACGATGATGAAAATGCGAAATCACGAAACTACGATGGTGAAAACGCGACAGTACGATGGTGAAAACACGATAGTTTATCGCGCTTTCATCATCGTAGTATCGTACTGTCGCGTTTTCATCATCGTACTTTCGCGTTTTCATCATCGTGCTTTCGCATTTTCACCATCGTAGTTTCGTGATTTCGCGTTTTCATCATCGTACTATCGACTATCGCGTTTCAGATCAACACATTCATAGGCAATGGCCCTAACGGCATTCCGTATTCCATAACTACTTTACATATAAATTTTGTAATTTAAATGAAAGGCTTCGCCCTGATTTCTCAATGTCGGCACATAACTAAGAAGGAATCTAACAATATAGCTTTTGAACTTTTTAAATCATGGCAGTATTCAGAATTGTTTCTTACCGTGGCAGACGAACAAAAAGTGGAGAAATCAAATATCAACCGTCATATGTTTGTAAAATATAATTTGATGAAAACTTATTTGACCGGTCGGAATGACGGACAAAAGAACGGAAAAAATAAAATGCCTTGCATAATATCCACATGTTCCTCGATCAACTGAGTACCATCAGCAAACCCTTTTTTTTGTTATGACAGGATCCATATTACACTGACGCAAAAATTAACGGTGGGTATATGGTGGGTATTTCCTAAAGTACCTCTAGTAAAGTCGGCAGAGAACAAAGGCCCACAACCATACCATCCTGTGCATGTTGTTTTATCACCATGTAATACATTTTGTTTGGGGTTTTTCTTTGTTTGATTTCTTTTTTAATGAAGAATTAAGTTATAAAAATGCAAGTCATAAAGACATTAAAAATGAAACATATTTTTTATGTTTATTTGAACTACATTGTATAAATATCTACATCGAAAAACCGTTCATTTCATCTCGTTTGAAAGAATAATATTAGTTGTATTATATAACATTTTAAATTTGTTCAATCCGGTGCTTATATTCTCATTTTGAGGATATCTAATGCAGTAATAAAGCATGCTTTAACTACATGGTTTCTGATTCAATTTACAAATTGACAAAAAAATGTGCACGTCAATATATCAAATATTAAAACGTTTTCTCATATTTCAAAAAGGGAAGGTTCGAGAATTGTTTTTGCTTCTTTCGGTGGATTTACGAATGTTTATGTCAGAAGAAGGTCATTAACTTTGAAAAATTTATAGCAAAGGTTATTGCAAACTATGTTTTTCCTTATCATTCCATTGATAGTAAATAGATATTGATTGTTTTTCAAAGAATTACCATGAGCAAACTCAATAAAACGAGCAATGCTTTCCATCAAATAGAAAAGCATATGACTGTAAAAGATTAGGTTATATAATGTTGAATGTTGACTATGTGTTTAGGGGAATGGTGATACATTATACAGTGGCTGATTTATCGACACTTTGAACTGCCTTAAACGTAAACATAAGCTTTATTAATGACTTCTGATGAATAAATATATACTAACATATCTATTTAAAATCGATTTCTATAATTCGCTGAATAAACAAGATAATGAAATAATGGCAAATTTGCTGCCCAACAACATGTGCAATTAATAACCATTAAAAAGGCTAATAATAAAAAGATACGTACCTTAAAACTTAGAATTAATAATGTTACGATCAAAAGGATAGAACACCGTTACGTATGAAAAAAAAATGTGAAAAGTACACGAAAAGAAAAAAGATTATCCAAATCATTCAAATTTATTTATTCAAGGGCTATTGTGAAGTCCGCCTACTTCTCACAAAAGAGAGAGCGTCGGAGCAGTAATGCAGGGGTTATTGGTCCAAGCTTCCGACAAAGTAAAATTTCTCTGTACAATTGAATTAGGATATTAAATTTCATAGTTACTTGTCCTACATGTTTATCGTAAAAGTGGTTAGTCACTTGCGCAGAAAAGTGATTACTGTTCAGTTATCCAGGAAAGCATTTTAGTGGAACGGCTTAAGAGATATATTTGAGTCAGTTGTCGAGTTGTGAGTTGACAAACTAGTCATTAGCATGAGTTCACAATGCAATGTTTTGAAAAAATTCTTGAGTATTATGGTTATCTATCGGTTTCCGAAGGATCACATTTTTTCCAGCTTTTTATAGTTCGCAACAACAGGCGTCAAGTTCAGCTGTAAAAAGTTGTCCTGTACTTCATTTCAGTGTTGTTATATTGTTCTGGTCCTTCGGTATCATTGATTCCAGCACTTTAAATGTTGAAAATTGTGTACTGCTCAAGTCGGTGCTAGGGGGCGTGAGGGATGTTGCACGTTTTTACTCTCCCTCATGTACAGGCCAATCATACCGATTATGCAGTTTTCATGTTATTTTATTGTTTAATATTGCTTCCGAGGATCACCTTTTTCCCAGACTTCTTTACTCAGAACATCAGCAAAAGAAGCGTACAATAACCGAAAAGGTGTGTATGTACGTCATGAAATTAAAGGGATGAAAACATTTCTTTCGTGCTGTTCTGTATTACTACAATTGTAACATCAAAAAATCAAGAGCGGCATATGTCAATTATTGTTTTTTTCTTTGGATGAAATTTATATGAAATTACTACATTAAAGAAATAATGATATGTTGTTACAATTTTGTCCTAAAAATCCATCCCTATTTATTTAAAAAGAAAAGGCGACAACAAGGAATATTTTGTTTGAAATGTTGAAAGAATTCATAATGAATACATTTAAAAGTGTAAAAAAGCTTGTACCTTGTGAAACAAACAATAACAAAGTATCAAACTATGAACAGTATCACATTGTTGTATTTTGCTTATGATTTTTTCTTAATTTTAATGATTTTAATTTACAACAAAAAATATTTTAGAAACACGTGATAAATAAAACGGAAATATTCCCTTTCGAAAATTTCTGTCGCAAAAAATGCTGCTACAAAATACAAATTTCAATTAATGTGTATTTATAGTGAATATATCTAGGTGTATTTGGTTTTTTAAAATAGGGGGAACAGATTGACTTAAAGGAGGATTGCGATTGGTTGAGAAATATTCGGTGTTTAAATAAATTAAGAATTAGTTTAAAGGTAGTTTGTAATTGTATGATAAGTATCAATAAAGGTACAAAACACGTATTGGGCCATGTTTTACTAATGGATAAAAGCAGCCAAAAATATTGTTTTAAAAAAACATTACATCCTATAACAATTTGAAAGAATTGCTGTTGACATTACATAAAAATGTTAACCTTTTAAAGACAATCAAATATATAAGTAACAGTAACTTTTTAATTATTAATTATTGCTTCCAACTAGAAAGCAAAGAAAAGAAAATATTTCTAAATGAAAACCCCAATTCTTTTGGTATTTTCCGAAAAATAAGCGTAATATCATTATACATTACGTATCGGGGTTAAGTGTCACCTATTTTCTAGGAAACAGAATTGATACGTCACAATCGTTTAATTGTTTAACCTCCAAATTATTTTTACACTTTCAGCAAAATATATAAAACTGAATTGTGTTGTCCAAAAGATATATTTTTAAATTTTGACCGTAAAGACCTAATTTACAGAAATATGAGAGAAAAGTTCTGCTTTTGTTTAGTTAAAAAAAATGTTTAAGTCAACATGTAAAGATTCATTCATTCATTCATTCATTCATCATTCATTCATTCATTCATATTCATTCAACATTAATTAATTAATTAATTAATTAATTTAAATTTTTATTTATTTATTCATAAAATATAAAAAGAATTAAACGGGCAAAAGTAATTTAGATTTACATAAATATGTGCTTAGATACTCCATAATGACCATTTATAGATGGATATTCATAGAAATCACTTAATAAAAATTAGTTTATTAGTCAAATTTAAATCTTAGTGATACATGTACTAGGTCGCTTCGAAAAATTACTTCATTCACAGCAAATTCCAAATAATTACACCATGACAACAAAATGATTTTGATTTTCATTTGATGAACTATTGCTTCCAGACGAAACAATCTAACTTGTTTCCGAAAGGCATTTTCTGAGTTATGTCAGCAGAATTCATTTGAATATCATTTTTGTTTCTGCGACACATTTGCAGTGTCTTCAATATCGCCTGGTTTAATTTAATATGTCATTTCGTTCATTTTTCATTCTAAGTACTTGTTTTTTGTTGTTTTTTTTACATTGTTCTATTAAGCGACAATCGTTAAAGCAATGATGTCATGTAAGATATTCTGTTCATTAAATACATTAGGAACACTTAAAATAGAAAGACACATGTTAAAAAATCGAGGACACGATTTTATTGCACGATGGTAGAAAGTTCTATGTCGTTCGCTTACCTTAACACCGTCTTTAAAAGGTCTAAATCTCTGGCATTAAACTTATAAGAACCACATGTGTAAGACCAACGCATTCATAAACAATTATATTTCTCATTACCTTGATATACATTAGTGAATTGTTATGTGTTTATGAATTTTTCTTTTCCAAATAACATATATTTTGAAGCTGTGACATGAATGTTAGTTTAAATACAAACAAAATAACCTTTTTCTTGCAGGTAAAACAGCAAAGATTAGTGTTAATGTATGGAATCAGATGTGTTAAAGTATATTAGATAAAAATCAAATGGTTAACGTTAGCGTTTTGTTTCTGGTCCTTCCGTTAGTATTGCCGTTAGTATTTCATAGAACAATTGGTTGCTCTTAAGGCTGATTGTTATAATAGCAAAAATTGCTACTCTCGACTCTAAAATTTTAAACATCTCTTTGAGTATACATACATGAGAGGCAGGTGTGTTAAATGTTAACGATAAAACAAGATCTTTACCAGAAAAGTCAGTCATATTTGGCTGGTGTTTGTATCATCACTGATAAATAGCTGAAAGCAGCACGCCTTCTACTAGCGTGAAGGGTCCCTTTGACAGAAATGTAAGACTCGAAGCCCTAGGCCCAGTGGAACGACCGTGAGAGCTCGTCGAGCGCGGCCCATTTTCGTTGTTTCGTCCATATTAACATGTAAGTTTCGTAAAAACACATCGCCCCCACAGCCACTACTTCGACACCATCCGTCTGATTCCGTTGCAAACGCGATTTTCTACTAGCGTGAAGGGTCCCCTTGACGAAATGTAAGGCTCGAAGCCCTAGGCCGTGAGAGCTCGGTACGCGCGGCCCGTTTCGTTGTTTCCACCTAATTAGCATGCCTCCAGATTCATGCTAATTGTCATGAAAATTTTGAAAATGTAGTTGAATTTGTAATATTGTGAAGAAACCAAAAGAAAGCAATTTATACATTATCAATGACACTTACAAACCATGTTAATTACCAAAAAGTGGTCAAAATATGCATAAATAGTCTTCATTGCGTTAGTAACGCAGTAGAAATATAGTTGTAAATACTGAAAAATCAGTTATTTATCGCACATAATATGTGAAAAATTTCTAGAATCTTGGACTCTTTTACTTTTCCTTAAATCTTAGTACATTTTTCTCAAGTTTGATTTTATTGAAATATTTTGACTCCTCTGAAGGCATGTAGCTTTAACGGTGAAATCCTCTTATTCCACCAGTTCCACAAAGAATTGTGTTTCATATTGAATTGAATATGGCATGCTTGTAGTTGATTAACTTTTTACAAATCTTTACTTAGTGCAATAACTGGTAAACTCCTATTAAATTTAAAAGGACTTAACCCGATACTGCACTAAGGTGACGAACTAAAGGCTATGATTCCAATAACTGAGTGTTTAATCTGGTCAATCAACACTGCAATAACATTATCTAACATCATGAAAGGTCATGACAGAAGTATTTTGATATTTGTTCTCTGTTGACTTTGACCTGGAGGCAAGGTAGACTGTATTCATGTTATTAATCAATGAGCGTATACAAATACTAATGAAATAATAAAGCTCTTAACATATCTGTAAGGAATATGAAGCTTATTGATGTTCTCTTTCTAAAGTGCATGTATACCACGTGTTTCACAGTCTGGTTCTACGAAGAAAGTAATATGAAACAAGTTTTATGTGTGTTAATCACTTTTTAAAACACTTACAAACAACACAATAATATTCACACTTTAAAATGCATCTGGAAGGAAAGGCGACGGAAATATTTTTGGATTCTTAAAATTTTATTTAAAAAATATCACTATCTGTTGATATTTAGATAGATTACTAATTATTTTTCTGCATTCGACGTTACTATAAACATACTCGTATTTCAATAATTATATAGGCATCTGAATACTATCATATTAAAAATACATGTAATGTTAACTCATCCTACATTAAGATAGATTTTTGGTTTATTAAATAATGCCACGGATAAAATGAAAGACACATGCCATCCGTAGTTAAAGTTATTACGTTCTTTCTTTACCAGATTAATAAAGATTAAATACCTGACTTTACGTTTCTTGTTTTGGGTAGACGAGGGTTACGTTGCACCACCACATATGAAAGAATCAAAAGTCCGTGTCGGTGAATGGCAAGTGGTTTGAAGTCAACGACCTTAACCACTCTACCAAAGACTTCACCTTTTACCACATTCTACTTTACCATTTGTTTAATGTTTCACCATGTTTGTTCAAAACTCTTT